>NC_083113.1:53708491-54008491 GCF_949774975.1 Lagenorhynchus albirostris | reverse complement strand
GGACAGAACATCCAAATGTCCCCATCCTCCCCAGGGAGCACAGGCCAAGCACGCCTTTCAGAGAGCAGGAAAGACACCTGAACCTCACTGGCTAAGCACATGGGCCAGCCAGCCAATCCGAGAAGAGCCAGGCACGCCTTGGTACCCGAAGAGGCAGCTCCTTGGACTGAGCATGTCCGGGCCTGCCGGCCACCGGGTGAGAGCAGCATTACAGGAGGTGTCCACCTACCGGGGGCTGTTCATCTTCCATAGTCTGTTCAATGTCATCGCTGAAGGACAGCTTGGCATCAGCAATGGCACAGTAGTGCCGAGTCCATTTCTACAAAGTGAAACCAGCGTTAGGGCTTCCCCAAAGTCCCTGCTCCATCAACTCTGAGGCCCAAGGCCCCTGCCTGGCATCACCCCAGCATCCACTGGGGACTCGCCTTTCCCACTCTTGGAGCCATTTATGGTGGTTTCACAGAATTCGATCCCCTGTGAGACATTTCTTTTAAAGCATCTATTTATTCTGGGGTTCTTCTGGCATTTTCAGGGCTTCTTTATTCAGGGTGTCTAAGCGTTGACACAACGTAGTATTGTATTCCTTTAATCTGAAGGCTTTTACGAATGATGGGATTGTTTTCTGTGTGTGTGTCCTCACGACTGTCTTTTTCTATTTCACCCATTTTTTAAGACTTTCAGGATTTCTCAGCCAGCCTGTCTAGAGACCCTTTCTTCAACATTTAAATGTGACTTCATTCTATATTTAAATTTCAACCATTTTTAATTTTTATTCCTAGAATATAAGAATAGACATGTAAAAACATACTCAAATGCAGAAAGACAAACATAACATGATACCACTTAATATGTAGAATCTAAAAAATAATGCAAATGAACCTAAACACAAAACAGAAGCAGACTCACAGACAGAAAACAAGCTTAGGGTTACCAAAGGGGAACGTTGCGGGGAGGAATACATTAGGAATATGGGATTAACAGATACAAACTACTACACATAAAATAGATAAGCAACAGACCTACTGTATAGCACAGGGAACTATATTCAGTATCTTGTAATAACCTATAATGGAAAATAATCTGAAATACATACATATATATATAACTGAATCACTTTGCTGTACACCTGAAACTAACATACCATTGTAAATCAAATACACTTCAATCAGTGAATCAATGAATTGATCAATACCTACTCAAATAGATTGCCATGTTAGGTTATGGGATATCAGAAGTGGCATTAACATTCAAAATGCCTCATTCCCATCAAAAAATAATGTTTCCTTGGGACTCCCCTGGCAGTCCAGTGGTTAGGACTCTGCGCTTCCCCTGCAGGGGGTCCCAGGTTGGATCCCTGGTCAGGGGAACTAAGATCCTGCAAGCCACGTGGCTCGGCCAAAAATAACAGTAATAATGTTTCCAGTGGAACTGCCTCAGATTGGAGGACACTAAGGGGTTAGGACAACGAACTGCATTATCACATCCGAGATTGCATCCTGGGTCAGAAAAAGGACATGAGCGGACAAACTGGAATGAGGTCCACAAATTAGTTGGTAGTATTGTGCCCAATGTTCAATTCCTCGTTATGATAATTATACTCTGGTTACAGAGGATGTTACTATTTGGGGAAACTGGGTGAAGCACGTATGAGAACTCTCTGTGCTTGTATGTGTGTGAGAATCTAGAGTATGTTACATTGAATATAAAATTACTTCAAAATAAAACACTAATGATGCAAAAGAGAAATACTTTCCTTAAAATGACAAATTCACTTGGCACAAAGTGGGAGTGAGACAGGAATCCTCCCGGAGCTCTCCAGCAGGCCGTAACACATTCAGGGCTCTGAGAAGGGGCGCGAGAAGACGCACCTGGTCGATGGAATCCCACATGTACAGTTCACCCTGCTGCCTGTGTTCATCTTTCTTGTCCTCCACGTTGACATCCACGTCGCCTCGGGGGCCCAGCTTCTTATGCTGAGGGGAAAAATACACAAAGCCTGTCTCCCTAAGACCCAGGTTAGGATCTGCGAGCCAGCAAACGTTCATTCACATCAGCCAGGCATCCACCGGATCGTCCCTCCTCAGGGCCTTTGCACTGTCTGTTCTCTCTGCCTGGCTTCTCTCTCACTACACTGCGCTCTGTGCTCGGCGTCACCTCCTCAGAGGAGCTTCCCTAAAAACAGCCCACACTCCCCCTCCCACCCCTGCCACTCTCTAGCCCCTGGTAGTTCATCTTCACGCTCTTTAGCCTAAGTGTATCTACGTATCTATCTGTCTTCTGTCTGTCTTCCCTGCTAGATTATAAGCCCCATGAGGGCAGGGACTTTGTTTTGTTCCCTGTTGAACCTCCTGCACTAGGTTAGCAGATAGCGCTCGATAAATATTCAATGAATCAATGATGCGCCCGCATTCTCCAGCACACAGAGGGCAAGGCAAGATCACAGCCAGCCCATGGGCACAGGCTATGCAGGGCAGTGGAAGGCACACTGGGGATGTAGATTTAGAAGACCTGGGTGCAAACAGCACTGCTGCTGCTTTATCGGCTGTGTGACCCTGAGCAGGTGGCCGCACCTCTCTGAACCTCTCATGTCTCATCTGCAAGCCTAAGAGGATGATTACGACAACGTCCACCTGGGCGAGTTCACTGACTGCCCACGTGGACTAGCCTTGATAAGTCCCAGTTGTGGTGACCTGGTGGCGGGAGCTCAGGATTGGGAGTCAGACCTGGGCTTGAATTCAGGGCCTATCACCTTCCTCGCTGTGTGGCCTTGGCTGCATGACAATCAGTCTCAGTAACTTCCCCTGTAAAATGGGGGTAACAGGGACTTCCCCGGTGGCCCAGTGGCTAAGACTCCGCACTCCCAACGCAGGGGGCCTGGGTTAGATCCCTGGTCAGGGAGCTAGATCCCACACGCCACAGCTAAGAGTTCGCATGCTGCGACTAAAGATACCGCATGCCGCAACTAAAGATCCCACATGCCGCAACTGAAGATCCCACATGCCGCAACGAAGACCCAGTGCAGCCAAATAAATAAATAAATATATTTTTTAAATGGGGGTAACATAGCCCCCCCGTCCCGTAAGGCAGTGGGCGTGTAGGATACCTGTAGATAGTGCAGCACGACATAAATGTTCTATTTTGTTCCATCTTTGGCAGGAACTAACTGTGTAACCTCAGCTGAGTCAACCTCTAGACCTCAGGGTCCTCACCTGTCAGGTAGGCTGGGGGCCCGGGATTATCAGTCCTGCAGGTCTGCCATGAGACTGAATAACACTGACGACCGTGCCCAGCCCAGTGTGTGGCACTCAGTGATCACGTCACAAATGCTACTTCCACCCCTTTTCCCTGAAATTGAAAGGGCTGAACCAAGAGGTACCACAGGTGGGGCAGTGGGAGCTCTAAAAGGAGTCTTCACACCCTAAAACAAGCGCTGGAAAATACCTGGGGACACGCAGAGAGCTGTTCTAACAGAAACGGAGGGAAGCCACGGGGGAGCCGGGAACAGAGAGATGCAACGAGGTTCCCTGAAGACTGACTGCCGAACCTGAGGAGCCCTGGACACCTCCCCAGCCCGGCTAAGCACTGCCTCTCATCCTGCCTTCCTCAAGCTGGAAGCTTCCCTGAGCGTCTCAGCGGAACCTGCCCCAGCATCTTAGCCGATTTCTCCAAATATGCTGGTGCTTTGATCCCTGCGGGCACCAGCCTCCTCCTCTCTGGATGGGCCTCAGCCAAAGCCCCCTCACGATTTGGTGTTTCTCTGTCAAGCGGTTTGTCTCCCTATAAGACCGTGATCTCCTGGCATGTAGGAAATGTCCCCAATGCATCTTAGTGGTCCAGTGACAATCTAGGGAACATACCACGCGTTCACACTACCCCACCTTCACGGATGTCATCCCCGAAGCCGAAGGGCCTTCTCCCTTCTCTGCCTGGTAAATCCCTGTCTGTCCTTCCTACGAACCTGCCAGCTGTCACTGAAATCCACGCCGCTCCTTCCACCGATGGCTGCCCAGCTAGAGTCAGCCCCTGCAGATGGTGCGGTCATGTGACTAAGTTCTCACGCACTGGACACAACAGCCCAGGACCGTCCAACTGATGTCCCACCTGCTTACCAGGAATCACTCGCCCTGGACCCCTCACATTCCCGTTTCTACGAGCTGAAACTCAATGTGCCTTGCAACCCAGCATGGACCACACACAAGGACAGTGCCCCCTAGGGCAGAGCCTTCGCCAGTTCTGTGCCATGGACCCCCTCTGAAGTCTGGGGAAGACTACGGACGCCTTTCTCAGAATAATGTTTATAATGCATAAAATGAAAGGAGAGTCCAATTATATCGAAATACAGCTACCAAGTACATAAAAAATACTTGCAATATACTAATACATGTACTTCTTTACTAACATCTTCCAAAAGATCTACAGGCAGATCTAATAACCATCATAATTTTAAAGTAGTGACGAGCACACGTTATCTTGAGATATTGGCAACAACGGCAGAAGTGCTATGAAATTATCCATGATTTCTGCTGGTGACGAAGCCTCAAGCGGCTTGTTGCCAATATTCATAATGGAAGGAAATGTTAAGTTTCACCTACATGTTAATGAAGAGGCACCATTTTTGCCCAAAGTTCACACGCCACCACCTCACAAGTTTTATCTGTGGGCTCTCTGGGGGTTTGCAGAACCCCATCCGAAAACCCCTTCCCTGGGAGACCGCAGACCAAGATGAGAACATCCTGAGTCCCCGGACAGCCCTGCGGACCAGAGCTCAGAGCTCCTAGAATACTCTCCCGCACATCGAGTCTTGAACTTACATGACTGAAGCCACGGTCCGTCTGGTCTCTTGACCCTAGTAATATACATGCCCAAACGTCACCCCTCCTGGCATCTGTGGTGCAGCCGTCACTCACCCCTCCCCACAGCCACCTGTCGCCCCTAGTACATGCAGCCCTCTGGGGCAACTGTTCACTCCCAGCCCAGCCCCCAGGTGAGAACAGAGCCTGGTGGAACAGCCCCAGCTCCTCACGAGGGCCTGACGCAGAGCGGGACATAGTGAAGACTGGCCAAAACAAATGCACGGGAGTGAGTGAACACTTCTGGGGCACCTGCTGTGGGACAGGGCAGTTCCAAGCGCTCCGCACACGGCCTTCCGCGTTATGCTCGCAGCACATAAAGACGCGGGTTCTGTGGTGAACTCCCAGACCGCGAGGACGCACAGGCGGCGGGAGGTGAAGCGACCTGGCCCGGGTCAGGCGCGAGGTCAGCGAGGAGAACGGGTAGCCCGTGCCCCGAGCCGCCGGCTCTCCCCACGTGAGCGGCAGCCCCGGGCCGCTACCTTGATGATGATCTTCTCCCGCAGCTGGCTGGGCGACGGCAGCTGGTCGGCACTGGCCTCCGTGGGCTTGGTCAGCAGCAGGTCGCCGAACGCCTCCTTGAACACCCTGGCCATGTGGCGCTGCTGCTGCACACAGCAGTGCTCCTCGATGGACAGGATCACGGGGAAGCTGCGGGCGGGGAGGGAGGCAGGGGCGCTCAGCAAGCCGGACGGGGCCGCCCACGCAGGGCTGCCTGGCCCGGCCTCCGGGACCAGGGCGTGCCCTGTGCTCTCGGCCTAGGGGCATGCCAGCACTCAGCTTCTCAGCAGTGACTTTGGCCAGGATGGAGCCTGGGGTGGGCTGTGTGTGTACGGGGGGGTATCTGTGTCGCTATGTGGGGTGTACATGTGTGTCTGTACATGGAGAATATACGTCTGATCATGTGTCTGCGGAGGGGGTGTCTGTGTGTCTTTGTGTTCTGGGGGTGTCCTATGCGGGCGGTGCCTCTGCACGTGAGCATCTGTGTGGGATGTGCGTGAATGTACGTGCGCGTGCGCTGGGGGGAAGGGGGCGTCTGCGCCCATCCGTGGGGGGGCTGCCCGTGTCTGTGAGAGGGTGTCTCTGAGTGTGTGTGTGTGTGTGTCCATGTGGGGTGTGTCTGCAGGGGGGGTATGTTTGTGTGTGTGTCTGTCCCCCCAACCCTAGCCGCCTTCCCCTTAAAGGTGAACCACCAGGAAGGAAATCAGCCAACTGACCTCGAGGTGACAAAGGCATGGTCCTTGATGGCCTGCACGACGTCATCAAACTTGATCTTGGTGGTCCGCGTCCAGCCGTGGTAGATGATGGGCTTCCCGTCGGGCCCGTCCCAGCAGTCCACTGAGGGCAGAGATGTGCAGTCTCAGCACCCGTGCCTCCCTAGTCCACTGAGGGCGGCCACGCTGCCCGGGTGACGACCGCGCCACCAGCCCCGGCCCCCGCACTGGCTCAGTCACCAGGACCCCGGGGCCAGACCCGGTATCGCCCTCAGGGGCCACCAACATGAGGACGCGTGTTACCTATGCGGTTACAGGAAGATTTTGGTCGTCTAATTAAAGGTCCCGCTGTCCAAAAGAAACGAAACGTTTCTTTTTTAACAAGAGATTTATCATGTGTTTTATCTTCTGATTTGACTTGTCTAAACCTTGGCTTGCTTCTTCTGCCAGCGGAAAGAATACAGAGCAATGGGAAATTTATTTTTAAAGATTCACGGTAAAATAGTCAGACCGAACTAGGTTATGCAGAAGGTGAGCATCTCCTATATTTTTGACCCCCCAAAATAGGAAGAGGAGCTGACAGTTTCCAACTTGATTTTTTCACATTTGCTTTTTCCTAAGGGGGGACAAAAGCATAAATGAAGCAACACTCTGTAGGAATAACTGCCGTTAAGGCCTGATGCCGTGATGGATGCTTTTGATAAAACCGGAGCCTACATCAGTGGTTTGTGCCTCTTCTCAGCCCAGTACAGCCATGAGCCTCTGGCGCTGAGTCGGGCCGGGGGCGAAGGGTGGGGGGACAGGAGGAAGCACCGGCCCCCGGCCACGTCCGGGGCCTGGAATCACCTCTGCCGGGGTGGCTGTGAGCAACTGGGGACAAAAGAGTCAGGGTGGGGCTTCCCTGGTGGCGCAGTGGTTGAGAGTCCGCCTGCCGATGCAGGGGACGCGGGTTTGTGCCCCGGTCCGGGAGGATCCCACATGCCGCGGAGCGGCTGGGCCCGTGAGCCATGGCCGCTGAGCCTGCGCGTCCGGAGCCTGTGCTCCACAACGGGAGAGGCCACAGCAGGGAGAGGCCCGCGTACCGCAGGAAAAAAAAAAAAAAGAGTCAGGGTGGCGGCCATGGCAGGGCCGTTGCTGAAGCACGCAGGGTGTCTGCTGCCTCGAACACAGCAGCCCAGAAAGAAGCCGAGGGACAGGAGGACAGTCAGGCCGTCCTGGCTGCTGGCCTCCCAGCCCCTCCACTGTATCCGGACACCTTCTGGAGCCCAGGGTGCTGTCGCTCCAGCCTGGCCCGGCTCAACACCACTCCTCGTCGTGGCGACCTTCTCTTCTGGGGAAAGGTCCCCGGCTGGTGGCCGCGTGGCTCACCCCAGATGCTACGGGCACCTGGGTTCTCCCTCCATCTGTCCGGTGCATCCCCACTACTCGGGCCTCCAAACAAACAAAGCATCCAGCAACAACACGGCCAGTCTCAGCCCGCCGACCGCGTGGCCGCCAGCGCGAAGGGGGTACTCACGCTCAATGCAGCGGCAGCCCATCCGCAGACAGCGGATATAGGCCTCCGGGGACGACTCGCTCCGAAGCTGGTCACCCGTGAGGTACCTGGACGAGAGGAGGTGGGCGGCTGTGTGGGAGCAGGCCTGCAGCTCAGGGTATCCCCGGGGAACTTCTCAGCCCGAGCTCCCAAAGGCCTGAGTTCTCCCTGTCCACAAAGACCCCCATTTAGGATCCGGGCCAGACACAGGCAGTCGTGTGGCCAAGCCAGTCATGAGACTCAGGCCGTGATCGTGGGCTATGAAGGATAACCATCCTGGCAATCCAAGTGTGGGCTCGGGCACGTGTGTTCTTCCGAGGAGAATTCGGTCAAAGGGTGTCAGGCGGGAGACTGACGTATGATGATAAATTACCAACCCCCCTGCCCCGCCGCTGCCCACTAGGCCCTCAGTCTCAACAGGGCAGAGATGGGCCATCATTCTGATACCAGGGCCCCAGGCCAAGCACAGAACAGATGGGACTTACCACCCTATGAACCATGTCCACCAAAACTGACGTGAAAATACCTATTTTTATCACTCTCCTCCTGGCCACATTCCCCCTTTAAGAGTCTGTGGTGCTCAGCTTTTTTCTAGGTTTGGCAGGACTGACCATTCTAAGACACAAACGCAAACCAACGGACATGGTGGGGAAGAGAGAACCATGAAGTCAATTTGCCCCAGAAGAGGAAGGTACCTTCCAAAATGCCGGGAGGTGAACTTAAGGGCCTTCTCTCCAACTCCTGCCTGGGCTGACACTTGGTAAAGTACCAGTCGACAGCTCTCTGGATGCCCAGAACCCAGGGCCTCCACCCCCTCACCTGACAAAGCAGACTGAGTATCAGAATTTGAGTGTAACACCCATTTCTCCCTTCCCGTCTGCTCTTTTTTGCAATCAGGGCAATCTTCCAAAGATACGCATTTGAGTGTGGTGTTCTCTGGCCTAAAAGCTATCAGCGGCTCCCACTGCCACTGCCCTCACTCTGACCTCAACGATTCCACTCAAGTTGACCCTCCTGTCCTCCTCTCCTGCCACTCACCCTGCCAGGTTCTACACTCTAGTCCTACTAGAACCCCCCCAGTTCCTCCTGCCCCTGGACCTTCGCACATGCCGTTCCTCTGTCTGAACCCTCCTCCTCGTCTCACCACCTGTTCTTCTCTCACCAACTCCGGCTCATCGTGAAGACTCAAAGGAGGCCTTTTCCCCTCCAAGCTCATGAGGACGGGGCTGCTCCTGCCCTTTTCACTGCTGTATCCCCAGCACCCAGCAAGCACAGGGCCTGGCACAGGGCAAACTCTCAGTAAATATCAGTTCAGTGACTAATTCAGTTGCTTTCCTGTGACTACTAAGAATGAGATGCCCAAACAGTGCCAACCAGCTTTGTTGACTTGCTTCTTAGGGCCACAGAAAAAGGTTTATTATTGCAAAACCAACTGGGAAAGAGAGATGCATCCCCCCATCCTCCAGAAGCTTTCATATATTCCAATCTGAGCAGCGAGGGCCTGCACTCTGCCCACGCGCTTTGCCAGAGCAGTGCCCTTGAGCGCCCACCGTATTGCTCTTCACCTGCCCGACCCGCTGCAGGCTCGCGGTGAAACTCACGTGTTATGTGATGAGGAGATCCAGTAATGGGACAAGGGGTTGTTCATGTCCTGCACATCCACCACGTCATACTTCTCATCCCAAATGCTGTTCTCCCGGGAAAACAGGTACGTGAGGAACTAGGAGAGTCACAAACACAAAGAGGGGATCATCACACTGAGGACGGGTGGTGCCGGGTTCTTCTGGGTCTGTGTCAACACGGGGAGATGGTACATGAATATTCAACAGATGGTCTCCAGACCTCAGTTACCCAAGTTTTCAGTGCAGAAAACTCAGACTGCAATAGGCTGTACCAACACATGTTTCACTGACCTATACGGTATTTACCTTTTTAATGTGTATCCTCAAATATGTGAGGCTACAAGAGTATATGCTGCCCACATATAAGTTTTAAGGCATAATAACATTACGAACATTTGTGAACCTACATGAGAAACAGAACATGCCAGTATCGTAACATCTAAAAGGCAGGAAATTTCATATCCCAGTTCCTGACCCCTTAAAAAAAAAGAAAAATCAGAAGATTGAGTGACAGTGGGTAACACTCTGTTTCCTGGGAACCACAGTACATGGGACTGGAGCTCCCCAGTTCCCCCTCACACAGGGCCAAAAGCACCCATTTCCACATCGTGCAAGAGCCCCAGAAACCTTGGAATTTCCTTGCTCTGCTTGTAATGGTTAGAGACTCCCTGGCAGCACACGCCCTCTAGTGACAAAAGCAAAGATCCCGCCCAGGCTACAGGATCAAATAGAGGAGGAGAAAAGTCAAAGGCTGTGACGGTTCAGGACCTGGAAGGAAAAAAAAAGAGTTCTCGACTAAGAGAGCCAGTCTCGGGGCATCTAACGGCAAAGCCCTCCGAGGGAAGAGACCCAGAAAATACACCTCGGAGGACAGACACCTGAATCACAAAGCCATGCCAACAGGACGAGGGGCCCACTTACCTCATCCACGAACAGGAAGGGCTCGGCAGTTTCTCTCATCGTGTCATCAATGAACTTTGTCATCCGCTCACGGACTTTGTTCAGATCCTGCGCCCAGAGCTCCTTAGAATGATAAAGAGAACAAGAAATCATCAGAAAGAGGAACTGCAAAATTCTTTGCCTCTCAGGATCCGGTTTCAGTCGAAGACCCAAACATGGACGTATTCTGCATGCACATGCCATCCAGGCCTTACCCTGTGCAGGGCCAACATTTTCCCTAAAGGACCAGAGAGTAAACATTTTAGACTCTGGGCCCCAACCATTCAATTCTGCTACTGTCGTGCAAAACGAGCCACAGGCACACAAATAACTGTGGCTGCGTTTGTAAATAAAACTTTATTTATAAAAACAGGCAGTGGGCCAGATTTGGCCCCTGGGTGTAGTCTGCCGACTCCTGCTCTACGCTAGTTCTTTATACGCGTTATCACAAGGAGGCGGGGAGCACAGTGACATCAGACCCCTGGGGTTACTCGCCTGGCTGATGCTGAGCAGGTTACACACCTTTTCTGTATCTCCTCATCCGTTACATGGGAATAATGGTACCTACGCACAGAGGCTGTGACAGGCTGGATGAAATAAGGGTCTGTGCTTAACACAGCACCCGGTACACGGAAGGTGCTCAAATCACGGCATTGTGTGAGCAATCGTCATCCTCCCGTGACATCTCGTTTAGTCCAGAAAACTCTGCAGGTCACACACTGTCACTGTCATTTACAGACAAGGAAACAGAAGCTCAGGACATCACATGATGATCCCGACTTCACACAGCTGGTAAGTAGGAGAGCTGGGCTTCCAAATAACTGAACTTTGGAAAACGGATATAGAATCAGTCCAGATCAGTGAAGCAGTGTGCTGCTCAGACAACAGTAACGTCTGAAACATACATGACCAGTTCAAAAACAGCTTCTGCACGGTCTCAGAACTTCGAAAGCCCTTTAGAAAAAGGATATATAACATAAAGTAACTTTATTGTTTTCCTCCTCAAACCCTAAAACCCCAAATATTCATAGACAAGAGGATGACACCTGAGCCACAGATTCCACTTTGACTCATGTTTTCTGGGTTCCAAACATTCTAAAATCTCCATCTTTAAGAATCATAAAAGCACATGTGTTACCCGACGTGTGCAGTTGGATGGAAAGGGTCAGATCAGGACATTTGAAACAAGGAAAAGCATAAGGGCAGACACAAATGAGGTGGGTGCAAATCAACAATAAGCCTTGCTGTTCATCCTTGCAAATCTACTTGGATAAAGGACACCCAATAGCTGGGAGCTGGGGAAGCATCCAGTTCATTTGAATACAGCAGTGATGCAATCCTTGAATACCAGAGCATGAAACTCAAATTGTAGGATACTTAATGCAAATGCCTCGCCAGCCCTAGACGCCCCCAAAAGCTTCCTGCTTCCTTCTCCTAAAAAGCTTTCGCATAAAAAAACACGGGTACTGGACTTCCCTGGTGGCGCAGCGGTTGAGAATCCGCCTGCCAATGCAGTGGACATGGGTTCGATCCCTGGTCCAGGAAGATGCCACATGCCGCAGAGCAACTAAGCCTGTGTGCCACAACTACTGAGCCTGTGCTCTAGAGCCCATGAGCCACAACTACTGAGCCCGCGTGCCACAACTACTGAGCCCACGCACCCAACTACTGAAGCCTGCACACTCTAGGGCCCGCGAGCTGCAACTACTGAACCCGCATGCTACAGCTACTGAAGCTCGCACACCTAGAGCCCATGCTCCGCAACGAGAAGCCACCACAATGAGAAGCCCACGCACTGCTCGCCACAACTAGAGAGAAAAGCCCACGTGCAGTAACGAAGACCCAATGCAGCCAAATAAATTACTTACTTAGTTAATTAAAAAACAAAAACAAAAAAATGGAAACTTAGCTGCTATAACCTGGAACTGCACTGGCTGTAAATAAGAAATCTTCTACCTAAAGGAGTTTAAAATATGAATACTCTGGGAGGGTAGAAAAATGTATCCACTTGGTGTGGGGTATTGAATTGGGCAACTATCAATATAATAATGAAAACGATCAGAGTAGTGATGAGAGGAACCAGCAATGGTGAGGCCGTCAACACTGGGCAGGGGCAGCCCACCGGGTTCTGTGCTCAACCTTGTCACATGGTGGCTCATTTTGAACTCACATAAGCCCAGGCAGGACATATAATATTATTCTCCACTTATAGAAATAAGAAAGCTGAGGCTTCAGTCATTAATTAAGTTGACCTAATGATGAGCCCAAGACCAACGCAGGCACATCAGTTCCGGGTCAGTCAGTGTCACCCATGCCTCCCGGGGCTGGACTGCGGCGCATTTAACCAGCCCTCGAGTGGAAACTCAGATCAGTTCCAAGTTCTCACTTCTATTAAAAATGCTGCCATTATTTAGGATAAGTTCCTAGGAGAGCAATTATTTAATCAAAGTATATAAGCCTCTTTTCAAAGTTTTCATTTTAATTGTGTACTGCCAATGTGTTTCCTAAAAACCTGTACTAATTCGCACACCAAGTGCTACAGTGGTTATTCCACATATGAGCATCCACCACCCCCAACAGACGTCCTAGGTCACTGACTCTGCTCCATGCCTGCATCCCATAGAGCGCTGGAAGCTGGGACATTCCGGGTCCACGAAACGTACGGCTCAGGGGCCCCATCCCTGGCAGCACATCTTGTTCCCGTCACGCGCACCCACACACATGCTCATGGGCTGCCTGCGTCCTCACTCCCGGATGTGGGATCCTAATGCCCTGTACCTTGCTCCGGGCCCACAGCCATGATCTCTGAGGGCAGCCCAGCCACGGGGCCGGTGTAGGGAAAGCCTGTGACCCTCTCCTGGGATAAAATTACTGAGCACGAGGTGGTGGATTCCAGGATATAAGACTACTTGTCTCTAGGAGTTTAACCGTTTAACTTCAACGGCTCTGTACAAAACTGAGTAATTCAGCGCAAGGAAGCGCACGGCGGAAAAGCAAACCGCCTGGGCCTCTGTCTCTGCTTCACTCTCCTGGCAGCACCGCACCGTGCGTGTAATCGTGCTCAACAGAATTCACGGATCCCCCCTCGGTTCACCTGCCCTGGGTTGTAGTCTCAGGCGGGGCAAGGAAGCCTTCTCTTGGTCACTGCCATTCACCCCACGTGGGGAAAGCGCGACACCTCAGAGCCTCGGTCAGCGTTCATCACGCACCACAGCAGCTACCAGCTCTGCCCCTCGCGCAAGCGTGCGTCTGTTTACGTTCCCTACAATCAATGACATCTGAACGTGGGATGTGTACTGCCTGACACTAGGAAATTCGTGTTCATTGTGAAAGGTGTAGCAGGGGTATTATGGCCATGTTTTCTAAAAAAAAAAAAAAAAGTCCATTTCATAAGAGAGACACGTTGAAGAATTTTCAAATGGAATGATACACAGTCCGGAGTTTACTTTAGAATTTGCCAGCAAATAAATGAAGAAGGAAAGAAGGGAAGGGAGACACGTGGGTATGGAGATGGAGGATGGATGAAATCAAAGCGGCAAAATGTTCTTTGTAATCAGAGTGATGGGTACAGGGTGGTTTATGATGCCAGCCTGTCTACTTTTGTGTATGTTTGAAATGTTCTATAATACACAGTATTTTTTTTAAAGTAAATGAACTGAATATTACTATGAAAAACACTATATATTGTTATTATGAAAAAGTCTTAAAAAAACCTAAAGAGAATAAAAGTAAATGAAAAAAAAAAAAGTAAATGAAACTCCAGTGATATAAACAAAAATTTGAAATAGATATGTGACTACGCAATATATATGTACTCATACACACACACAAAGATCAAGGCCATGGGATTCCCTGGTGGCACAGTGGTTGAGAGTCCGCCTGCCGATGCAGGGGACACGGGTTCGTGCCCTGGTCCGGGAAGATGCCGCGGAGCGGCTGGGCCCGTGAGCCATGGCTGCTGGGCCTGCGCGTCCGGAGCCTGTGCTCCGCAATAGGAGAGGTCACAACAGTGAGAGGCCTGTGTACCGCCAAAAAAAAAAAAAGATCAAGGCCATCTTGTCTAATCCCCACAATTCTGAGAGGTAGGGTTCTCATCCCCACTTAAAGAGGAGGAAAGTGGGACACAGAAAGGTCAAACCACCTGCCCAAGGTCACACAGCTGGTGAGAGGATGTCAGGTTTCTCTCACTCTAACTCAGTTTCTCAGCCGAGGCACTACTGACATGTGGGGTTGGGTAATTCCTTGTTGGGGGGCGGGAGGCTGACCTGTGCACCTTTAGTTATTGTGCAGCATCCCTGGCCTCTACGCACCAGATGGCAGTGGCAGCTCTGAGTTGAGTCTGCAGCCATTGCCCTGGGGCAGAACCATCCCCTAGAAAACCACTGCCCAACACAAACTCTGACTCAGCCACCAGCTCGGAGCCCACACGCAAACATTCCGGGAGACGTCCACGTGTCATATGTTTAAGGACAGCTGTGCCACCTTATCCCCCAGAGGACCCGCAGGCCCATCCACCTTAGTCACACCCTCCACGAGTCAGGGGAGGCTTCCTGGGGAAGCAACACCAGAGATGAGCTGAGAGGAGCAGAAGCCGGCAGGTGAGCACACCGTCCGCCCGCCCTGCGGTGTCCTCCTTCCCTTCCTCCAGCTGGGGCCTGGGAAGGGGGCTGATGAGAGGCCAATCTGATTCCAGGGTCTAAGCCCCCGAGGCGGCACCGAGCAGGGAGACGACACCTGCTTCATGATGGCAGGTGGTGAGAAGGTGAGCAACCGCTGGGGCAGCCCCACCCCAGAAGCCCCTGCCCTGCTGTCCTCTCACCTGCTGCTCATGTAAGAGAAACCGCTGGAAGTCGTGCAGGTGAACAGCGGAGGCATCCGGCCGGTCGGTGTTGCTGTCCTCGGGGAAAGGGAGGGTGTTGAGAGGGGGCAGCCAACAGTCAGGAGGCAATCCCAGCCAGCAGGACGGCCACCCAGGCACCCTGCCGAGTGCCCCCTGCAGGGCCTGGTGCAGGCTGGCCAACAGGAAGATGAAGGTGACCCAGACGACATGCCTGACCCAGGAGGATTCAGAGGGGCCCTGACACCAGAACCTGGGAGAACTGGGCCCTGGAATCTACACTCGGCTGTTCCCAGGTGGTCCAGGTGCAAGGCAGAAGGAAGGGGGAGGGAGGGCGGGCGGGCACGGACAGGCGTGGACAGCAAACGCCCGGGCAGGGCTGGATGTGGAGAGCGTTTGGGGTAGGCGATGCTGGAGAAATGACTCGAGTTGGCTGAGCCGTCGAGGGCTCTGAAGCAGGGGTGCGGGCCAGATGAAGCCCCCAACTCTGGTGGACAGGGAGAATCAGCTGGAACCTGCAAGATGAGAGCTGTGGAGCGAGCAGAGGCCCGCTGCTGGGAGAGTTTTCCATTTGACACGGACCCCTTCACCCTGAATAAAGGGAGATTCCACCTCGGCCAGCAGCTTGCTGACTGATGGCCTCGTGGAGAGGAGGCTCATAGCTACCAGAAAACCAGAACCTCACTGGACTGGCAACCCTGTTCGCTATGGAAAGTGTATCCGGCAGAGCAGGGCATTCCGGGGAAATCTGTACTTTTCCCTGAGCACATGCAGCGGGGGTGGTAGGTGGAGGGTCTCTTTTGAAATACAGGAGGTAAAACAAGCTTTAAGCTTTCTCTCTTTACTAAACACTCAGGGTCCAAAAGTCTGTTGTCTCTGAGTGCATTTCCAACCTTCTTTCCTAACCAGCCTCATGGTCCAACAATACTAATCTTTTCATTAAAATACCACATAAGAATTGGATTCGTTTTATATACATTTTAGAGTCTCGGGGTTTCTGGCTTAGACTGTAACAGAGGGAACAGTTGCCAGGGCATCCTCATCGATGAGGGCTGCTTCCAAAAAGCAGGCCCAGGTCAGCGGGCCGCAAATCACATTCTAGGCACTATTAACTCCATGGCAAACATCTCTCCCAGGTAGACAGGCTCGGAGGACATAGACCACTTTATACTTAGGGGAATTAGTAAGTGTAGTAGAGGTCCTGACAAGTCCTGCAGCACTTAGGCTTTAATAATAACATCATTGTCACTATTTACGAGCCCTGCCATGCACCACGTGAAGCACTTGATATGCTTCAACCCATCTGAATTCAGTTCACTCTGCTTAGCCAGGAATTTCCCCAACGCACCTCTGGGAAAGGAGGTCCTGAAGCAAGCAAGCTTCTCTACAGAACCTTCTGGGTCACCCTCCCAACATTCCACAAGCCCTGCTGCTGTGCATGTTTATTCGTGGCACAGGCTTGGGCCGGCCAGTTCCCCAATAGGGGGACCCCACCAGTGCCTGCCCGAGAGGTGACCTCCTGGAGTTCCGATGGCAAGGCTGGGAGGACCCACAAGGGCACCAACGCCCGGCACAACTACCCAGAACAACAACTCAGCAGAGGCGCCTCACCCCAAGATGAACACGGAGGAATCCTTTTTGAATTCGTCAAGAATCTAAAATAGAAAACAGAAGGAACACACCCATGAAACAACGTTAGACAAGTCGAGACGCTTAATGCAAATAAACTGATGTTTTTGTTGTTAAAAACTTATCATTGTCATTTATGTGACTTGCAAATGTTCAAATATTTACATCCTTACACAAAAGGTGGAAGTCTTCCTCGCCCCTTGCAGAGTCTTTTTTCTGAAAAGCAATCACTCGATGATTTGGCAGCTCTCCGTCTCGAGTCTGTTTTATGGATATTCATTTAATTCTATCTTATCATATTATATTACATCTATGTCTCCCAACTTTTTGCTGTTGTTTCAAGCTTTCCGTATTATTCAGCAACCTCAAATCGCCCTACCTCACTACTTTCAAAACCCACAGTGTATTCCATAACATGTCTGTCTTTCAATTTTCTGCTATTATATCCAGTCCTACAAAGAACGTTCATACACATATATCTTTGTGCACTTGGGCCAGCATTTCCAGTGGGTAGTTTCCTGGGCAGGAAAGCGCCTGGACACGGGGTGTGTACTTTGGCAGATTCACCAAATTGCTTTCAAAACAGCTGCCCTGACCCGCAGGCCCACCAGAGAATGCACACCCTTTTCTGCACCCTCACGGGTACATTTCCAATCCTTAATATTTCAATGAGCTCATTTCTAATCCTTGAATTCAAGAGAAAGAAACAAATATTGGACAGCTCTGGTCCTACACTTCATGGCCTACTGATCTCCCAACCACTGACGGAAGGATGGCGAGCTCCTCCACCAGGAAGGCCTGGGGTCCCCCAACCCCCAGCCTCCACTCACTGGCCAGGCGTTTTCCACATGCACGCGCACGCACGCACGCATGCATGCACGCACACACTCACACGCCACACACAGGCACACCCATACTGCGTCTACTTCTGGCTAGGTAGCATCACTGAAAGAATCTTTAATGAGACTGCGATTGGATAAGCATTTGAGTAATTCAGGGCACAGATGGAAATGTAGCCCCTGGCAGGTTACAAATGCTAACGATATAAAACAACTCCTGCTCTCGATTCCCCAAGTCCTCCTGCCAAACTGCTTGCACTCCAGGATGACGTGGAAGCTCTATGTTCTAGAAAAGGTATCCACAGGCCCCTGGGAAGAATCAGGGGATCTGCATAAGTCTGTGCAAATATGTTTTTGTTTTTTTTTCTGGAAAGATGATCCACAGCTTTAATGAGCATCTCAAGGAAGCAGGTCACCAAAAATGATGAGGAGTCGCTCTTTCAGAATGACTTAGAAGTACTTCCTTTCATCTATGTGTCATTTACAGCAAGGCTATTGATTTTAAAAAGCAAAGGGATTTTAGGCACTGCCAGCTGTTTGTTACCTGGAGTCATTTGGCCCTTAGATCACTGGGTCAATCTGGTGCTTAAGGCCGGATCCTTTCCAAACCCAAATCCCGAAACTGGTTTCCCTACATTGGAGAAAGGCCATCTGTGACCCCCCTTCAACTGTCCGCTCCACGCGGTCCTTACTTAAAACCAGCCCCTGCCTTGCCTTGCCTTGCGATGATGTACAGAAAAAGCTGCACCCCATTTCAGCTACATGAGGAGCTGGGATGCAGGAGGAGGTGCCTCTACTGTGGAGATGCTCCAGAGCCAGGGAAGACGGGGAGCAACACCTCAGCTTCCCCACTCCTCTGCCCGCAATCTCCTGTCACCCCATTTGCTGAACCCCCTGGAGGCAGAGGTGCCTGGGAACTTGTTTGTAAGAATCAGCCCCTCGGGGTACAGAGCAGTGCAGAGAACGCACTAAAATCAAAGAGGCAAATAAGACCAGCCCAGGGCTCACCACTCAGGTAGCACACATGGAAGCGAAGCCAGTTCTCTCAGAATTCAAAGGCCAAGCTGCCTGAGGATACGTTAGGAGATGGGCAGAATGCACTGGGGGGCAGGGGTCATGGGAAGTGGGAGAGAGGAATCAAGACGATTCCTGGGCTGTCCCAATGGGGCGGCCAGGTATGGGTTCATGGCAGTGGAGATGGGGGTCGGTGCTGAGTATCACGCCGCCTCTTCTGGACACTCTAGCGTGAGATGCGAGGCAAGCTGGCAGTCAGGGGAGTCTGGCATTCAGGGGAGACTTGGGGGCCGGAGACGTGTTTCTGGGAGTAATCAGCATAAAGATGCTATTTGAAGCCGGGGGACCAGATAGGATCACACCAAGAGTAAACAGAGAAGACAAGAGTTCTGTGGACTGAGTTTGGGGTAGGGATGTACAAAAAACCAGCAATAGCATGGTGGGTCTTTTCCTGAAAGCAGCTGGGAGGCCAGTCTGGGGGTCCAGCGGGTACCGGGCGTTTCTCCGCCTGGGTGTCAGCATAACTGCAGGGAAAGCTGTCCCTCACCATCTCTGGCCACAGACGCTTGAGGACATGCCAGTGCGTGTGAGCAGGGGGCTAGCTGAGGAGCTGACGGGCACTGCATGGTCCCCCGTGGGGTCCACTCAAGACTCTGGGGGACCAGCGGGTTGGTGGGGCAGAGGGGAGTCACCAGCTCTCTCCGGCAGCAACTAGTTTAACAACCGGTATCAGCACTTGCCGGCGAAGCACCGGCCTCACCTGGGTCATGCCAACCATCAGACACCAAGAAACTGAAGACCCAGCTAAAGAGGCTGAGAGCCAGCAGGAGGCGACGCACGAGAAGGAGGAAGACAGTGCAGCACCCAAAAGCCAAGCGACAACATCAAGGAGAGAGCGGCCAACTGCCACGCGGGTCACATGCCACGGAGCGAACAAAACAAAGACCAGAGGGTGGACCACTGTACTTGTCAAGGCGGAGGTCAGTGGTGATGTGACAAGGTGAACTGCTGTGGGGTAGGAGGCACGGAAACACGACTGGAATGGGCTCCAGAGGTGGAGGGAGGGAAGCAAGCGCAGACGGTGGCGTAGATGGCAGTCTTGGAACAGGTCACTCTACAGGGTCAGAGAAGTGGGGCGGCAGCCGGAAGGGGGAGGTGTGTCAGGAGGATGTTCTAAAGATGGAAGAGTGTGCAGCATGTGCTATGGGTAGAACTGCGTCCCCCAAAAGACACGTCCAAGTCCTAACACCACCTGTGAATGCAGCCTTATTTGGAAACAGGGTCTTTGAAGATGCCATCAAGTTAAGTGGAGGTCATGCTAGATTAGGGTGGCCCTAAATCCAATGAATGGAGTCCTTACAAAGAGGGAGATTTGCAGACAGACACACAGAGAGACGGTGCCCATGGGATGATGGAGGCAGAGACTGGAGAGGTGCGTCTACAAGGTAAGGAGCACCCAGGATCGCCAGGAAACGGCAGAGGCTGCAGAGAGGCGAGGAACAGATGGTCCCCTAGAGCCATCAGAAGGGGTGTGGCTCTGCCCACACCTGGCTTCAGACTTAACCTCTAGAACTGTGAGAGAATGAAGTTCTGGCTATTTTAAGCCACTCAGTTGTGGGTCCCTTGTTACGGCCGCCCTGGGAAACGGACACGGCACGTTTGCGAGCTGATGCAGGGCAGCCCCGACCTCAGTTACTCCTTGTGCCGATCCTATTAGGAAAGCAGTAAAATAAACCCTGTTTCAGAAGCAAGAAACGGGCTCAGGGAGCACGCGTAATTTTTCCAAGGTTATATACCGAGAACGTCAAGGGGCCAGAGTTTCAACCCAGGTCCACCCTGGTCCATCGCCACTGCCCCACACAGTATGTGCAAAGGCACATAATATAAATGACAACATCCCAGCAACGAGGGCAGAACGCTCTAGATACTATGAGCACACAGGGGAGGCAGCAATTAACTTATCTTCACATTGCCGTGTACGGTTACATGGCCAAATCCTACCAAGCCAGGGCATTCAGCCCTCTGTGACTCTGGGCAACACCTCTGACGCCCTGCGACCCCAATAAAGGCTCAATAAGGTCAGGGTGACGTCTGTTTAGTTGACCACTGTGCCTTCTTGTGTCACCCATTTATTGAATGGATGACTAAAATAATAAATTAATTTCTCTGGGGAAAAGTAAAAGGCTACAGGGAAAATAAATTAAATTAAAATTAAGTTAAGTTAAAAGGCTACAGGGAGGGCTTCCCTGGTGGCGCAGTGGTTAGGAGTCCGCCTGCCAATGCAGGGGATACGGGTTCAGGCCCTGGCCCGGGAAGATCCCACATGCCGCGGAGCAACCAAGCCCGTGAGCCACAGCTACTGAAGACCGCGCGCCGTGCTCCGCAATAAGAGAAGCCACTGCAATGAGAAGCCCGCGCACCGCAACGAAGACCCAACGCAGCCAAAAATAAAAATAAAAAAAATAAAAGGCTACAGGGAAAAGTAACCTATGACTTTTGGTCCTCAGGAGAAGAGGCAGTTACCAGCTAGACAAGGGAAGGGGCTATGCCAAAGGGAGTGGACAGAAATGACGGCCCAGAGGTCCACCTAAGGTCAGGGAATTGCATCTTCCCACATCGTTGTGGGTGATCACATCCTCTGGGGCTGTAACTTGCCCTCCACAGTGTCTGTGCTTTGCAGGTCATGTGAAGCGGCCATGGGGACAAACTGCAGTGATAGGAAAGCTAACCCGATTCACTGCTAACTTCTGCACTGGGGACCCTTCTCTCCCCTGACCACTGATTAGGATAGCCTGTGACACTCCCTAGACTCCTCCACCAACATATGACAGAATGTTAGTTGCTCTCTTCCCACACGCTCGTACCCATGGAAAATCTGGACGAGTAAACGTCAAACTTCTTATTGAACGTTTAATTGTAGGTCTAATCACAGGTAGGCTTGCAGGTATTTTAATTTCCTTTTTATTTTATAATGCACTTTCAACTTTTATGGACTGAATATGCATTACTTTGCTTGTAGTAAAATGTATCCAGATATCAGAAACAAATTTCCTGTCGAGGGCTGCCTAGTCTTCTGCTTCAGTACATGAGATATCAAAGGACATGCTGGGAAATCCACTGATTGTGACCAAGATGGTCTTTTTTTAAAAATATATTTTATTGAAGATTACAATGCTGTGTTAATTTCTGCTGCACAGCAAAGTGATTCAGTTATATACATATATCTATATAGATATCTATATATTCTTTTCCATTATGGTTTATTACAGGATACTGAATATAGTTCCCTGTGCTATACAGTAGGACCTCGTTGTCTGTCCATTCTCTATATAATAGTTTGCATCTACTAATCCCAAACTCCCAATCCATCCCTCCCCCGCTCCCCCTCCCCTCTCCCTTGGCAACCACGAGTTTGTTCTCTACGCCTGTGGGTCTGTTTCTGTTTCACACATAACTTTAGTCGTGCCATATTTTAGATTCCACATATAAGTGATATCGTATAGATATTTGTCTTTCTCTTTCTGACTTACTTCACTGAGTATGATAGTCTCTAGGTCCATCCGCGTGGCTACAAATGGCATTATTCCATTCTTTTTTCATGGCTGAGTAATATTCCATTGTATATATGGACATCTTCTTCATCCGTTCCTCTGTTGATGGACATTTAGGTTGCTTCCGTGTCCAAGATGGTATTTTAGAAACAGGACAGAGAGCAAGCGCACCAGAGGCTGGCTGCCCTCACCTCCTCCCAGGGGGGTTCTGCCTCGTAAAGACAGGCTGACAGTAACAGCAGATACCACGCTCTGAGGGCAGCTTTGCATGCCAGACCCGGTGCTGGCTGACTGAGACCTTCCAGTTGTTTTTTTTCTACCAGTTCTTTTAATCTTCGCAACAACCATCTAGGATAGCCACCGTCGCCCCATGACGGTCAGGAAATTTAACACTGCTCCTAGCCAAAAGCAATGCTAAAGGAAAATCAGTGCCACCTTAAATTATAGCAGAGTTGTTTTCTACTTTAACAGGCAAACAAGCAACAGAAATCACCTATATTCAGACCCCGGTGGGATAGTAATGGGATGGCAGAGAGCTGTGTGTGTTTAAGTTCCCTGGCACCTTGCAAGGCTGGGAAGGCATTTGTGCTTTCAACTGCACTGGACATAATTTGTGAGTCGATTATTGATTATTTGTGAGCTGCTGGAGAGCGACTCAGACTTGGGTTCATGGGAACCCATGGTGGACAGACGGCCCCAGGATCTCCACCTCCTGGTACGCAAACCCTTGCCTTATCCCTGTAACTTGCAAAGGTAATGGAGGTACACAATTATGTGCATATGATTACACGATGATGTTTTTATATGCTTGGAGAACCTGTCTTGCTGGCTTTGAGGAAACAAACAGCCAGGCAGGGAGCCCCATACGTGGAGAAGCCGTGGGCAGCCACTAGGAGCTGCGGGCAGCCAACAAGAAGCTGGAGCCCTCAGTCCTACAACTGCAAGGAACTGAATGCTGCTACCAACGCATGAGCACGGAAGCCGATCTTTTCCCATCTGAGCCTCAGATGAGACCACAGCCTCGGTGGAAATCTTAAATGCAGCTTTTTGTGAAACCCCAAAGCCGAGAATCCAGCCTAAGGCACACCTGGATGCCTGAGCCCCAGAAACCGAGAGAGAGAACGTGCATCGTGGTAATACTGTTATGTACATGCCAGCAATACAGAACTCACACACATAATACGTAAGCAATACATGAGTAATACAGAACGCTAACGCATTTCCAAACTAATCTACCAGAGGGCAGCAAGAAGAGAGCATGTGAAACGGCAGGGGGTAAAAACAGATGAATCAACGGTAACCCAACCACCTCATCCCATGGGGTTGAAGCTCCAGTCCTGGGCCGAGAACAAGAGTGATATCAGTCAACCATCTTCACTCATAATCAGGGCCTGTAAATGCCAGACCCCCAGCCTCCAGTAACCAAGGGGGGACTTCACAGGTTTGCCGGGGAGGCAGCAAAGTAGCAGTGATGAAGCTGGGTATTAGATTCAAATATTTAAGGAAGAAAAAACACAAGGTCTTAGGTTTGCTTCAAAACCATCTGAGGAGGGGGAGGTGGGTAAGGGCATAGATGAAATAAGATGACCATGAGTTGACCATTGCTGAAAACTGGCTGCCACGTGCTTGGGGGTTTGTTATACTATTATCTCTGCTTGTCTCTGTTTGACATTTCCCTTAATACCAAAGTTTAAAAAATTCAAAAGAAGTACCAGCGGGTGGGCAGTGAAGCTGAGCACAGGAGAACTCAAATTCTAGCTCTGCGGCTTTACTAACCTCACGACCTCCGGCAAGTAACCCGAGTGTCAGCAAGTTCATCCCCAAAGTGAGGATCAGAGCAGTATCTCTCCCACAGGGTTGCCAGGAGAATTCAATGTATGTAAGACATACAGCACAGCGCCCAGCAGAGTTCACACTTAGGAAATGTTAGCTCTGATCTTTATTCACAATACTGTTATGACAGCCTAGTTAGAGGTATGTCCCCCCGCCCAGGGGGACACACATGGAATTAAATTTCTTATCTTCCTGCTGCTGCCAAACTTTTGGAAGCTTTGAGGTTTCACAGCAGCAACGTAAGCGGGTGGTTAGACACAAGGAGGGACTGGCCACTTCAAGTTGGAAACCTGGAGCTACTGATAAGCAGGACCCCACTCCCTGGATTTAGGTCTGGGCATCATCGATCACCACGAATGGCCCTGTCTCCCCAAGGAGCCCAGGAAAGCCAGCTGAGCCCCTAACAGCACGGCGGTAATGCTTTTCTCTGCCCTGAGCTTCCAGTGAGGAGATCAGTAAGTAAATGATATGCTGACAAGGGAGAAGCAGTTACCTACGCAAAAGCACTGAGGCTTCTCCAGTTGGCCAGTAACTATCTATAGAGCCCGGGGCTCTGTTATTCAAATTCCAAGTCACTGAATTAAAATATGCAGTGGCCAGACTGGACAGTTATACCCTCCAGTGATGGAGAGGCTGTTGACCCAGAAGGTCTTAGGGACTGGGTAGGTGACATAAATTAGCAGAGAGAGCTGGATGGGGGGTTGGGGGAAGGGCTGGGGCAAACCAGAGAAAGCATGCTTCCCTCCGCTCAGAGGTTGCCAAATATAGCCAGATCTCGATTTTTTTTGTTTCCCAAGAGAAGTGAAAACTCTGGATCTTAATAAGAAATCTCCCAAGTTTTAAATGTAGGCAATTCATTGAAAAAACATTTAAACCATTAGGCCAAGTACAGCCGAACGCTGGCTGCATGTGGCATGCTGGCCACCAGGGTAACCTCTGGTACGTACAGATGTTTTTCCCCAAAACTGGGCCATCTAGGGTACCCCCAGAGGACTCAGGGATTCTGCAGAAATCTGACACAAATTTCTTTCCCTTCCTTCTCCCTCTCAAACACACATACATGAGCTTTAGAAAGAACCGCAATGCAAAGTGCTCTTATGTGGAATTTTATCGCGGTGGAGACCATCGGTGGCGGGTAACCTGTATTGGCAGGTGCAGCAGCGTTTATGGGAACCTTATTCCCAAGCTTCGCCTGCTCTCTGCCTGATGAGACAGTATCTTGAAATTCCCAGACAAACGATTATAAAACCTGTTTTTTGCAACTACTTATCTTGAGCGAGTCAAGTTTTTCTCAGTTCTGGTCAACTGCCTAAGACAGCAATTGTCATTATTCTGGATTTCATTTATATACTATCATCACAACATTTTCATTGCTCTCAAGAATTGATTATGAATGAAAGATACAGATTTTCACATAAAAAGTGTTCTGATCAGCTTTTATGCAGCAGAGTTTTCTTAATTAAGGTTTCGTACAAAAAAGGGGAGCAGGGTTAGACAGCTTTAAAGTTGTATAACCAATGACCTGATTTAATACCTTCATTTTACAGAGGAGGCTGAGTGACAGGGGGAAAGATGGCTTTCCCCAAAATCACTTGGTCAGTTAGAGGTCAAGTTGGGGCTGGAACACAGGTCTTTCAACCTCCAAAGCCTACGATCTTTCTACTCTATTTGGCAAACCAAGAACTAATTATCACTTGTGTGAAAAAGTGAACACACTGCAACTGAATCTTTTACTCTATGAAATAATGTATTTTTCCCCAATCTACGCAGACAAGAAATGCTTCTCCCATTTCTCTACCTCAGATACATCCGAAGTCCCAAGGCCAGTGGTCACCTATCAAGAGGCCTCATCCTGTGCCCAGCCTGCAGGGAGAAGGCAACTGATAACTGTCTTTCACACTCGTCACTTTAAAATGCCTGCACTCTTGACCTCCAGTCCCTCGTCAGTCCTCCGCAGAGCCCGGTGGGGCAGGAATCATAGCCCCAGTTGCACAGATGAGAAGACCGAGGCTGGGAGTGGTCAGTGGCTGGCCCAAGATCACACAGCCGAAGAAAGCAGATCTGTCTTGCTGCAAGTCCTACCCACTCTCTGCTCCCTCGCGGCTCTGCTCTGGACCCACCTCGGCCCCCTGCAAAGCCCTTTTCCAATAGTAACAGCAGTAACCACACACCAGGCATGCCACTCCCTGCACTGAACTGAATGCCTCCCTTTTTAAGCCTTATGCTTTATGGGACATTTTTTTTTTATTGCAAAAGTAATGTGCTACTTGGAACAAGTTGAAAACGGAGTGGTGCAAAGACAAATTGAATTATCTCTCCTGAGCATCTTTCCAAATCCCTCCAGGACATACATAAACTCAACGTTAAATATGAGGGACTTCCCTGGTGGCGCAGTGGTTAAGAATCCGCCTGCCAATGCAGGGGACACGGGTTCGAGCTCTGGTCCGGGAAGATCCCACATGCCGTGGAGTAACTAAACCCGTGCACGACAACTACTGAGCCTGTGCTCTAGAGCCCGCGAGCCACAACTACTGAGCCTGCGCTCTAGGGCCCACCTGCCACAACTACCAAGCCTGCGTGCCTAGAACCCACGCTCCGCAACAAGAGAAGCCACAGCAATGAGAAGCCTGCGCACCGCAACGAAGAGTAGGCCCCTCTCGCCACAACTAGAGAAAGCCCACATGCAGCAACAAAGACCCAATGCAGCCAAAAATAAATAAATAAAATAAATAAATTTAAACCACAGTAACCTATTTAAAAAAAACATTAAACATGAGGTGTGTATACTCTTCCATACCTTCTCCTTGTTCATAAAAAACACTCACGAACATATATAGGAGGAGCACTGTTTGTTACCAAAAAATCAGACCTAGCTCCCTGCATGAATCTGCAGCTGGTTTTCCTCACAAAATACCATGAACATCCCTCCAGATGGACAGAAACACAATGGACTCAGGCTTCTTAATCAGCTGCACAGTGTCACACAGTATGGATGGACCATAACTTACCCAGCTCTTGCTCTACTGAGAGGCATTCAGATGGCTCCCAAGTATTTTGCCAGCATAAATAATGCTGCAATAAGCAATCTAGTGACACACTCTTAGGCCTCAGTGCTTTCATTTCTCTAAAACAGAGGCCCCAAAATGCCACTGTCAGGTCAAAATGTACGCACATCTTAATTTAATTTTAAAATAGCATATTATCTTTTCTTTAATAAATTCATTGATTTAAATTTATTTTTGGCTGCGTTGGGTCTTCACTGCTGCCCACAGGCTTCCTCTAGTTGCGGCGAGCCGGGGCTAGTCTTCATTGCGGTGCGCAGGCTTCTCACTGCGGTGGCTTCTCTTGTTGCGGAGCACAGGCTCTAGGTGCGCGGGCTTCAGTAGTTGTGGCATGCGGGCTCAGTAGTTGTGGCTCGCGGGCTCCAGAACACAGGCTCAGTAGTTGTGGCACACGGGCTTAGTTGCTCCGTGGCATGTGGGATCTTTCCGGACCAGGGCTCAAACCTGTGTCCCCTGCATTGGCAGGCGGGTTCTTAACCACTGCGCCACCAGGGAAGTCCCAATAGCATATTATCTTAATCGAAAAACATATTCTCATTAACAAGGAATAAAAGTATAAAAAGAACAGCATGCAAAAATCCCTCAACCCAGAGACAAGTTACTATTAATAATTTGGTAAATTTCCTTCCAGAACAAGATGATAGAGTTAGTAGAACTTTTTTTACTTTAATAGGCTCAGACTAAATTCCAATCAGACTGACGGCCACTCATATTCCCACCGCGAAGGTATGAGAGCACCATTTCCCCACACTGTCCCCATAGCTCTATAACATTTAAAACTTTTGCCAATCTAACAGATGAAAATATGATGTCACTGCCATTCCCACTTGATATTTCCTTGACTAGAAGGGAGACAGAACACATCTCATGGGTCTCTTAGGAACATGCCGGACTTTGAAACACAGGGGAAACAAAAATATCATTCGATCATTTGCTCAAGAATCATCTTACCCATGCAGATGGCCGACAGGCACAAGAAAAGATGCTCAACATCACTAATCATCAGGGAAATGCAAATCCAAACCACAATGAGATACCACCTCAGACTCGTCAGAGTGGCCATCATCAAAAAGAACACAAGTAACAAACGCTGGGGAGGGTGTGTAGAAAGGAAACCCTCCTACCCTGTTGATGGGAATATAAACTGATGCAGCCACTGTGGAAAACAGTATGGAGATTTCTCAGAAAACTAAAAACAGAGTCACCATATGACCCAGCACGTCCACTCCTGGGTATGTATCCGAAAGAAAGAAAAGCACTAATTCGAAAAGATACATGCACCCCAATGTTCACAGCAGCATGATTAATAATTGTCAAGATATAGAAGCAACCTAAGTGTCCACCAGCAGATGAACGGATAAAGGAGATGTGATAGATATACAGATATACAGACAGACAGACACACACACACACACACAGTGGAATACTACTCAGCCATAAACAAGAATGAAATATTTGCCATTGGCAACAACACGGATGGACTTGGAGGGTATCCTGCTAAGTGAAGTAAGTCACACAGAGAAAGACAAATACTATGTGATATCACTTACACGTGGAATCTAAAACATACAACAAACTAGTGAATATATCAAAAAAAGAAACAGACTCACAGAGAATAAATTAGTGGTTACCAGTAGGAAGAGGGTAGGGAGGAGGGGCAGTATAGGGGTAGGGGATTAAGAGGTACAAACTATTACATATAAAATAAGCTACAAGCATACACTGTACAACACAGGGGCTATAACCCATATTCTATAATAACTATAAATGGAGGATAACCTTTAAAAATTGTGAATTGTACACCTGTAACTCATATAATATTGTACATCAACTATACTTCAATTTTTAAAAGGTAAGACTATCAAAACCTTCAAAAAGTGAATGGGAAAAAAAGAATCATCTTACCAATTTCTGCTGTTCAAACATAAGTTTTTTATAGAAGAGATGGAACTGTTCAAAGCTGAGTTCATCTTTGTGTGCGCCTATTTCCTGTAAATATATAAAAAAAGTGACCACACGATTTTTCTTGTCCACCACAAGAATGCCTCTTCCCTGTTCACAGAAATACCATGGCTCTGCTACAACACTGGTTAAAATCAAACTTGCATTCCTCTGAACCCAACTATCCACAAGTTTCCTAATTTATCTGCCTGGAGAACATACCCACCAGGGATCCCTGGTGAGATCCTTCCCTTGACTCCCCAGAAGGGAAGGATCTTCGCCAGAATTCCAAGAGCCATAATGCAGAACTCCTCCTTCTGGGGGCAGAAGACACTTTCAAATCTAGACATATTTATAGGGTATGTACAGATAGGTCATTTTTAAAAGCATAAGAAAATGAACCGAGCCCTTAGAATTAACAGACCTCAACTCCAGTCAAGGTCTGTCCCCTGAATGGCTTAACAGCTTTGGGCAAATCACTTGACCCTCTCAGACCCTCCGTTTCTTCATCTGTAAAATGGGAGAACCACCATTACCCTCCTCGGACTTCCTTGAAACCAAACCAGAGAACATCCACGTAGCACCTGCATGGTAAAGGCTTGATAAGGAACAAAATTCCAACTACGTGGCGGTCAGTGGTAAATGCCTCTCCCATCTCTCTTCTGTCAGTCCCCACCCTCCTCTGGTTTTGCCTTCTTGGACCAGTTCGAATGATGGGGGCGGGCCAAAAGATGGCTGGATAAGCCATAAAGTGGGTTAACTGTTCCGGGAGCTCACTGGTATAAAAATGAATGAGCTTCTTCAGCTGAGGAATCCGGTGACATGCCCTGTGAGTCCACCAACTGGGACTATTGGGATGGAGTGTTGTTGGGCTCCTTGACGAGAGTCAATATCTCTCTGAAGGCCAGAAAGAATGCCTATGGATCACCTCCATCCTTACACCCTTCAGAAGAGCCCCACCTGACCTATGCTACCCCATCACTCATGGAATGACCCGCCTCAGATCTACCAATGGCTTAATTACACAAGAACGTAAACAAATTAAATGATGGGCGGAAGGAGGGATGGAGGGATGGAGGGATGGGAGGATGGGTGGGAGGAAGGATCAGTGGATGAAGGGAGGGGTGGGTGCGAGGAGAGGGGAAGGGCAGAGAAGAGTCGCCTCTGACAACTACGCTATCAGGACCTGAATACAAAACGCCACATCCCTGGCAACCTACATAAGGAATCTTCCATAATATTTTCCAGAAGAAACACATGTGTTCATATTATTAAAAGGAAAACAGGCTGTGGGATAGTGAGGGAAAGGGAAAGTTGGACTGGTGGAAACGTCCCAAGTCAAGCAGCTCGGTGAACATGGTCTTCGTGGATGACGTCCTCTGCCATGACTGAGAACACGGGCTTAAGGTCTTCACACAATCCCTCTGTCTGGACTAGGATGGATGAATCTGGAGGCGGGGGACTTCCTTGGGCACCATTCAGTGGAGCTCAAAGGCACGTAGTGGCTTCATGGGAAAGGCACACGTAGCCCTGGGTTCACAGAATCGCCAGGCTGAGACACAAAACTTACCACGAACTTATCTTTGAGGAACTTGGCGCTGCTCACTTTGAAGTTGACCAGGGGCAAGATGGTCTTCAACTCTCGGAGGCTGATGCTGCAAAAGAGGGGAACCCCAGCCCCGTCAGCCTTGAGGGGTGTCAAGAGTGGAGGATCTGGCTACTCCCGTCAGCTCCCATCTCCCACCACCAGCTGTTAGTGAGCACTAACTGGGAACAGAGACTCTGGGATCAAGACACCCGATGTGCAAGGCTGGTCTCCACCCTTCAGGGATGGCTGTGGACACGGATCACGTTGGAGATTTGCAGTGAGGGCAGAAATGGTGTCGGATAATCTCGGCAGACGCGAAATGTCACAGGGGTTCCAGCCAAGACGAGGTCACTGAAGGCCAGAGACAGGCAGGGGAAGGAGCCAACCTTCTCTGAACACCTACTATGTGCCAGGCTGCCCCGGGGATCTCCAGGCAATGACGTCACCTCACCCCTCGCTACACCTCACCCCCCACACAGTATGCATTCTTGAGCCCCAGGGTTCAGAACAGGCAATGGGGATGGGGGCAGGGTATGCGGCTCAAGGTCGGAGCTGGTCTGACGACCTGAGGAGGTGGGCACCATTATCACTCCACGCGGCAGGTGAGGAAACCGAGGCTCAGAGACGCTGGGTGCTACCACGCGGCGGAGGCGGACTCCAGTGCAGCCTGCCTCCGGGTCTGCCTGTAACCACTGCATTTGAAGCCTCTCAGGGAACGCCATGAACAGTGACGGAGGGTGGCGGGTCAAGGGCCTGAGATCCAGACCCTTGTGGCTGCAGAGCCAAGTGTCCGGCAGAGCGAGAGGGTGGTCTGGGCGGCCTCTGGTGTGGCCAGAGAAAACTGTTCTGCGTTCCTGGAGACGTCAGACTAGCAAGGGGCTGTGCGTGGCCAGGAAGGAAGTCTGCCCGGGCTGTGGGCAGGAACGGGCCAGCTTCCGCCACACTGTCTACCTGGCCTCTGCCAGCACGCCCGGGAGGAAGCAGCAGGCCACACTCGGAAGCTGCCCCGGGAGACCGCCAAGAGGACTCCTGGCCACCCCAGTGTCCCCACCTCCAGCATCCCTGTCTCTCGTCTAACGGCCTTCCTAATGTGGGAGACCTTTATGGGCCATGTGTTCCCCGCCTCCCACCACTCCTGGGGCCGGCACCCAGGGCTTTCCCAGAGAGACGGTGAAGGCAGCACAAAGCCCTCGGCAGGCCCGGCGGGGCTGGCCGCGCAGAGAAGCGAGCAGGCTGGCTGAGACCCCCTTTCGGACCCTGCCCCCGGGGTGTCCACGAAGAGCCTGGCCAGGGCAGGATGAAGGGCGAGGAGTGGTGGGGGGATGGCGCTATAAAACGAGGCAGGGAGAGGGTCTGGCCTGGCTGGTAGCCGAGGCGGCTCATCTAGGACCGAGGAAGAGGTCTGCGTCCCCTGGGGAACCCAGAACTTCCAGGCAGAAACGGGGCCAAGAAACCTTCCCACCCCCAGGAACAAAGGGACTGGGGAGCTGGGAGCCAGTGCAGCTGCCGGGGGGGCCGGTGGAGCAAACACAGGGCCCGGGGGGCGAGAATCTGAGCACTGGGGCATCTGAGCCCACCGGCTCCAAAGGTCCCGCCTTACAGTGGAGCAACTGAGCCCCCAGGTAAAGGTGGGGGCCAGAGAGCTTCTCTGGGCTCCTGTGCAGGGACTAGCCACTCCACTCCACTCCCCATGCCGCGCCCTCACTCCCCGCTCTGGGCACGTGGACCAGGACTGGCCCGTGGAGCTGCTGGCGGGTAGGAAGCCAGCAGCTCCCAACTTCACCCCTCTCCCCGTCCAGGACTTGTCATCAGATCTCAGCCAAGATCATGGTCTGCCCTCTGGCCGTAACTCAGGACAGCTCTGCAGGGCCTCCCCGGAGCTCCCCACGGGGCCAGCTGAGGCCGTGACTGTGACTGCATCACAATCCAGCTGCCTTCGCAGGTGTGGACCCGCACACACTCCCCATGAGCTTCCTGCACACAAAGCCCATCTCAGATTCTGCTTCCTGCAGGCTCAGCCTGTGACCGTGCGTTAGGGAACCAGGGCAACCCCTTTGGGGAGGGATGGCAAAAACTACCCCCTCCCCACGGGCACTGAACAATCATGTCAGCTTCCCTCCTCAGCTTGGCATGCTCCCAGATGCTACAACGCTGCACCCTGGGGCAGCCTTTACCAAACAACTGGGTTGGCAGCCCCAGGAAACTTACCTGCCACCCTGAGGCTGGTAACCGACACCTCCACCACCCCCAGCTTCTTGTAACAGTAATAAACATTCATTAGTGTTTGCCTTAAGCCAGCCACTGGCCAAGCACTCCTCACAAATGAACCCACTGAATCTTCAAACCAATCCCAGGAGGTAGGAACTATGATCTCTCTTACAGATTAGGAAACAAAGGCCCAGAGAAGTCAAGGAACTTACCCAAACTCATACAACCAGTAAGCGTTAGTGCTGAGATTCAAACCTCAGCGCTGCCCAACATAATTTTCTAGGATGATGGCAACGTTCCGTATCAGGGCTGTCCAATGCGCCTAGGGCGACCAAGGAACTGAATTTTTAAATTTTTATTTAATTTTAATTACTTTAGATTTAAATAGTCACAGGTGGACAGTGCAGCTCTAGAAGTCTGCTTCTCTAAGTAGGGTCCCTGGAACGCCAGTATCAACATCAGTTGGGAATTTGTTACAAGGGCACATTCATGATCCCCACCCAGACCCAGTGCAACAGAACTTCTGCAGGACAGGCAGCACACCTCTGCGGGTAAAGCCCCCCCAGGCTGTCCGACGTGCTGGAGCCAGGACTGCTGACCGCAGGGAACCTATTTGCATGCCTGCTGGAGACAGAACTGGACCGCACACCTGCCTCCCACCTGCACGCCCAACCCTCCCGCCTCCTGAAGGCCAGGCTGAGCGAGAACAGGAAGTGCACACTCGGTTTATGCAAAGTCAGTGTCACATGCCGAGGGGCAAGGGGCAAAGTGGGAAAGAGATGTCCACAGAGACAACCTGCTCCCAGCCCGTAGGTCTGCTGGCCCCTCTGCAGGACTCAGCCCGTGAGCCTCACCCTGAGGAATGCAATTCCAGTGACCACCCTCCACCCCTGAAGGTTCAGGGGCTCTCGCAAGGGGTATTTTGACCGAAGAAGTTTTCCCCTAATGCACTGACCTTAGAACCTAATTCCCAGGTAATAGGCAACTAAACTCTAGAGACTCAAAAAGAGGGGGTTTCTGGAAACCTGGTCCAGATTAATGTTAAACGATTCATGCCTTTGACTCAGTCTCCCCAGGCCTGGAAATGTTATAAGGACGAGAACGTTCTGGTTGTCCCTTGTTACGATGCTATGTCTACGAATGAAAAGGGAGGGCTTCGTTCATCTGACCAACACTACAAAGACCGAACCAGCCGGATCCCCGACCTCGAGAGCCCCCACCGGTGTGAACAGCAACAACAGGGGGAAGACTCTAAGAAAGCTGAGAGCGTCCGGCCGACGGGACAGACTGGCACTAAGACCGAGAATCCTACGATGACCCGAAACACGCTTCTCGTGAGGGTCGCTCCATAACGTTCCCTCTGAACGCAATTCAGTGAAACTGTGAACATTAATAAAAACCGGACACAAACTAAATGACAAACAAAAGGCAACTTTTCAAGCCAAATATCAGATCCCATTGGTTGAATTACAATATAGGCGTTAATACTGTTCCCAAAGAGTTGCAACAAAATGTAAACGTGTTTATGGTTTAAGGTGAGGTGAAAATAGCTTCCCCTCCTTGCATGTGGACTGGACTTAGTGACTGATTCCCAGAAAATAGAGTGGAGACAGGCGGGTGGGGGGGGCCTTTACAAAGGAGAGATCTGGAAGACACAACCTTGGCCAAGTAATCAAGGTTTCCATCACCCTTGACAAGCCATGGTGAAAGCAGGCATCTCTTGAGCAAGGTGAAGAAAAAGACCTTCACCTCCGTGATATTCCTCCCAAACACAACCTCAGGTTACCCTTAACTCCAGTCTTATCATGACAAAAATATCAGACTAACACAAATGGAGGGACATGTTACAGAATACCTGAGACCTACTCCTCAAAACTGTCAAGGTCATGCAAGACAAGGAAAGATGGAGAAACCGTCACAGCCTAGAGGACACCAAAGGGGCAGAACAACTAAGTACAATGTGGGGTCTCGGGTGGGATCCAAGACCAGGAGAAGGACACTGGTGGAAAAAATGGTGAATTCCAATAAAGTCTAGGGTTCACCTAACGGTCATATAGCAAATGTGGTTTGTCAAGTTTTGACATGAATGATGTGAACCGTAGGGAAAACTGGCCAAAGGGGTATATGAGAAATCTCTGTACCATCTTTGCAACTTTTCTCTAAATGTAACATTATTCCAAAATTTTAAAATTAGTTAAAGAAGAACACAATGTAAAGTCATATATATAGTTACATATTAATGAAGTAAAATGAACACAAACCAATAAAGTTGAGGATGGAAATCTACTGAAAACAATTGTACCCGGAGTTAAACAGTGCCTACCATTTAATGTCAAACTCACACAAATTTTTTCTAGTTTTCAGTATTTCCAAAATTTTCTATAACGAACATGAGTTACTTTCATAATATATATACACTACCAAACGTAAAATAGATAGCTAGTGGGTAGCAGCCGCATAGCACAGGGAGATCAGCTCGGTGCTCTGTGACCACCTAGAGGGCTGGGATAGGGAGGGTGGGAGGGAGACGCAAGAGGGAGGGGCTAAGGGGATATATGTATATGTACAGCTGATTCACTTTGTTATAAAGCAGAAACTAACATAACATTATAAAGCAATTATACTCCAATAAAGATGTTTAAGAAAAACAAAAAAACATAGGCTTGGGGGTTCCCTGGTGGTCCAACAGTTACGCCGCTGAGCTTCTAATGCAGGGGGCGCCAGTTCAATCCCTGGTCAGGGAACTAAGATCCCACATGCCTTGCAGCACGGCCAAAAAATAAAATTAAATAAAACATAGGCTTGTTTACCATATCTAAAAAAAAAAAGTCCATGTGATGTTTTTAAATGGGCAAAGGACTTGTCTAGATATTTCTTTGAAGAAGATATACAAATGGCAAAAAGCACATGGAAGGATGCTCAAGATCTGTAGTCATTAGGAAGATGCAAATCAAAACCAAAATGAGATACTACTGTACACCCACTGGGATGGCTGGAGGGAGGGAAGGGGGGTGGGGGGGGGAGAAGGAAGGGAGGGAGGGAGGGAGGGAGGGAGGCGAGAAGGGGAAGGAGGGAGGAAGGAAGGAGGGAAGAGGGGAGGGAAGGAGGGAGGAAGGAAGGAGGGAAGAGGGGAGGGAAGGAGGGAGGAAGGAAGGAAGGAAGGAAGGTTAGGTGTTGGCAAGGAAGTGAGAAAAAAATGAAATCCTGTTGCCCTGCTGGTGGGAATGTATAATGGTTGCAGCTGCCGTGGAACACAGTAGGCAGTTCATCAAAAAATGGAAGAGTATTACCATTTGATCCTGCAATGCCACTTCTGGGTAATGCACAAAAGAACTGAAAGCAGAGACTAGAAACCCATATTCACAGCAACAGTACTCACAACAGCCAAAAGGTGGAAGCACCTGGAGTAAGTGTCCATGGACAGATGGGCGGATAAACACAACGTGTTATATGCACATAGTGGACTATTATTCGGCCTTAAAAAGGAAGGAAATTCTGACACTTGCTACAGTAACGTGGATGAACCATGAAGACATCGTGCCCAGTGAAGTACGCCAGTCACAAAATGCAGCATCCTTCCGCTCACAGGCCCACAGGAGTCAACTTCACAGAGACAGAAAATATTGGGTTGGCCAAAAAGGTCGTGCAGGTTTTTCCGTAAATGTCATTTTACAGAAAAACCTCAACGACCTTTTTGGCCAACCCAATAGCACGGCGGTTACCAGCGGCTGCAGAGGGGGTAATAGAGTGAGGGCTAAATGGGTACAGAGCTTCAGTTTTGCAAGAGGGGTAGAGCTCTGCAGACGGATGGTGATGGCAGCACAGCAACATGAACGCACAGAAGCGTACACTGGAAATGGCAAGTTTTATGTTATGTATATTTCACCACAATGAAACCCATACGTAATTTTCAGTCAAAGGAGGTCCCCGTGGGGAAGGGAAGATTTCTGCCTCTTACCAGCTCAGTGATCAGCTAAGCCACAGCTGACCAGCTAGGCTGCTGTGGACAAGTGATCTAACCTCTCCTGGCCTCAGTATCCTCATAAAATGGACCAGAGGGTGCCCAGCTCGCCAGCCTGAGAGCCTTCTTTCCATAAGCTTTCCCCAATTCCCTAAGTAAGGAGAGTGCTCAGAACGGCAGGGGTTACAAAGTGACTCCTCACAAACGCCAGCTGCTGCCATGTTGCCTCTCGAGAGGCTGAAAAGGGAAACATGCTCAGGCCAACAAAAACCCGGGACTGGACACTGCCCGAGCCGGGCCAGCCCACAGTCTGCCTCCCATTCCCAGGCTCTTCCCTTCGTGCTGCAGCTCCTTTGTTTTCTTCCAGGAAACGGGACCACTGTGCGAGACAGGAAAGGAGGGAGACTGGCAGAAGTCAGTTGCCCTTTCATTGGCACCTTGGTCAAGTTCCTTTTGAAAAACTCCCTCTGGGCCTCCCAGAACCACAGGAAAGGTGGGATTTTCCACGTGTTGACAGAGCAGCAGGGCTCCGCCAAGCGGAAGGGAGGTCGGGGAGCGGGAACGGCAAGCAGGGAACAAGGAATCATGGCCAGAGAAAGACTTGCTGTCTGCTGAAGGTTCTGGAAAGGACTTCTCTGTAAAGGACTTGCAAGAATCCATTCTGAGTGAGAGAGCTGGAGGGAGGCTCCCACTTCTTGACAACAGAAGTTGGAGAAGCAGACTGTGGAACCAGATGCACAACGCCATACCCCACCATGTGGAGAGAGGGCCCAGGAGGGCTCCCTCTCTCAGCTCTGTGCCAACCCCAGCTGTGAATCACCTCAAAGCCACAGAGAAGGGAAACAGTCATGGGAGGCTCCACCTCCGAGACTGAAAGAGGCCAGTGTATATAAAATCCCCCAGCGCGGGGACCTCGTCTGATCCACCCTCCGTAACATGGGCCAGGCCCAGGTGTGGGACCACAGAACGCTGGCTGAGAGGAGGAGGGAGGGAAAGGAAGATGGACAGAGACACGGACTGAGCTGCTGGCTGACCTAACAACGTCACTAAACTCTTCACCGCTTCCTGGTTACCATCTGCAAAGCATCCTGTGGGGCACGTGTACAAGAGACCACAGAGGCTCTGAAATCAACAAGTGATGGATGACACTAGCCTGACACTAGAATGCCTCAGGGATGGAAAGACTTTCAGGAACAAGAGAGGTGAGTTGTAGAGGTTACTTGTTGCCTCACTGACGTGATGCTGACACATCTTAATGGAGAACGGAAGGAAGGAAAAACATTTAAAAACTTTCAGAGAGGTCTGATGTGAGGCTAAAATGATACAATTGATTGTCAAGTGCTCAGTACAGTGCCTGGCATGCTGGGTGCTCAATAAATGGTGTTTTTTTGGTCATTACATTATTAACAAGAACTGGATCATAACCGAAAAAAAATGGAGAGGATGTTCAACCTCGCCCATAAACAAGGAAACGCAAATTTAAGCCAAAATCCACTGCTGCCTTTTACCCACAGATTAATAAAGGTCAAACTCTGGAGACATAGTGAAACAAGTACTTTCTTGCACTGTTGGTAGAAATAGAAATCGCTACCACCTCTCTCAAAAATCTCAGACCCGAGGACACCTGGCCGCTGGAATTCCTCTTCTGGGAATTTATCCTGCTCATACCCTCATCACCTAAGTTTACAAAAAGGGAGATGTGAAGGCTTTCACGGTATAATAAAGGACCAGGAACAACTTCATGTCCATCAAGAAGGAAATGATTTCTCATCAATTAGAGAATTACACTGCATCCATCCAAGGACAAACCGCATTGGATACAAAAATGTCTGGCATGGAGCGTTGTGTGTGCCGACAGGGAACCACTCCAAGACGTGCTGTTCAGTGAACCGGTCAAGGACGCTGAATTACGTGTTATCACATCGCCCCACTCACGTCCACCCAGCCCTTACGACCGTCGCTACTGAACTGGGTTTACCTCTTGATGGTCAATCCCCCAGCACAGAGGAAGGGCAGGCACCATGGTGACCCTGTTTCTCCCCGGGACACAGAAGGGGCTCACATGTGAAGGCCTAAAGGACGTGCTGCAAGTGCTCCACAAAAGAGAAGCCACCTCTGCAGATGGACCGGAATTTTCCACCGCAGTGAGGTCCTGCACGGGTGGAGAGCCTGTCACCGTGACCCCCGCCACCTAGCACTGTGTCCGGCACCTTGTAAGTCAAATCTAACTTCATGAGGAGCTTTCCACGGCAGAGAACTTGCTCCTACCCCCTCAGAATGTTTAAAGAAAGAATGAACATCCGAGTCCAAAACGATCGGGAGAAAACTACAAAAATGTGAGCGAACCTTACCTGTTTCTTCTGGTCTGATCCACAGAATAAATTTGCTTTCTCAACCAACTGGGAAGAGAGACAAAGAGAGAAAGTCAGGAAACAGCACAAGTCGAAGTGAGTTCTATAGGGAAGAGAGTTGAAGAGAGTTGAGACAAAGAAAGAAAGTTAGAAAACAGCACAAGTCTAAGTGAGTTCTATAGGGAAGAGAGTTGAAGAGAGTTGAGACAAAGAGAGAAAGTTAGGAAACAGCACAAGTCTAAGTGAGTTCTACAGGATGGGACAAAGGAAACTGGAAACGAAAAGGAGGGTTTTCCAACTTTCTAACTCAGGCGACTTGGGAAGAAGCAGTTTCTCCTTGTGGTTGAAATGCTCCAGCTAGGCCAAGGGGCCCCTTTGACAGAGGCTGGCAATCTTTAAACTGACAATTCCCTCTGATTCTATGAGTTAATCCCCCAAAAGCTGGTAAGGAAAATGGTGTAAATCAGAGGGCTTTGGTCTGCTGGAGGGACAGTAATTCACACACCAATCCCACCCAAAGGGAGTGGCAGGTGGAAAATCCTGGACCTCAAGCCTGGGGTCCTTGGATCAGTCAGCTTAATCCCTCTTCCCAAATCCTTTAAGAACAAGCCTCGGGCCCTCCCCTCCAACCCAACATCAGTACGAGCTTCTGTCTCAGCCCCAGGGCCCTCCTCGCTCCAGCAGGCGAAGACCAAGGCCCAGCACTGAGACAGGCTTTTCTGTGAGATGCTGGAGAGTCCACAGCCACGAATGGGCACCTACTGCATACAGGGCACTCCATGAGCCTCCAAGACGCAATATTCCCTTTTTCTTTCTTTCACCATATTGGCTAAAGGGAGCAGAATAAATGCCTGAGTGAGGGAACACAGAGATAAACAGGCCCAAACCGTCACCTCTCAATGATGGTGGGGGTGGATGCGCTCATCACTTCCTGGTGCAAGATCTTCAAGCCAGAGAGCCACTTAGTTGCATCTTCTTTAGAGTCGGCTGCAGAGGTGAGGGGACAGAAATGCTCTGTTACTCCCTGGGAAGACAGACCGCTGCTTAGGGACCCCCGCCCCACCTTCCCAGCCCCACACAGACCACGTGGCTGGGAGGAGCCTGTGCTGGTTCCTAGGACCTACTTTTTGTCTCAGATGAGGCCACATGCCCATGGTGAGCCTCCTACAGCAGGGGTGACAAGCCGGTGACTTTTTAAAAGTTTTAGCCCTATGCTAACAAACAAGAGGCAGGACCTGGGATAACTTGTACCACAATCCTGAGCAGCCCTGAGCATCTCCCCTGTTTCCCTTCAAGGCCAGAGAGAGGGGTGGAAAGTAGGTGATGCTGGTGCCTGTAAGGGAAGCGGCAACAAGTACCAGTTAAGAGCTTAGCATCATCGCCAAGTCCCAGTGTACCGCTTCAGGGCTGTGTGATGTTCAGTTGGTTACTTAACCTCTCTGTGCCTCATTTCCTAATCAGTAAAGTGGAGATGGCAATGCAAACAACTAGTCCAGTTATTAAACATCTCCAAACTAGGGAGTTTGCTAGTCTAGATAGAGCATGCTGAGGTTTCTGCTCTCACTCTTCCCGTGTGGATGAGGAGAAAACTACAGCTCAGAAGAGTGACGGGACCTGTCCCAGAGCCAGTAAATAAGAAGCTGGGATCCAGACATCACCCTGCCATCCTGGTCTCCATGTCCTGCTTGGGCTTTCAGGGCCTCCCTACCAAGAAGAGCACCCAGGCTTCAGCCTGCAGGGGGGCTACGTGGACAGAGCTCAGGGACACAGTCACGGGCCCCTCTCTCCTGCCCCATCTCTGCCTCCTGCTACACACCATCAATCAGACGGCCACCCAACACTTCCTACATCCAGCTTGCTAATTTCCCTCCTCCAAGCCCTGGCACATGCAATGTCCTCTCCCTGGACCATCCTCCCTCTTTAACCCCAACTCCTACTGATGCCTTAAAACCCAGTTGAAAAGTCACCTGCCCTGCAAAGCCTTCCAGGGAATGAGGCACTGTGTATTCCTGCAGCACGCTTATGTTTGGACTACTGCTCTTATCACAGAGTACTCTAAGTTCCTGTCCACACGTCTGTCTCCCCAAGTAGACTGTGAGCTCCTTAAAGGCAGCAACTGAGTCTTATTCCTCTTAACAGCCCCAATGACACGAAGTACAACCTGGCACAGGGCATATGCTCAAAAGATGCCTGATGCAAGCATGAATGAGAACTCAAACCAATGAGACCTATCTGACCCTAAACTATATGTCTTTTATAACTGAGTTGTAATAGTTCTTAAATATTCTAGATATGTTTTGTATCAGGCATACGAATTGCAATTATTTTTCTCTATATTGTGGGTTGTCTTTTCACTTTTTTTTTCTCTTGGCCGTGCTGCATGGCTTACAGAATCTTAGTTTCCCCACCAGGGATCAAACTCAGGCCCCCTGCAGTGGAAGCTCGGAGTCCTAACCACTGGACCGCCAGGGAAGTCCCTACCTGACCCTAAATTCAAAGTCTCTAACGCTACTCAGCTTTCACGGTTTCCCCCCACTTTGGTCTACTTTTAATGCTACTTACTTTCTCTCTCGTCAGTCATGATTGTACGTCACGTTCTAAGTCAATACATTCTGGGATTAGACCTGAAGGCAGCTACAGGCTTCTGCCCCTGAGCAAAGTGCCTGAGCTTTTTCACAGCCCTTCTCCTGGCTGCTCAGAGGCCTCTTGGACTTTCTGGTGGACTCATAGGGATGGCCTGAAATCTCACCTCCAGATACGTGTGTCTCCGTGTGTGCACGTGTGTGTGTGCATGTATGCGTTTACTGTTAAGTGCATGTACACATGTTTACATGTGTGAGGTGGAAGATTTCAGGATAGTTCCTTCGGATCAGTTAAGCTGAATAAATGGTGCAGGCCAGACTCTGCTGGACGAAAAATGTACCTGCCTTCAGCTTTCTGCACGAGCCAGGTAGGCCCTTAACGTAATCCTTTCCACGTGCCAGTGGAGTCGGCATTATTGGGCTCCCCGTTTCACAGCTGAGCGAACTGCAGCTCAGAGAGGCTGAGTCGCTTACCCAAAGTCACACAGCTAGAAAGGGACAGGGTTAGGATTCAAAACCATGACGCCCTAAACACGCATTAGCGGTTGGGCAGGCGTGGGCATCCTGCTAGTGAACTTCCTAGGAAGGAAACAAAGACCCAGGGAGGGAGAAAAGCACATGTCATGCACCCACCTGCTAAGCTGAGTGTGTTGAGCACGAACTGGGTGCCGTACAAGATGGTGAAGCAGCACTCTTCCTTCTGGCGGACTGCTTTCGCACGCTCAAAATCCTTGGAGTTCTTCCCTGGGCGGATTTCCTTTATTTCCATGATATCCACTGAAGGAAAATTAACATCAGCCAATCAGAAGCTGGAGTTCACTCCACCTGAGGCTGCAGCCATATGCCTGCACCCCAGACACACAGAGCCCAGCTCTTCACTCCCCAGAGTGAAGACAAGCTGGGCCAGCCCCACAGCCCTGCCCGGCTTGCAGGATGATGTGCAAAACATGAAATGCTTGTTGTTCTGAGCCACTTAGTACTGGGAGACTTGCTGTACAGCAATAGGTGACAGAAAAGGAGGAAACCCATCCTCCCTAGAACCCCTGCTGCCACGTGATGCCAACTCACTCCTAGCCAAAACCTACCTGGCCAGGATGGCACCTGACCCAAGCGTGACCCCTCCCTCCATGGGATGGCCGTCTCATCTAAGGGTGACCCCCACACACACAGGGTGGCCATTTGGCCCAAGAATGACCCCCTCCCCTCACAGGATGGCCACCTGATGCAAGGGAGACCCCCCCCTTCCTGCCATAGGATGTCCCGTGAACTAAGGAGTGTCACAGAGTGACAAGTCCATCCATCCTTTCCTCCCTTTCTTCTGTCAAAAAAGCACCTTTTCCTGGGATGAACCCATTTCACGTGCTTGAGGTGAAGATGATCCACACCCCGGCTCCTTTCACCGCAACAAGCCAAAGGAGGGGCCAAGGGTCCCAGGAATGACCACGATGTCCCACCCCTGGCACGGTGATGGGCTCAGGGATGAGCACACGGCCTAAGCTGCCCCCATCAGCATCCTCCTGGGACTTACGTGGCCAAAGCTATTCATCAAATTTCTCCTGCTGCTGCCGCCAGGCTGGGGGTAGCAGGCCATGTGGCCTGCCATACAGAAAGCAAAGATTCATCCCTCATGCACTACTGAGCCCCTGGGTCCATCTGGGCTTGAAACCACTTCTGCCCTGGAGCATGCTACCTGTGTGACCCAATAAATTCTCTTTTTTGCTTTGGTTAGTGGGAAATGAGTTTCTGTCGCATGTAACCATAAGAATCCTGGGACATACATCTTTGTCCTTACACTGCACAGATACAGGAAAGAGGTATCCTGGAAATGAGAGAGTAGGGAAGGACCCCTCAGCTTTGACCTGAGATCAAGGAAGCAAACAGACCCAAGTGAACACAGGCATTTTAGAGTCAGAATTGAACTGGCAGGAAAGGTTCACGGCCACTCACACATAACAAGAGGAGGAGGAGACAGAGTATTAAATTAGGGGAGGAGGGGATGGAAGGAACCAAAGCCTTTTTTTTTTTTTAATTTATTTTTGGCTGCGTTGGGTCTTTGTTGCTGCACACGGCCTTTCTCTAGTTGCGGCAAGCGGGAGCTACTCTTTGTTGCGGTGCACAGGCTTCTCATTGTGGTGGCATCTCTTGTTGCAGAGCACGGGCTCTAGGCACGTGAGCTCAGTAGTTGTGGCTCACGGGCTCTAGACGCAGGCTCAGTAGTTGTGCCGCACGGGCTTAGTTGCTCCACGGCATGTGGGATCTACCCAGACCAGGGCTCAAACCCGTGTCCCCTGCATTGGCAGGCGGATTCTTAACCACTGCGCCACCAGGGAAGCCCGAACCAAAGGCTTTTCACTTTCTTACCATGGATCTAGCTAGACTGAAAACAGTTTGGGGGACAAGAATCATGAAGTAAAGTGAAAAGACTTTAAATAAACAGCATTTGCTCTGTACCCTGTGTGTGGTGGTAGCTACACAAGTCTAAACATGTGATAAAATTCCTTGAAACTATACACCAAAACGAAAACAAACAAAAGTTGAGTCCACATAAAAAATGGTGAAAACTAATTAAGGTCTGACTACTCAGCCATAAAAAAGAACAAAATAACGCCACATGCAGCAACATGGATGCAACTAGAGATGATCACACTTAGCGAAATAAGTCAGAAAGAGAAAGACAAATACCACATGATATCACTTATATGTGGAATCTAAACTATGACACAAATGAAACTATCTACAAAAAAGAAACAGAATCAGGGACATAGAGGATAGACTGGTGGTTGCCAAGGGGGAGGTGGGTGGGTGGGAAAGGGTTGGACTGGGAGTTTGGGATTAGCAGATACAAACGGGTATATGTAGAATGGATAAACAACAAGGTTCTACTGTATAGCACAGGGAACTATATTCAGTATCCTGTGATAAACCACAATGGAAAAGAATCTGAAAAAGAATGTATACATATGTATAACTGAGTCATTTTGCTGTTCAGCAGTAATGAACACAATACTGTAATTCAACTATTATTGAATAAAAAATAAATTTAAAAAAACTAATTAAGGTTTGTAATTTAATAACATTATACCAGTGTCCATTTCCTGGGCTTGACAACTATGGTTATGAAAGATGTTATCACAGGGGGAAATTGGATGAATGGTACACAGAAACTCTGTATTATTTTTGTAATGTCATCATGAGTCTAAAATTATTTCAAACTAAAATGTCTTTTAAAACACTTATCAAGGGACTTCCCTGGTGCAGTGGTTAAGAATCCGCCTGCCAGTGCAGGGGACACGGGTTCGAGCCCTGGTCCGGGAAGATCCCACATGTCACGGAGCAACTAAACCCATGTGCCACAACTACTGAGCCTGCGCTCTAGAGCCCGCAAGCCACAACTACTGAGCCCACGTGCCACGACTACTGAAGCCTGCACGCCTAGAGCCCGTGCTCCACAACAAAAGAAGCCACCGTAATGGGAATCCCGCGCACCGCAACGAAGAGCAGCCCCCACTCGCCGCAACTAGAGAAAGCCTGCGCACAGAAATGAAGACCCAACACAGCCCAAAAATAAATTAAAAAAATTTTTTTAAACCCACTTAATTATGGGTGGTCCTATTATGGGGGTGGGGGTGGGGTCAAGGGGGTCCTTCATTCCTCAAAAACTAACAACAAAACACAGAGTCTTTGTGCGCGCTCAGATTCACAACCTTCTGGGGGGTTAAATCAGCACTGCTGATTTACCTGCTTCAGCAGTTATCTGAGAACATCTGAGGTATTAATGTTTGTTCTCAGAAATCAGTTACTTACCCAACCCAGCTGACTGCCAGTTAAGAGTCTAGTGACCTTAAGCAATACTTTTTTTTCCTAGCTGGTCTAACAATGATTAACCATTCTCTTTCCCCGTAAAATATCTCTAAGAGGGAATTTCTGAATTGGCCAACTGTGAGCTTTTTTCCTTACAGCAAAATTATAATAAAAATTTGATGCGTTCATAACTAAAGAAAAAAGTTTCAGATAATGTAACACTGTCTTCAGGCAATCACCAAGTCTTATCAATTCCTTCTAAATCACTCTTGAATCTATCTTCTACCCGTTCCCAGGGCCGACACCATAATCCAAGCCACTGCCACCTCTCGCTTGCGCTACTGAAGTAGCCAGGAGCTACCCCCATAGTCTTTTCTATGAAATGCAGACATGCTCCAGCCACCCCTGGGCTTCAAGCTTGCTGATGGCATCCCAGTACTATTAGGACTAAGAACCAAGGCCACGTGATGACCTGCCGACGCCTTCTGGATCAACTGTGCATCCTCACTGCTGTGCTCCAGCCACGCTGGCCAGCAGCTTGCATTCACTCCCCCACAGGACACCACCGCTGGCTCTGCTGGGGACGCTTTTAGCCTAGTTAGCTCCACGTTCTCCCTTCCAGTTTCAGCTCAATCACCGTCAGACGCACAGAATACCCTCCAACTACTGCTATTACACACACCAAGCCCCTCTTCCCCACAGCACTGAAGACGCCAAGTGCCTAGTGGTGTGAACCGTGGATTCATGGCTCCTTCCCTAGACGGTGCATCTTTCCTCACCACTGTATCTCCACCCCTAGCAGAGCAACTGGTACACAGTGGGGCCCAATAAACAGCTGTTGAAAGAGGAAGCGGACAGAGAGAGATGGAGACACAGACGGGGACAGAACTGGAGATGGGACAGAGGGGGAGGCAGAGGGAGACAGACACACACAGATACGAACACACACAAATGGAAACAACCAGACAGGGTAAAAGAGGGGCAGAGACAACCAGATATGAACAGAAGACAAGCCATCCAGATGAGGGAGGGAGGGAGACACAACCATGCAACGTACAAAGTCAGAGAGAAAGAAACATGGGAAAAGACGGGAAAAGACTAAAATATAAACCGCCACTCTGATGATGCAAGCAGCCCTGACCAGCCCTACACTGCCCTTCACTTCAGTGCAAGCAAGGACCCTTTGGAGGCCAGCCCTGTCCCAGGAAAGGGCCGCAGGCATCCACCCTCGCCAGCCAGGACTGGCTGCCTCCATGATGTCATCCTGTTCACTTCCCCCTTTCCTGTCCCGGGATAAGTACTGGCCTATCCATCATGCTACTGATAAGACTATGCTGTCTCCATTGGATTGCCTTTGTCCCACTGTCAAAGATCAGTTGATGATGTGTGTGGGTCTATTTCTGTTCTCTCTATTCTGTTCCATTGATCTAATTGTCTATTATTTCCCCAACGCCTCACTGTCTTGATAACTATGGCTTTCTAGTAAGCCTCAGAGTGGGGCAGCAGACTCCTCTGACTTGGTTCTTCTTCAATGCTGCACTGGCAATTCTGGGTGTTTTGCCTCTCCATAGAAACTTGAGGGTCAGATTGTCAATATCTACAGAATAACTTGCTGGGATATTGACTGGGATTGTGTTGACTCTACACCAAGTTGCAAAGAACTGACATATTGAGTCCTTCTATCCATAAACGCAGAGTATTTATTCAGCATACTTTGTCAGCCAGACACTCTCCTGGATGTACACATTCCTGACCTCCAAAGGTCTTACAGACACACTAGCTTCATCCATGAGACTAGAAATAAAGGCAATAATAATAATCATGTACCGCTCTTACAGAGCACTTCCTATATGCCAGGCACAGTGCTAATGCTCTGCACATGTCACAGGTCGGTTCCCTGGAAGCCAAGCCTGAGGCAAGGATTCTTTTTGAGGTTTTTATTGGGCGGTGGGGTGGCGGGAGGGTGGTCAAAGGACAAAGGACTGCAGAAATAGATGAGGCAGGAGAATAAAGCTAGGCTGTGGTCCCAGCAGGGGACGGGCTTCAGCGTGGTCACAGGAGGCGCTGGAGCCTGGATCACACCAGGAAAGTGAGTCTCCTGGAAACAGCGAGGCTGTCCTCTTGCTCTCCCATGACTGTCCCCATTATACAGATGAGGAAACAGGCATGCAGAGGTGAAGTACCTCGGCCAGGGTCACCAGCCAGCAAGTGGAAGAGCCGGGATTTGAACCTTTACGTTGCTTCTCACGGTCAAGCAGGCGACGCTGAGAAGCCACGTTAGGACACGCAGCCCTCTTCCCACCGCGCTCCAGTACATGGGCCTCCTGGCTATGTCGGCTCTCATTTCAGTGACTTCTCAACACCGCCTTCCTTCTCCCCCTCCCTGCACTGATCCAGCCCGTCATTTTTACATCTGTGCCATAGAGTTCCTCACCAGCACCACCCGCATTCATAGGTGTCTTTGTTGGCTGCCTATCTGCCTATCTGCTCTCTCCTCTAAGCCCCAGGAGGACAAGGGTCGTGTCCGCCCTGTTCACGACCGGAGCCTCACACCCAGCTACGTCAGAGCCTGGATCAGAGCAGAAATTCAGACTGCCGTGGAACACATGATTAGGTTTCCTTCGGCTTGGCCTCCCCCAGAAGCAGACCCTGAGACAAGGATTTGAGCACATGCAGTGTATCCAGGAGCTGATCCCAGGAAACACCAGCAGAGGAGCAGGGAAGTGAGACAGAGAAGGGAAGGCGCTGATAAGGAGGCTGCTATGTCATCATCCTGGTACCCCAGGGGCACAGGGAGCTGCATGGGGATCTGGGAGCCCCTTAGAGTTTGCCCCACCGAGAGAGGGAGGGAGCTGGGGTGTTATCCCCCAACCTCCAACTGCTATTGGTTGAGGGCTGCTTTTAGGGGCCCTTAACTCCCCAGGCCTCAGGCAAAGAGTTGCAGCATTCACGGCAACGGGCCTTTAATGTGCAGCAGTGACTACTATGGCAGCAGGGTTAGGCCTCGGCATCCTCTGCTATATCAGGTTATCGAACTGGTAGTTCCTGTGCTACCCCCATGGAACCCGGCGATCAGATGTGTGAGGGGTCAGAGCTGCAATGTCTCTCTAGTTCAGGCAGAACAGTGGCAGATGTGGACAAGTCCCAGCTGTTGCGGGAACAGCGTCTCTGGGCTCCCCCAGGAGAGATCCTACATGGAGACGGGACGAGACGTTACTGCCCCGGTACATTCTGTAGCCCCAGAGGTATCCTGGATCAGCAGGTGGTCCTGGAATTACAGGTATCAGTGCACTCCCTCGCTCACTCTCTCTTTTTAATGTGACAGCTCTTTTAAGATATGGTTCACATGCCATACAGGTCATCCACATGAAGTATACAATTCAATGACTTTTAGTATATTCACAGACTTGTGCAACCACCACCAGCATCGATGTTAGAACATTTTCATCCCCCCAAGAAGAAACCCATACCCTTCAGCCTCCACATTTCCCACTCAGCCCACACCAGCCCCCGGACAACACTCATCTACTTTCAGTCTATAGAGACTTGCCTGTTCTGGATGTTTCATATAGAGAGAGGCATACGACACGTGGTCTTTTGTGTCTCGCTTTTAAATTCACTTGGCAGAAGATCTCTGAGGTTCCTCCGTGTCGTAGCACGTGTCAGTACTTCATTTTTATGAATGAATAATATTCCACTGTATGGATTTGGTCTATCCATTTACCCACTGATGGACATCTGGGTTGTTTCCACCTTTTCGTTATTGTAAATAGTACAGCTATGAACATCTGCAGACAGGTTTCTGTCTGAACATACAGGTTTCTTTTTGAACACCCGTTTTCAGTTATCTCAGGTTTCTGGTAGGAGTGAAAATTGGTCCTCTATCGACTATACCCTCAGGGCTGCAGGTGTAACGGTGACGTGCCCCCTTCATGCCACGCGGCTGACCAACCCGGGCCAGCGATGGTGCTCGTATGTAGGTGGCCAGTCACTTGCTGTGCGTGAGCTACCACCGAGCCCTTCAAAGCTGTCACCACTACTTCCCAGGCCTTCTGGGCAAGCAGGGGCCACCTCCAGAGACACAGAGGTGCTCACTCTCTGGCCACCCCCTTGATTACCAGGGGCCCCAGGAAGTCAGGAAGGAAATCCCTGGCCAGTGGGAGTGGTTTTCTATTTGATAACTGGCAGAGTCTGCAAGGGCCCTTTGGGCATTTTTGTTGGCATGCCCAGTACTTGATCTTGCATCACACGGGGGCACCTTCCTCGCTGAAGGGTGGTCCCACCACACCAGGGGTGCGGAGCAGCAAGAAGCGTAAGGCCGGCTGCACCCAGCCGGGTTAATCCCAAACCACCTTTCGGACCTGCCACTGGGAATAAAACCCTAGTGCCGGGGATGCAAATCCACAGGTTTCCAAGGGTCCCCCAGGTCGTGACAAGCCCATGGCTGGTGAGGAGCAGATAGACTCTGGAACCAGTCCACCTGGGTTCAAATCCAGCAGGTGGTTTCAGGCAGTAACTTCACCTCTTCCTGCCTCCGCTTCCTCATGTGAGCAATAGGAGAAACAACGGTCTCCCCACGCGGTGTTCTCTGAGGATTAAATGAAAGTGTGTCCGTAGGTGCGCGTGCATGCACCCGTGCGTGTGAATTAAAATAGTGTCTGGTAATTTTAACTAATGAAGATGTAGTAACTTCTAAGTGCTTGTCAGCTACTATTTTTTTAATTATTAACGCAGTGGAATAAAGCTGAACTCGTATAAGGACTAAGGAAAAACACCATCTCTCAACTTACCTGTTGTGGAAACTGAAGAGGCAGATTCTTACGTAGTGATGTGGAAAAGCTCCACAACAGCTTACATAAACAGGACACCAGATTTACGTGCCTGCATCTGTGCGTGTGCGGGTCCACATGTATGTATAAACGTGTGCGTGCACATCTTGTATACAGGTGCCCGCTGCTGTTCAAATTCTCACTATATTAATATTTACTGTAACTCGCAAACATTTTTTACCTACAATGCACCACAAAGATCACACACCTGCTACAGGAAGGTCAGGGGCAGGCACCTGTGGAAATACTGCTGTGTATCAGTCTGCATTAGAGAGGAATATGTCCAGTGCTCCGACGCTGAAAATCATCACGCAGCAAACCTAGTGTCCTGCCCACCCTATTCAGTCTTAGTGTCTACTTCTGGCAAGCCACAGTCCAATTTAGATGACCTCTTTAGTATTTTTAACAGATCTCATTGTCGTTTCTATCAAGTTACAAAGTAGTTACAGGACAGAAAAAAATCAAAATTCAGAACCAATACCGTGTAGTATCATATGTATGAGTAATAAGTTCATAAAAGCATCAAATCGTTAGGTATTTGTTGCTGTCAATGCTTCGTATGCTTACAGAAATATTTGATGGGATGGTTTCTAGGTGATTAAGGGTGTCAAGCAATACTGGGGAAACTGGTTGGGTTTTTTCGAGCTGTTGGTAATGTGCCACCACTTGTATCCATGTAATATGACATAATACACTGCTATCCAAAGAAAGATGCTCTCTACTGTGTTTTCAGGAATGCATTAGGCTCAGCTAAGGAGGGATGCCTGTATTTGTACATGTGCTCATATGTGTGTAAAAGCATGAGAAAACGTTAAAAAAAGAGATTCCCACCAATTTGCTGACCATAGGGATTACTGGTGGGAAGGGGGATGCGCAAACGGTGGCAACGGGAGCTTGATCTGCACTGGTTGAAATTCTGGCCAAGGGGCACAGAGTGGGTAAGAGGACCGACTTTACTTTCCAAGTCGGCTCTGGTGGCCAGAGCTCTGGCCGAGTGTGCTCGTGCAGTCGGGCTCTGCAGCCGTGCTTCCTGCTTGAAGAAGTGAGATAACACAGCCACAGAAGCAAAGCCTTGTCTCTGAAACCTCCCCCTGCTTCCCGGCATCACCTCGGGTCTTCCCCAGGTCCGGCCACCCCTCCCCACCCATCACCTACAGATGCACACTTGGGGTTCTCTGCCCCCTCTGTCGGTTGTCCCCATGCCCCTGTTCTTCGACTCCTGTTTCCTTCCTCCTCCCACTCTTGATTCTGGGCCGCGTCTTGCTGACCCGCCGCACGCCTGGAACATCCTCCTATCCTCACGTGACCTATTCCCCAATTTCCTCACTCCACCTCAAGTGGCACCACCCCCCAACAAGCTTAACAAAGTATCTTCAAGGAAGCTCCAGATGTACCCAAGGGGAAGAGAGAGAAGGTTCGGGGACCTTCCTTGCACATACCCACCACCCTCCTTTTTCCATCTTTCAGTCATTCAACCAACCAGGTAGGTAGTGACCATCTCGCTGAGTGCCAAGGATGAAGCCGACAGGCACGGTCCCCATCCCCAGAAGCTCAGAGCCTGGGAGGACAGACCCTGTCCGAACCTGCACACAAGCACGTAAACCCACCACCACGCTAAACACCTCAAGGGAGCAAAATCAAGTCTACACGGGGGCTTCTTCCCAGCAAGGAGAAGAAAGGCTTCTCGGGGGCATGCATCTTGGCTGAGTTCTGAAGGCTAGAGTTATCCTGGTGAAGGGGGAGCAGAAAGCCCTGGAAGGAGTCCCGGGCTCCAGAGACCCTGGTTCAAATCCCAGCTCTGCTCCCCAAAGACGCCTGGGAGGTTGGGCAAGTCACCTCCCTTCTCTCTGCAATTTCCTCATCTGCACTCACAGTGGTACAGTAGCTCCTTCACTGAGCTGCTCTGCAAACAAGATGAAATTACATTAAATAAAAACTGCAGTGGCCCCCAGGAGGTGTCACAGTCAGGGTTAGTTGAGCTCTTGGGATGAATGTTCTTTCACAGCATCTTTCAAGAACACCTTCACCACTGCTGGTGGTTTCACTTTGTCTCAGTGTTGCTCTGTCTCAGTGAAGGACCCTGCTTTACAAAACCAAGGGTGTGGGGTTATTTCACATACACAGCAGCATCTGACCTTGAAGTCAGATAAAAAAACTGAGATGCACCACAGAACACAGTTACAAGAGGTTCAACGTGGGAGAGGAGAAAGGGCCCACCTTTAAAAGAATCTAGAAGACACGTGCTTAAAGTTCCACTCTACTTGTCCCGGCTATGCAGCTTGGGACAGGTTTCTTTATTCTAGCCTAGCCTCTGCCTTCTTATAGGTAACATGGGGAAATAATATCCCTCCCACAGGTAGACATACCTAAAAGAACTTGGTAAAACATTAAAAATTATTTTAAAGCCTAGAGATGGGAAGTGAGGGGGGCCGTTCTCATCTTCCTTGTTGAAAATGTAAGAAACAATGGATGAGACTGTGCTGACAGCCAGAGGAGAACATGCCACCTCATGCTTCCACATAGAGACTTTTCCAGAATCACAACACGCAAATAATTATTTAGCTGTTCCTGGAATGCTCTGTATCCAGGCAGAAATGTCTGAAGGACTGTTTTATGGGTGTTTAAGAGTTTTAAGTGATCCTGGAGAAACTGGCTGGCCTCCTCTTCCCTCCGGGGACTCCCTCTCCCCATGGGAGCAGGGAACGCTCTCGGACAGCAGAGTCTGGAAGAAGGAACCGGGCTTGCCCAGCTCAGCCTCCTGGTCCAGCTCTGGTCCAATCCATCCCCCAAGAACCACATGCCCTGCCCTACTCCCTGCCACATGGAGTGGACATCCAACAGTGCCAGTGACAGAGTGAGCAGGTCAGGGGTCAGGGGCCAGAGGTCAATTCTAAACCAGACTCTTAAGGCAGCTCAAACACAGAGCAAACCTTCTCATAGCCAGTTATGAGTTACCTGTGTTTCAGTTCTTCTTTCCAAACTCAAGAGAAGATGAGAGAAAGAGGAGTCTTATGAACTGGTAAGCTGAAACCCCAAGCACTAACTAACCGTCAAATATAATTCTTTAAATATGCATTGTTTTAGTGTCACTTAAACTTCATGTTTCCTCCCTCCTGCTGGAAATGAAATGAGAATCATCCCATGCGTGTGATATGGGAGAGGACTTTAATAAGAGTAGCTACCTTTTTTTTATGTCTTAATTGTGATGTATTTTAATAGGAATTGGAAAAATACAGATCTAGCAGCCTCTAAACTGTGAGATCAAAGTTCCTTCTCTACAAATTTAAGTTAAAAAGAGTCCATTTTAAAATACGTATTAGGTATATAAAACAGGTATTGTGCAGATATTTCAAAAATCATTAAGGCATTAAAGGAAGGACTCACTCCCTTACGCCCAGCCTATTAAAATTTTAATTTGCTTTGCCTTAGACCAGTATTGTGAATCAAAATTACACAGAAGGCCTTCGTTGTACAAAGGCTATATATAGATACTTCCCCCACTGGATCAACCAGTTTTTGGTTTGGGGTTTTTTGGAGTCATATGTGCTTCTGACACTTTCTCAAATGTCAGTCATTTGATTATCAACTTTGTCAAGTGAGCCGTACCTGCACGGTGCTGGCACTGTTTGTCTAATATTTATCTTTAAATCAACTCACCTTTTTCACTTGAACAGATGTATTTTATAAATGGGTTTATGGGGGGCTTCCCTGGTGGCGCAGTGGTTGGGAATCTGCCTGCCAATCAGGGGACGTGGGTTCGAGCCCTGGTCTGGGAAGATCCCACGTGCCGCGGAGCAACTAAGCCCGTGAGCCACAACTACTGAGCCTGCGCGTCCGGAGCCTGTGCTCCGCAACGGGAGAGGCCGCGACAGTGAGAGGCCCGCGCACCGCGATGAAGAGTGGCCCCCGCTCGCCACAACTGGAGAAAGCTCTCGCACAGAAACGAAGACCCAACACAGTCAAAAATAAATAAATAAATAAATAGATTTATTTTTTAAAAAAAAATGGGTTTATGCCTTACGGTAAAAAGAAAACCAGTCCCGCCCACCATACATTATAGGAATTGTAAAATAACGCAGTCAGTGGAAACAGGACAATGTTAAATTCTGCCTAAAACCAGCTGATGCCAAAAGGAAACCCTCATGTGCTTCTGCGTTGTAAGAGGACAAAAGCAGGCGTGTTAGAGGGCGTGAGGCCGAGTTCCCCATAGTAAGACTCACAGAAGGACACAGAAGCAAAGCGGTGGTTGCCTCGTGGGGACAGTGGCCACAGAGCTGGACATGTGTCAATTTGAGCTCAGGCTCACCTCGCTTGCCTTTTACCATAGGTTTGTTATATCTCATTAAAGAAAAATGCCTTTCAAAATGAGACGTGCTAAAATTTTAGAAATGCAGGTGGGTGTGGTTATTAAGAGGGATTTCGGTGGTGATGGAACTTCCAATATCTTGACTGTGGTGGGGGATACGGGGACCTACCCATGGGATAAAATCGTACAAAACAAACAGATACACACAGAGTATAAGGACAACTGGGGAAATCTGAGTAAGTCGGGTAGTGGACTGAATCAGCGCCAGCGTCCTGGCTGTGATGTCACACTACAGTTCTGCAAGATGTTACCACTGGGGGAAACGGCACAGTCCACCTGGAAAATGAATCTTCATTTATCTCAAAAGAATCTTCAATTATCTCAATGAAATTTTCAATTAAAAATACAGAGTATGGGGCTTCCCTGGTGGCTCAGTGGTTAAGAATCCGCCTGCCAATGCAGGGGACACGGGTTCGAGCCCTGGTCCGGGAAGATGCCACATGCCGCGGAGCAACTAAGCCCGTGCGCCACAACTGCTGAGCCTGCGCTCTAGAGCCTGTGAGCCACAACTACTGGGCCGGCGTCCTGCAACTACTGAACCCCGCGCGCCTAGAGCCCGTGCTGCGCAACAAGAGAAGCCACCGCAGTGAGAAGCCCGCTCGCCGCAACTAGAGAAAGCCGGTGCACAGCAACGAAGACCCAACGCAGCCAAAAATAAATGAATAAAAAATAAATAAATTTACAAAAAAAAGAAATACAGAATATCAAGAAAGAAAGAAACCAACCATGCTAGTAGCAAACAGATATTCTCCCTGACATGACCAGAAAGACCAGAAAGGAACTTCGAAGGGAAGGATGCTCCCACCACTGGCTCACGTTCCAGAGGCCCTGCCTGGAAATCGTGCTTTGCCAGGGCCCCGAGCATGGTCTCCCCTGGGGGACACTGGGGACAGCATCCCTTACCCCTCCCCACAGGCTGATTCTCCATTCTAGGAGCCAGCCCGGTGCTCCTCCCTCCACCAGGAATCCATACTATTTCTAGCCGGACCAGAAACAGATGCGCATGGGGCTGGCCGATAAGTCAGTCACTGAAACCCAGAGGAAGTGGCCTGCAGGGGACCCACGGCGGGGCCTAGCTTGGGGCCCCACTCATTCTGCAAAGGCCAAGGACGGCAGCCAAAAACACAATTTCTATGTACGTCCGCAAGGAGCCTGAGTTCTCAGCACCTGCAGAAGGACAGCGTGGGTTCCCCTTGTAACAAGAGAACAGCCTCTCGTCCCATCTTCCCCCTGCCTGACCTCAGTCCAACCAGCAGCACTACACATAAACACACACTCATTCTTTGAGTCTGATGGTTCTTTTCTTGTTATTTTTCCACAGGAAAAGAAAGGTTCTGAGAATACAGACAATTATCTCAACTTTGACCAGGTTTGTGTAGAGAAAATTCTCGAGGTTGACTGATGTTGAATCTTCCCATGGAAAACGCTGGTCCTCGTCTTTCTACCAGGAACCTCTTGGCTTCAGAGGAAACCAAAGAGGAGCAAAAGGGCAGGGAAGCCACATTCACAGAAACATCTAGTACAGCCAGGCAACATATCAGGGATTCTGATGTGAGCCGAGATCGTCATCTGCGTCCCAGAGATGGGGACACTGAGACTGAGATGCCTGACTTTCCAAGGCCACACTGGTGGAGCCAGGACTTGAACCCCAGCAGTCTGGTTCCCAGCCTGTGCTCTTAATCACTATACAGGGAAGAAAGACCTCCCCGCTGCTCAGACCTCACCCTGGGCCAACTGGGTCCTGCTAGATTCTTCCTCTCAGGAGCATCCTTGCAAGGGTCCCGGCTCCGAAAGCCCTACACAGACAGCAGCAACTCTGACAGTTCACAGTTTACCGACCGCCAGCCAAGTGTAATACTCAGTGTCCATTACCTCAGCGGTGCCTCCTGCAGCCCTAAGGGGTGCGCGGCCACCGTTATCAGCACCCCCACTTTGCAGAGGAGTAAACAGGCTCTGGCAGGCTGGGTGACCCGGGTGCGAGCCCTGCTGGTCCAGCTCCAGAGCCGGCACACTCCAGCACCCACCCAGGCGGACTCAACAACCAATTCCGCCAGCAGAAAACGGAGCCCGGCCAAGGTCAAGCCCAGGGTAGAAACACCTGAGTTGGAGGGAAAAGAGACCAGACCCTTCTTACAAAATATTTATTAGGCGCCAGAGCTGACCTCACCATCTCCTTAATCCTCTGCCAACCTTGGGAACAAACCCCCATTTTCCAGGCTCAGCTCAGGAAGGTGAAGTCATTCCCTCAGGGCCACCCGGCCGGGCCTCGATGCCAAAGGCAGCAGGGTGGCGATGTGGTTGGTGGTGGTGTAGAGAGAGAGCCCCGCCAAACCGGGGAGCCTGGCTCTCTCCCCTCCCCACTTCTATTTCCGAGCGGGCTGCTCCCCCCAGGGCCTCTCCGAAAACCCTTGCGTGAACAGGACAGATACTGGCTAAACGTAGCTCCTCTCTTTGAAGCCAAGCCTCAGGGGGTGGAGGGAGATGCCAAGCGTATTTGGGGCTCCCACTGCCAAAGTCAATCCCTGGATGAGACAGGCAGAGATACCTTTTCACCCTCCGGCTTCTCCCGCAGGCACTGGGCCGTGCTGGCCAGAAAAACGGCTCAGGACCCTCGGCGTGACTGACAGGGCCACGATCAAGGGAAAGGGCTCCCAGGGACGAGGACAGACCGCAAAAGAAGGCCCTGCTCTTCCAGAAGCCGTCCCCAGAGTCCTGCGGTGAACACACGACACACTGGTCATTCCCACCCGGCCCTCCCGGCCTAGAAAGCCCTCCAGAGAAGTAAAGCCCTCATCCTTTAAAGGGGGATTTCATCCTGGGGTCCGTGGGCCTTCGTGGGGTCCTTAAACCCCCAACACAGTGCCTTCCAGGCAGGGAAGGAGCAGACTCTCCGGAAGCCCAGAAGCAGGAAAGAGCCTTCATCTCAGCTCAAGGCCCAGCTCAAATGCCCCCTTTCTGGGAGGGCTTTCCTTCCTCTTCTCAACTTCCCCTTTCCGGGTCCTCATCACACTTACGGTAATTACTCGTTCCTCTGCTTTAGCGCTACAACCTTGGCGCCGGCCCCGGGAAAGCATGGCACGCTAGAAGCCTTCACGCCAGAAGCCTTCAAACAGTTACAGGCGCGGACGCCTGGACCTCTGGGAGCCTAACAACCGCCTGTGCCGGCTCCCATCATGCTCCCTTACAGCTAACTGGTCTCCCCCGCCAGACCCAAGGCAGGAGGGCCGGCCTCTGCCTCGTTCTTCAGCTTTGCAGGAATGGGGTCTGGCCCTCACGATGCCCTCAGTCAGCTCAGTATCAGACTGCTCACAGAAGGTTAACTAAAATGGCAAATTCTGCTCGAGAAGGAAAAGGAAAGAATGCATCAGGAAATATGCCTTTATCTCCTTGCTGCTTAACCTGAGGGTTATTCCTAAAAAGCAGCTGCTATGTGGAGCGGAGGCCGGGAGAAGGATGCCGACCACCTATCACCACCATGGAAATGATGCTAACAGCCTCCCGGTATCCACAATGCGTCAGGCACTGCGTGCATCTCCTCATCTGAGCATCAGATCACCACAATATTATTATGATTACTCCCATTTAACAGAGGGGAAGACTGAGGCTGGAAGACTAGAAAGCCGGCAGCTGGTAACTGGCTCCAGGCTCCCAAGCCCAACGGCGGGGCATGACCAGTTCCAGCAAGACAGCAGCCTGCAGATGTCGGTCCCTTCTGCTGGGGGCAGAGAAGGGCCCTGTGGCCCCTGCTTTGCCTTTGCAAATGAGTTTTCGCTGTGGTTAGCGAGTCAGCCCTTCATTTCCCCACGAGGCTCAGAGTTTTGCAAACCAAGGTTGCGGGGTAGGGGGTGGCAGTTCCTGTTACAACGAGCTAGAAGGTGAGAGCCTTCCTTCCCTTTCAGAGAGGGCAGGACTGGGGCAAGAGGGTCCCCCAAGCACTCCAGTCCAGGCAGGTCCGCCCCGAGACCTCCCTGCACAAGGATATGAGTCCAGCGCGGGGGCATGAACGACTGTCTGACTCCACAGCCTGGGGCGGAAACCCACAGCGTGCCTCCTCTTTCCCAGTATTTGCCAGGGAGCCAGGCTGTGCTCCCAACTGGAGCTCGGGGCAGCAGAGAGTCAAGTCCCAGCCCCACGGTCACTCCACCCACAACCCTGCCAGCTCCCATTCCCCCTGCAAAATAGAGACACATTAAGTAGGGTCAGGCTCATGGAGGTGATGCGGGGATTTAAGGAGTCGACAGCTCACAACAAAGAGGTGCGCAGGACACAATCTGGTGCTAAATGCTCGCTGCTGTCACCCACAGGTCATCACGATGAGGGTAATGCCCAACCACTCATCCAGCTGGCAGAGGCGCTGAGGGCCCACGGGCCTGGCCCAGTGGCAGGGGCTGTGGATACCAAGCAGACCAAATCCCTGCCCTCAAGGAATTCTATTCTAAGGAGGCAGACAGGTAAATCAATATGTATTATATCTGGTGGTGGTGAGTGCTATAAGAATTAGACCAAAGCAGGGACTTCTCTGGCGGTGCAGTGGTTAAGACTCCGCGCTTCCAGTGCAGGGGGCGAGGGTCTGATCCCTGGTTGAGGAACTAGGATCCTACATGCTGTGTGGTGCAGCCGAAAACAGAACAAAACAAAGTAGAGTGAGGCCTGGTGGGTGACGGGGTACGGGAGAAGCTGGGGTAGCAGGTGGGATGCGGGAGGCCTCCTCGGAGGAGGTGCTCTCTACACTGAGGCTTGAAGGAAGCAAGGGCAGATCCATGTAGATGTCTGGGGAAGAATATTCCAAGAAGAGCACACAGCAAGTACAAAGGCCCCGAGGGGAAATGTGCGTGTGTGTCCTGCATTCTGCTCAGCTCCTGGATGTGAGGAACAGAAGGGCGCTGCCCGGACACACGGCATGTGCTCCCTGGAGCCTCCATGGCCCCCCGTGCCTGCCCATCTCACCTCTCCCACCTGTACACTCTGATCACACCAGCTCCACATGTGTACCTTCAGTCATTCCTCCTGCCTGGCGCACACACCTGTACGGCCTTCGCACCTGCCTGGAGCCCCATCCCCGCACCTTTCTCATCCCTGTCCACCGTCACCCACTGTAACCAGCCGGCTCCCTCTGGGGTCCTCTGGAGTGTGCTGTGCCCCTGGTGGGTGGTTGCGCCATGTTTTTCTATATACTTATGATTACAGTTTTACTATAAAAGACAGAACTCAGGAACAGCCAGATGAACAGAGAGGTACAGCAAGGTTTATGAGGGTCTTAAACACAGAGCTTCCATCCCTTCTCTTTGGGGAATCAGGGCTCAGCACTCTCCTGGCACATCGGCATGTTCACCAACCAGGAAGTACCAACAAGCTTTGGTGTCCGGAGTTTTTCAAACTGGGGTTTCATTACATGGACATAATTGATTGAACGTAGACCTCATGACTGAACACAATCTCCAACCCCCCTTCCTCTCTCCTCTCACTGGAGGTCAGGCTGTTTTAACATCCCAACCCTCTAATCGCAAGTCTGGCTTTTTGTTGACCAGCCCCACCCTGAGTCATCTCATCTCATTACTATAAACTCAGGTGTGATCCAAACGGCTCTACATAATAAGGACACTTACTTTACTTGGGAAATTCCAAAGATTTCGATTCTCCTTCCCAGGAACCAGGGACAAAGACCGGTCCAATTCTTTGTTACACAGCAGTAGGTCTTCTTGAAGTCCCTGCACTGCTAACAAGGAGGCTTCTGGCCATGATTTTTTGAGACCTACTAAATGGCTAACTGTCCCCCTCTCACTTCTGCATCTGCAGCATTCAGTACCTGGCCAAGGGGGGACTCAGCCAACAGGCAGAACAAGGCCCCTGGACAGTGACGTGGCAATCACCAATGCCACTGGAAACGCACACTCCTTCCCCAGGCGATTCCACCTCTCAGAGTCCATCCACCCATGAGAAACACCCACCCAGGCTGACTGTGGGGCAGCTCACACCTGCAGAAGGAAAAGAGGATCAACGTGCGCATCCATCACTGGAGGAGTTGAGCAAACTGGCTCTCCTCATCCACGGATCCCTCTCCACCAATTAAAAAAGACAGACCTACACACAGTAACGTGGATAAATCAAAACAACCCAGTGCAACGTGCTGCTCTGGATGGATCCTGGAACACAAAAAGAACATCTGTGGAAAAGCTGGTAAAATCCAAATGAAGTCTGAAATTTAGTTAAGAGCCATGCACTGATGTTAATTTCCTGGTCTGGGCAAATTCATCACGTAGCATAAGATGGGAGCGTAGGAGAAAGGCACATGGGAACTCTGCATCTCTGCAACTCCTCTGTATATCCAAATTATTCCAAAATTAGAAGCTTAGTTTCAAGAAATGCTAAGCACAGAAAAGGTTGCAAAAGTTTGAAATTTTATACAAATGGTAACGACTTTTTATTTAAAAGACACAAACCAGGGCTTCCCTGGTGGCACAATGGTTAATCAGCCTGCCAGTGCAGGTGACACGGGTTTGAGCCCTGGTCCGGGGAGATCCCACATGCCGCAGAGCAACTAAGCCCGTGCACCACAACTACTGAGCCTATGCTCTACAGCCTGCGAGCCACAACTACTGAGCCCACGTGCCACAACTACTGAAACCCACGGTCCTACAGCCCATGCTCTGCAACAAGAGAAGCCACCGCCATGAGAGGGCCGCACACCAGGACGAAGAGTAGCCCCCGCTCGACGCAACTAGAGAAAGCCCACGTGCAGCAAAGAACCAACACAGCCAAAAGTAAATAAATAAAAGAAATTTTTTAAAAAGAAAATAAATAAATAAAAGACACAAACCAACTGTCATGCGTATCTGTTATTCCAGCTACCCCAGTGTATGAAAAGTATAAGACATAAAAGAGAAGGGTAGGGGCTTCCCCACTGGCGCAGTGGTTAAGAATCCACCTGCCAATGCAGGGGACATGGGTTTGATCCCTGGTCCAGGAAGATCCCACATGCTGCGCAGCAACTGAGCCCGTGTGCCACAACTACTGAGCCTGCGCTCTAGAGCCCGCAAGCCACAACTACTGAGCCCACATGCCACAACTACTGAGCCCACACGCCACAACTACTGAAGCCCGTGCTCCGCAACAAGAGAAGCCACTGCAATGAGAAGCCTGCGCACTGCAACGAAGAGTAGCCTCCGCTCACCACAACTAGAGAAAGCCCGTGCACAGCAACGAAGACCCAATGCGGCCAAAAAGAAGAGAGAGAGAGAGAGAGAGAGAAGGGTACACATCTTCATCACGAAATGGTTATTTCTGGGAGAACTGACAGAGGGCTTTATAGCCGTGTCTATAACATTTAATAAAAAGAGATCTCTAGCAAACATAATGAAGAAAATGCTAAGAGCTGGTGAAACTGGGTCATGGTGCATAGGTCCGGTTTATATTATTTTCTATGCTCTGCTTTTTACGTTTGAAATATTTCATAATTTAAAAACTCAAACATGTATTTATTAAAATAATTAAAAGTTCATGAATGAGTGAAAAGCGCAGAAGCAGAAAAAGACAGGACAGAGCTAAGGCACGTGCCTGATCATCATTAAAACCCAGATTCTGTGACGCTGTGACTATTTTTGAGTCTAGAAATCTTTAAGAGATTGAACACTCACAGCAGAGACTTCATTCAGTGTTCCCTCTAAAACCAGGATGCAGCTGGTGAGATAATATGACACAATCTATTAAAATGTTCAATGTGCACACCCAGGAATTCCACTTCTAGGAACTCACCCTGCAGCAACAGTGGCACTGGTGCACAAAGATGCAGGTCCAGGGGCATTTCTATTCTGGGTGATTGGAAGTGCCCTCCTGCCCACCAGTAGGGAACTTGGGTTAAAGAAACGACAGCACAGCCCCTGTCTGGAACACCAGGCAGCCATCAAAAGAGAATGGAACAGACCCACGTGTACTGCTGAGACAGCTGCACAGAGCACAGTAAAGAGAAAAGGCAAGCTGCAGAACAACGTGCATCGTGTGGCCCTGTTTCTGCTTAAAAAACTGTACGTAAACTTATGTATGTAAGTGTGCATATGGATATATACATACATAGGAAAGATGTAAAAAGAAATACACTAGACGGTTAACACTGGTTACCTCAAGACTTGGGAGAAGGAGGGACAGAACACTTTTTTTCCTCACTTACATTCTTTGAGTTTGTTATAGTAAGCAGGTAATGCTTTTGTAACAATACAGCAAGAAAGAGGCCCCTTTGTCTCAATGTTCACAGTGGCTAACTGACAAAACAAAAACCTGGAAACATAGTAAAGGCAGAAGAATAGGTGATTTACCTTTGGTTCAGCCACACCATGGGTTATGATGTAATCAGTAAAAAGGGCGTAGTAGACTATCTGTGTCAACTGAACTGGAGAAATTTCCTGAGCTATTATTCAGTGACAAAAGCAAAAAAAAAAAAAACAAAAAACCCTCTGTGTACATAGATGGTCAAACTATAAAGAAAAGTGAAGGGCTGGTTGGTAAGGGAGGAGGGGTGATTGGGAGGATACAGGAGAAGCTTCTGGGAGCTGGCAACATTCTCGGTCTGGATTTGAGTGATGGTTACATGGTAGTTCGTCTTATAATTAGTCATTATACTGAATATTTAATGTGTATTGTTTCAAACTAAAAAAATAAAAAAAGCTTACAGTCATACGGTCGATGCCGCAGAGTCTCTATGATGACCACATGCGCACAGCTCAGCCACCCTGCTTCTCATCAGCACCCTACCCTCCTTGCCTTTTTTTTTTTTTTTTTAAACACAGCAAATGCTCTCTGGCTACAGGACCTTGGCATTTGCCAGGATTCGGAACCCGTTCTCTTGCGGCGCTCACTCTTCCCTCTATGCCAGACTGCCAGGTGCAACTCCAGACCTGAGCCAAGTCTGAACAAGACCAACACAAACAAACGTGAAACCCAGACAGAGGGCTAGGTGTCAGGATGCCTGGGAGATGTGCAGTGTCTCCCTGGAAAGAGGTCTCTAGGGATAAACCCCAGGGTTCTCGGCCTTTCTCAGCTCTTTTTTAAATTTTACTCCAAAATTTGGAAAAGAGAAGGAATGCAAATTGATGGGAAAGAAATTCACATTTACTGAAACCTTGGATGGAGCACACCTTTCACGCTCTGAAAAACACTACAAGTTCAACCGCCACAGCAGCTTCGCAAGGCTGGTGCTATAAAGGGCAGCAGAGTCTCTGAGGAGTTCTATAACTTGCTTAAGGTCACACAAGCATGTCTTCCCAGGATCCTCTGTGGACCCTGCAGACCCACTGATTGCAACTGTGGCCGAAACGAGCAAAGGACAAGGCACCACGTGCCACGCAACAATAAGAATCACAAACACCCTCATCGGCCTAAAACAGACTTTCACTCGTTGGCCAGGGAACTGCATCTGACTGCAGACGTGTTTGGTTAGGTCAAGATCGTGTTGCTTATTTGTTTAAATGAGTCAGCACGTTTTAAAAATGAGCCGATTTTGCATTAACGACCTACGTTTCCAGCTGCGGATCTGTCGACCCTGAGCCTACAGTGTGGGGTACGATCTGCTCACCTCGTACCGGGCACACACGGGCTCCCCACCCACCACGGTTCCCACCCGCCCTCGTATCTCACCCACTCTGCGGCCCAGGTGTGCTGTCATTCATTCCCTAGACCCTGTCCAGTTCTCTTATTTAGGTCACCTGCCTGGCCTCCTACAAGTAGATGAGTTTCTGGCCCTTCACCTGGAACAGAGGAGGTAGAGTTTTAAAGGAATAAGTGCAAAGTTCTGTTTTTGGACCTGAAAACTTAACTGATGCTGTACAGAAGTAGCCAGAGCCCCAGAACAACAGAGACCCTTTATAACTGCAGCAGACATGAATTTACTAGGCTCCTTCTCACACATCCCATCTACGGGGTCCCAGGAAAACGCCCAGTGAGTCTTGACTGCAGCACAAGGTCACAGGGAAATGCACCCTCAGGACCCTCAAGCACGGTGACACACAGTCCGTAGATCATGAAGCCATTCCTTAGGGGACTGAGGAGGCTGAACCAAGAGAGGAGTTCGGGGCCAAGTGCCCTGGCTTCAGTCACCTGATCCAGAGGAAGCAGGAGCCTGGTTCTGCTCATCTCCAGCAGTAAGAGCCAGACTTCCAGGTGGGTACAGGAAGAACCTTCAAAAAACCCAAGAGGTGCTCAAAATTGTCTCAGGCCACCTTGAGAGACATACTGGAAAAAATCATGGCAGAGCCATTCCGACTAAGTGGCTTCAGGAAGGTCGCGCTAGTTTGTGAGACTCAGTTTCCCCATCTGTAAAATGGGGAGGCTTTATAAGGAGGATTTATAAAGCACCAAGGACAGAGGTTGTTAAGACCCTTCAGAGGACACGGAAAGTGGCGGCTGCTGTTAGGATTTTTAGTGCTTCTCCACCAACCTCCACCATTTATACAGGATTTCATTCTAAGTCCTTCACATATTTTAACATCTTTAATTCGAAAACATCCCCATGACATAGGCACTATTTTTATTCCCATTTCGTCCGTGAGGAGACTGAGGCACTCAAGGTGAAGCACCTGGACCTCAGGAGCACACTGCTAAGTGCAGAGCTGGGATTTGAACCCGGGAAGTCCATCTTTGGAATCCACCCTTTTGGCCATGACACTTAACGGCCTCCTACTACCTGTATGAGGAAACCGGTTACATTGGATGTTTTTCTCAATCCTCCCCTCCGTCTCTGAGCCCGGATCCTAGTGCTGTGCATCTAGCAGGAGGGAAGCATACCTCCAGGTGGGGATAAAACCCACAGACCTTGGGGGCAGGGTTGGTGTCGAAGGTGAAGGAGAGAGAGTGGAGTCAGGAGGACTCCAGTTTTCTGGCATGAGCCACTGGGTGGATGTGGTGAGCTTCTCAACAAGGTGGAGAAACAAAGAGCAGGTTTTAAACAAGGAGGCCTTAATTTTTTTTTTTTTTTTTGGCTGGACCACGTGGCACAAGGGATCTTCCCCGACCAGGGATCGAACCCGTACCCCCTGCATTGGAAGCTTGGAGTTTTAACCACTGGACCACCAGGGAAGTGCAAGGCCTTCATTTTTTTTTAGTGACAAGTTCCATTTTAAACAGTTTCAGCTTAAAAGACTTACTAGAGGTCCAAGTAGGGATAACCAAGACGCAACTGGACATTTCTAGAGTTCCTACTCCAAGTTCGGAGATCCTCCCAATGACTTTTATGAGAAACCTCCCGCGGCCCCCAGTCTGGTCCCACGCCTTTCCCGACAATTCCACGGCACCCTGCACATACCCCTGTCGTAGCATCATCACCTCTTGTCTATCTCCCCCGCAGACTGTGAACCTCTGAGAGATGGGATTCTGCTTTATTCAGCTTGGTCACCTCATTGCCCAGCAGACTGTCTAGAACATGGTCGGTGCTCAATAAGTCTTTACTAAATGGGTCAATCTAAAAGATCTTGGAAGGAGATGCATATTGGGGAATGTATTCATTTCCTGTTACTGCTCTAACAAATGACCACAAACTTAAGAGGCTTAAAACAATACAAATTTATGATCTTACATTTCCGCAGATCAGAATTCCAAGATGGGTCTCACCAGGGCTGCCTCTTCCGGAGGCTCTGGGGAGAATCCGTTTCCTTGCCTTCTCTGGCTTCTAGAGGCCGCCTGCGTCCCTTGCCTATGGACCCTTCATCTTCAAAGCCAGAATCTTTCAGCCTCTCTCTGACTCTGATCTTCGACCTCCCTCTTCCATCTTTTAAAGACCCCGTGATGTCCTCGGGCCCACTTGGACCATCCAGGATCATCTCCCATGTTAAGCCCCTTAACCTACTCACACCTGCGAAGTCCCTTTTGCCATGTCAGGTCACATATCCACAGGTTCTGGGGATTAGAACCTGGACATCTTTGGGGACCACCACTCTACCCACACAGGGGGGTGTCCTGGGAACAGACCCAAAGGTTAGAGGTCACAAGATGGCAACCAGTGAGATGACCCCCGCCATGGGGTGTGCTTTATGCCTCAGCCCCAGTGCTGTTCTTTCATTACAACACGTACTACTGAATTTCAATGCCCAACTCCTACCACGGCCCATCACCTCACAAATGTGGCACATGAGGAACACGGCAAGAAGGCCCACGACGCACCCAACAGAGAAGCACGGCCAGCCCTGCAGTCAGTCCCACTCAGCACCAGGGCCTGCTTCTCCACGGAGGTGGGCAGTGGTCTCACATCTCCAGGGGTCATTTAGTGCCACATCACAATAAAAGAATCGTTTAAAAAAACTAAATACAAGCCCACACCAGACAGAGAGGAGCTCGCCTCAGAGAACACCGGGTAGCAGAGTCCCGTCCCCGCCCCACCTGGAACCTGACACAGCGGTGGGCGAAGGCGGCACACAGGAAGCCTGGCCCCGAGAACGCATGGCTCGTTTCTCTTCCTGCTCGAGAGAGGAAGCCTTTGTGCAGCAGATCCCCTAGCCACGGGGGCTCGCGGCCGCCTGACCACAGAGACTGAGGCGCCGAGGCCAGGCCCCAGGGAAGCCAGAGTATCTCACGTCCCAAAGGCCTGAGCAAAACAGTCCATCCAAGCCAGAAGGGTAAAAACAGAAAAATGAGCACAGGGGCCATCACGGGAGGTGACCTCCTGCGGAACCATAGCAACATCAACCTGGCAGGCTGTGCAAGCCTCTGCTGGCTGCTGTAACAAAGTCCACAAATCTAGTGGCTGAAAGCAACCTAAATTTATTCTCTTTCAGTTCCCAGGTCAAAATCAGTCTCACGAGGCTAAGCTGGGTTATCCAGGTATGGGCAGGGTATGGTCCCTTCTGGAGGCTCTAAGGGAGAACCCATTTCCACATGGTTTTCAGCATCCAGTGGCCTGGCCGTCTGCATTCCCTGGCTCGTGGCCCCTTCCTCCAGCTTCCAAGGACATCTCTGCAACCTCTGCTTCTGTCATCGCCTCTATTAACTCTGACCCTCCTGCCTCTTACCTGAAAGGATCTTTGTGATCACACTGGACCCACCTATCCAGACCATCCAGAATGGCCTCCCCTCTCAAGATCCTGAACCTAATCCCATCTGCAAAGTTCCTTCTGCCACATAAGAGAACATATACCCACAAGTTCTGGGTATTAGGACGTGGACATCTTTGGGGCCATTATGCACACCCTACCTTTCAACTCTCCCTATCAGTGATCTGCAGAGGAGCACGGTATTACTTCAAAGACAGCTTTGCAAGTATCTTTCCAGGAAAGCCAAAGCTTTACCCTTCCCCTCATGCCTACCACATTTCCAGACACTGAGGCACAAGTTCTGGGACAAGGAAAGAGGGTAAATGAAAAAGAAAAAACAAAAACAAAAACAACTCCCTATTTGCAGCAGCCCACCATGTGTCAAACGCAGGGCAAGGTGCTTTGCATACACACTTGAGAGTCTGGTCTCACCTTTGCCCGTTAGCACAGAGGAGAATGAGGCTCAGAGAGGTTAGGGAACTTGCCCAAGATCTCACAGCCTGCAAATGGCGCATCCGGGGTTCAAATCCAGGCCTGTCCGGCTCTCACACTGGGCTACACAGAAAAAACTTGGATCTTTTTGAGATTTTTCTTTTCTTTTGGTCCCGAAAAGTTGTTCACAGTAAAACCCCTTCCTTTTGGGTAGGAAATTATGCAAAGCATGTGCCACTGCCTCCACTCGCTTGGAGACTGAGCAGAGAAAGATCTATTTGGGGGCTTTACGCTCCAGTGATCTGCTTACTCGGCCTCAAACTCACCACCCGCTGCTTATACCTTTTTTTCTACAGAGGCCACTTCCTGAGGCTCAAATGAGGCAAGCTGGGGAGTCTGCCCAGCAAGACCAGCGCCGGCTCAGAGCAGGACGCAGGGCAAGAAGCAGGGCCAGCTCCGAGCAGGTCAGAGACCCCAGGGCCCGCCTCCAAACAAAACCGAACCACGTTAGATGCGGCAGAGTCTGCCCGTTAGCCTGTCGCCAAAATGCACAGCGTCCAAGCCTGCGACAAAGGCAACAGCCACGGAGGCTGCCCTTTTTATTATTTTCTTCATTCATTCACGTTATTCAAAGGAGCCCCGGACTGAAAACGCCTGCAATGTCTATCACTTCGTTTTGGGGGTAGTTTGTTATAAGCAAGAGATAACTGAAACCATTATTACTACTCTCAGTAACAACCACCATCATTTAGCACTCGCCGTGTGCCAGGCATTCTTCTCATCACTCACAGGAACTCATTAAATCCTCACAGCAATCCAGCGAAGTGGACCATATTTTCCCCCCATTTTACAGAAGGGGAAACTGAGGTGCCCAAGGTCATCCATCAGAAGGGTGAGTGGAATACCACTCATCAGTAGAAAAGAACAGACTACTAGGACCTGCAACCACACACATGAACCTCAAGAACACCACGCTGAGTGAAAGAAACCAACCACAAAATAGCACATACTGTATGTGCTATTCCATTTAAGTGAAATTCTAATACACACAGAACAAGCCCAGAAAGGCAGAAAGCAGGTCAGGAGGTGCCTGGCGCAGGAGTGAACGGGCGGGTGCTGACTGCAAAAGGAACGCGAGGGAGCTTTCTGGGGTGATGGAGGGGTGGTGGTTACACATGCGTACACGTGTCAAAATGCACTTAACCATATTCTTAAAATGGGACCATTGCATTGCATGTAAATTATCTCTCCATAAAGTTCATTTTTTAAAGTTTTTTTTAAAATACCAGATACGGGCTTCCCTGGTGGCGCAGTGGTTGAGAGTCCGCCTGCCGGTGCAGGGGACGTGGGTTCGTGCCCTGGTCCGGGAAGATCCCACATGCCGCGGAGCGCCTGGGCCCGTGAGCCATGACCGCTGAGCCTGCGCGTCCGGAGCCTATGCTCCGTAACGGGAGAGGCCACAGCAGGGAGAGGCCCGCGTACCACAAAAAAAAAAAAAAAAAAAAAAAACCCACCAGCTCCCATGATGCTCCCCTCCATCCTCCTCCCTTATGCCAAGTTGATGAGGTAGGCAGCCCTCCGTTTCCATGGAAACTCATGACAAGGGGCACCCTCAAGGAAACTACTCCAACCATTTCCTTCTGCCTGCGAGTGCCAACCAGGCCTGCCACATCTGACGAAGGCTGTGCTTGGATGGGTGGCTCTGGCCTGGCTGTCATCCAGACCACAGAGGCCTCCAGAAACACTGCCCTCGCTGGACAGATGGTTCCTGAAGCTCAGGTCTCCAGAGCTGCATTTCACTACAGCTGAAGGGTATCGCTAGGCTAGGCAGGGGAAGGATGGCATTCATCCACTGAGATGATGTGTACAGTGTACCCAGCACGTGCTGGTCACTGGGCAGTGCCCTGGAACACTGAGCAGGACAAACACGGCCCCCCTTCCAAGGGCTGACACAAATGCAAAACCCACAGAAATAAGGAGTGATCACCAGCTGCGCAAAGCTCCCCAGGAGAAGGGCGTGGTGGAATGAGAGAGAATAACGCGGACGTGTACCAGACAGGGAGGCCGGAGGCTAGGAGTCAACTGCACTCAGATCCGGAGCCAGAAGGGCCCTCGCCAGGGAGGAAACCGAGGCACAGGGGGTGGAAGTGGTCAGAAAAACTCTAAGAGCTTAAGACACCAGCTCACTGAATTCTCACGACCGCCCTACGAAGTCCTGCAATCCTCACTTGACAGATAGGGCACTTGGGCCCGCAGAGAGGAAGTGACTGAGCCACGTCACATGGTGGGAAGGAACAGAGAGGAGATGACCCCCAGCTCTCTCCATCGTGCCCCTCCCTCCCAGAATCTGACTTCTCCTTTCAGTCTTGCTCTCAACCCCAAAGATTCACTTAATCCTTTTTTCCCTCCCCCAGAGAGGAAGGGACACTAGACTAAATGCTCCGTGCAAGCAGGCAACGTGTCACGACCAGGCACATGTGTCAAAAGTACTCAATAAATGTGTTACGTGACAGAATTATCACCTACCCTCTGAAATGCTGCATTCCCATTTGCAGTCTTTCCTGAAGGGCAGGTGCAGTTGGAGAACTTCACTTTGACCAACTGTGCTTACTGAAGCTGTAGTCACACAATATACAACTGATAAAGTACCTTGACGAGGCAGTAGACAGTGACCCTCAAGTGGGTGCATTTCATCTCACACCTCCTCCCACCAAGAGGGGTATCCCTCACCTTGAATCTGGGCCGGCCTCGTGACCTGCTCTGACCAACAGGATGAGACAGAAGTGACACTGTGCGAGTTCTAGAGCCCAGACATCAAGAAACCTTGCCGCTTCTGCCTCTGAGAACACTTCTTTCTTTCTTTTTTTCTCTTTTCTTTTGGCTGCCCGGCATGTGGGATCTTAGTTCCCTGACGAGAGATCAAACCCGCGTCTCCTGCATTGGAAGCGCAGAGTCTTAACATCTGGACTGCCAAGGAAGTCCCATCAGAACGTTTCTTTAAGACTGCCACATTAGGGATCCAGGCTGGCCTGCTGGAGGATGAGAGGCCACACGGAGAACAGAAGCCCCCAGCCAACAGCCAGCACCAACTGCCAACCACGCGAGTGAGGCCAGCACAACCAGCAGAGGAACGGCCTCAGAACCGCGCAACGTAACAAATGGGTGCAGTTTTAAGCCACTAAGTTTTGGGGTAGTTTGTTACAGAGCCATAGCTAACTGAAACCATTATGACCACTATCAACAAAAACTACCGTTCGTTTAGCAGTTACTATGTGCCAGGCGTTCTCCTCATCACTCGTACATTAACTCATTTAATCCACACAACATTCTGATAAAGTGGATAATGTTTTCTCCTACTCTACATAAAGGGGAAGCTAGGGTGTCAAGAGGTGAAGTGACTTACCCAAGGACACCCACCGGTGACCATCTGAACTCAGATCCTCTGACTCAAGCCCACAGTCTTAATTCCTTACCACTAATAAGAGCTTACATTTATTCAGCTTTCTCTGTATGTTAGCAATTCAACAAAATGCTTTGCATGAATTAGCTCACTAAAGATTCACCACAATTGGCAAGGTAGTTGTGACTATCCTCATTTTACGAATGGGGAAAGGGCCCAGAGAGGTGAAGTAATGTGCTCCAGGTCACAGAGCTAGAGAGAGAGCACGCCAGGATTTGGACAGACTGTGTGGTTCCAGTGTGTTGGTTCTTAACCACTCTTCTACACTGGCCTCTCTCTCCAGTAACGAAATTCCTTATGTCTCCCCAAACTGCTACGTTCATTCTAAAGCCACACGACTGCCTTTGGATCAACGCTGCCTATTGCTTTGTGAAAATGCTGACGGCACACACCACGTACCACTCTTTAACACAGCCCACGTCCGAGCTTCACAAACAGGCTGGAACACCCCTCGTGGTCTTTGGGCATCACACACACATACACACACTCTCTCAAGCTCCCCAGAAGAATAAGACTCCTCTCCAGCGTAATAATAAAAATAATAACGCCTAGGAAAGCTTTTTGTTCTTAGCGAGGAGCAGGTGCTTTACAGGCCCTAATTCATTCTATCATCACAGCTGCCCAAGGACAGAGGTGCTGACACTCCCATTTTACACACAGGGGGACTGAGGCCTCAACGTCCTCAGAGAGGCCTTTGCTGACCACCCCACCGTGGGTTCTCCCGCCCCTCGAGGTGCCGTCATTAGTAAAGACGGGTCTTCGTCTTCATTTCCCTTTCACTACCCACCTCTTCCCGCCAGCCTACGAGGGTCACGAGAAGGATCTTGTCATTTGCCTATTTATGCAGCATCCAACACCTTTAGTGCCTGTCAGGCTCTAAGCAGGTAGCTGAGCAATGGGTACAGGAGCAAAGAAACTGGCTCAGAGGAGACCCACAGCCCAGCTGAAAGCACCGGGACGTGGCCCCGGGCATCCGAGCCCTGCCCCACGCACAGTAACAATGTGTCCACCATCTTGGCTCTCCCTTCTGGAAACCCATCTTCTCAGGAGTGAGTAGTCATCTCTAACCAGGGACAAGGGCCCCTTCTCAGACTTGTCACGTGGCCCTTTCATGGCCCAAACTGGGTAGTGCCGAGCAACTCAGTGTCTGAGGGCTAAGTGTAAGGGTGCTAAATACCACGCATTACGGGCACTCAGGGGTTTCCGCCAAGAAGGCCACGGGCATCTAAGAAGCCAGCTACACCAGGGCTGGGACAACATGAGGCAGCGAAGCTGGATCCCCCCAAGGAGGCCCTGGGCTGCCTGAGAGGGACTTGCGTTCTGGACGGCTTCGGAGCTCCCTTAACCTTTGGAAGGGCCAGGAGAACCTCAGAGCCACAGGATGAGTCGACAGAACCCAAGCAGGGCTGGGCAGAAGGGAAAACAGTCCCCAACCATGGCGGTTCTAAAGAAACAAATCAGGAAGCCTTGGAGGCGGGTCTCACAGCCCCCAGACTTCCCCCTGGAGCGACAGGTCACCCTGCGGCTGTATCTTCTGCCTCTGGGACCCTGAGGGCTCGGCCGAGCACGAGCAGTTCGCTGTCCTGCGTGGCCCCCACCTGCTCAGGCCGAGACCCCCTGGGGAGGACTCGGAGAGGCTCACCGGCTAGCCTGGCCCCACAGGGAGAGCAGAGACCCTCCAGGTGAAAGACCCCTCCCCTCTTCCGTCCAGAGAGCCTCCTCGTGCAACGGCTGCGTCTCCCTTCACTCACGCTCGGCACGAACGGCCATCGCAGGAGGTGGCCTCACGGTGATTCACTTTAAGCCTCTGAACTCCCTGACTGTGAACAATGACTACACATTCCTTTCAACCCTGGGAAGAAAGAAACGCTTAAAAATTAACCTCAACAACCAGAAGGTTTAGTCCTGGAAGGAGATCTGTCAGGTTGGCACGACTTCTATTATTATTAATTTTTTTTTAATTTATTCTTGGCTGCGTTGGGTCTTCGTTGCTGCGCATGAGTTTTCTCTAGTTGCAGTGAGCAGGGGCTACTCTTCGTTGTGGTGCACGGGCTTCTCACTGCGGTGGCTTCTCTTGTGGTGGAGCACAGGCTCTAGGCGTGCGGGTTTCAGTAGTTGTGGCGCACGGGCTCAGTAGTTGTGGCTCGTGGGCTCCAGAACACAGGCTCAGTAGTTGTGGCGCACGGGCTTAGCTGCTCCGTGACATGTGGGATCTTCCCAGACCAGGGATCGAACCCGTGTCCCCTGCACTGGCAGGCGGATTCTTAACCACTGTGCCACCGGGGAAGTCCTGGCAGGACTTCTGAAACAAACAGTCCCAGTAGTTACAGAAGTAGCTACGTGCTAGCATGATCCTCAGCACAGACGTTTACAGAGCACTTACTCTGGGCCAAACCCTGTGCTACAAACCTAGCATGTGTGAGCTCATTTGATCCTTACCCCAACCCTTGATAGTCCCACGGTACAAAGAAACTGAGTTCAGAGAGGTTAAATCAACTGCCCATGGTCACACAGCAAGGGAGCACAGGGCCATGACAGGGGCTGGGGGCTCTGCTCTCCAACCTCCCTGTGCTTCATCTCCCATGGGGTGCCCTTCAGTCCAGTCCCTGCTATACTCACCTCACTAATCCCCCCAGGCAGGTCCTCTACTCCTGAACGCTCTGACCTAAGACCATATCCCTACCCCTTGGCTCAGCTAAAACAGGCAGGTCGCCTCCAAAGACTATGTCCACCAAGGACAACAGTGACATAAACAGTGGAACAGAAAACAAACAGCAAAGAGACATTCCATCCCTCAGACCCAAGTGCTTCCTTCTTACTGTGTTTTAAGACATTTGTACAGACCCTGGCCTGGATTCCCCATCCTCTACCTCCCACCCTCTCTCCCTGAGGAGGAGACCCTCTTAATATGCCCTTACCAGAGCAGGCTTCTGCACATCCAGACATGTCCAAGGTCAAGGCCCAGAGAGTCAGAGAGACTCCCTGCCTACCAGTCTTATCTCTGGTGGGTTAAAGACAGACACAACTTCTGTGCCACTCTTCCCATTACAACGTAGAATCTACTTCCCTCCCCTTGACTCTGGGCTGGCCTTGTGACTTGCTTTGACCAGAAGAACGCAGCAGAAGTGACACCTTGTCACTTTCGACCCCAACCCTTAAGAGGACCTGCAGGTGAAGACCTAAATAGACATTTCTCCAAAGAAGATATACAGACTGCCAACAAACACATGAAAGAATGCTCAACATCATTAATCATTAGAGAAATGCAAATCAAAACTACAATGAGATATCATCTCACACCAGTCAGAATGGCCATCATCAAAAAATCTAGAAACAATAAATGTTGGAGAGGGTGTGGAGAAAAGGGAACACTCTTGCACTGCTGGTGGGAATGTGAATTGGTTCAGCCACTATGGAGAACAGTATGGAGGTTCCTTAAAAAACTAAAACTAGAACTACCATATGACCCAGCAATCCCACTACTGGGCATATACCCTGAGAAAACCAAAATTCAAAAAGAGTCATGTACCAAAATGTTCATTGCAGCTCTATTTACAATAGCCCGGAGATGGAAACAACCTAAGTGCCCATCATCGGATGAATGGATAAAGAAGATGTGGCACATATATACAATGGAATATTACTCAGCCATAAAAAGAAACGAAATTGAGCTATTTGTAATGAGGTGGATAGACCTAGAGTCTGTCATACAGAGTGAAGTAAGTCAGAAAGAGAGAGACAAATACCGTATGCTAACACATATATATGGAATTTAAGAAAAAAAAATGTCATGAAGAACCTAGGGGTAAGACAGGAACAAAGACGCAGACCTACTGGAGAACAGACTTGAGGTTATGCGGAGGGGGAAGGGTGAGCTGTGACAGGGCGAGAGAGAGTCATGGGCATATACACACTAACAAACGTAGTAAGGTAGATAGCTAGTGGGAAGCAGCCACATGGCACAGGGATATTGGCTCGGTGCTTTGTGACAGCCTGGAGGGGTGGGATAGGGAGGGTGGGAGGGAGGGAGACGCAAGAGGGAAGACATATGGGAACATATGTATATGTATAACTGATTCACTTTGTTATAAAGCAGAAACTAACACACCATTGTAAAGCAATTATACCTCAATAAAGATGTTAAAAAATAAAATAAAATAAATTTAAAAAAAAAGAGGACCTGCAGGTTCCTCTCCCTCTTGTGCCCCCCGCCCACAGAAGCCAATCACCATGTAAGAAGTCCAACTACTACAAGACCACTGAGCTGTGAGAAAGCCCAAGCCAGCCATGTGGAGGGAGGGAGGCAGACAGACAGACTGACTGCAGGAAGGAGCATGGAGGAACAGACACGACCGGAGAGCCTTCTTGGGACTTCCAGCCCAGCCGGTAGCTGACCACATCCAGGTGAAGCACTGCAGTCAACCCCCAGGAGGACAGAACCACACCCAGCCGAGGCCTGCCCAAATTCCTGACCCACAGAACTGTGTTCTGAGATGGTTTGTTATACAGCAATAGAGAATCGAAACACCATCCCCAAACTGGCTTCCAGGCCTGGGGGATGGGGAGGCAGAGGGCGGATCGCCTTCCCAGGAGACTGACACCAGGAAAGGTCTCCCCCTTTGTGAGTCCGGGACCCTGGGTAAGCAAAGCCTTCCCCTACCAATGACACTGCCAACAAAAGCACTCAATGAACACTGAGCTAAAGGCTTCACAGAGCTGCCTCTGGTCTGCACACCAACTCACAAGGCAGGTACCATCACTGCACCCATTTGACAGATGCAGACACTGAAGCAGGAAGTCACACACAGACAGAGTAGCAGAGCCAGGACTCAAGCCCAGGCTTGTCCAACTCCAACACTGCTGTTACACGTGATGTGACCTCCCGCAGCCCATCAACTGCCCCAGGGTCCCCCCAGGAAGTGCACAGCCCTCTGGGACACAGGTCAGACTTGGCCTCGAGCCACAAAGCACAGCCACTGGGACCAGAAAGGCCACAGTCAGATCCGTTTGGCTGCTGTTCCCTGGGCTCCTGTCAGGTATGAAACCTCCCGTGGTCCCTCAAAGAACGTGTCAGAACTTATCTTCATTTTCATTACAAAGGCAGTTGTGTGTGGATTCTACCAATGTTTGCCGGATCCCCCAAACAATAATGTCCGTGAAATTAAAGACCATGTCTATTTCGATCAGAACTCAACGGTTCCCTGCCCTTGGCAAATAATCAGTAGTTATTAAATGAATGAATAATGGGAGGAATGAATTCAGCAATGATGAATAAAAGCAAAGAGACAGGGACCTCCCCAGTGGCGCAGTGGTTAAGCATCCACCTGCCAATGCAGGGGACACGGGTTCGAGCCCTGGTCCAGGAAGATCCCACATGCCAGGGAGCAACCAAGCCCGTGTGCCACAACTACTGAGCCCACGAGCCACAACTACTGAGCCCACGTGCGGCAACTACTGAAGCCCACGCGCCTAGAGCCCGTGCTCCACAACAAGAGAAGCCACCGCGATGAGAAGCCCGCACACTGCAACGAAGACCCAATGCAGCCAAAAATAAATAAAATAATTTGGGAAAAAAAAGCAGAGAGACAACCAGTTCGTTGGCAGCCTCTCTTCCTGACCAGCCTTTGAGATCCACAGCTGAGACGTGTTCTCCCAACCTCGGTTCCCAAAGGGCTTTCACGACATTACAGTAGAAGAGGCTAATTCTAAGGAAACAGACCTTCCTCCCTCTCAGACTTGAGGTGTGGTACCTCCTGGGACTGTGGGAAGAGCAGGCAGAAGGTTCTAGAAAGCAGGACGTGGGCCTGAGTTTCTCGCCAAGACTTCCAGTGGGTGGCTTTGGTGGCAGGAGACGCTCTCTCCAGCCCGGGGAAGAGGCCAGACACGCGCTCCCACCCATCCTCTGGCCTCTGCACACCCTCTTCTAGAATTCACGTCACTGGTTCAAGTGGAGGGCCCCAAGACCAAAGCAGAGCCAGTCTTACCCCTGGATTGACATATACAGTCAATGCTCACCTTTCACAGCAGTTACATTCTGTAAAGTCACTGTAAACACTGAATACGCAAATATGGAACCATTACTCCTCGGGGGAATAAAGGTTAGGTTTCTGCAAGCCTCTGGTCACAACATTTTCCTCAACTGATCAACACAAAACCTTGTTTTATACGTTTGTTTAAAGACACCTTATTTAACATATATTGTTGATTCCTTAGCACTGAACTCACAGCCAGCAGCAATGTAACTCACGCCTGAACAAAGCTTATGTAACACCTGTTATTTTCTCTATAAGGCATAGCACAGCCTTCTTGTGCTTCATAGGAACACCAGACAGCCGTTGGGGGCCTTTTAAATGACAAAATCACACCCAAAAGGCAAAAAAGTGAGAAAAACGTGGTGCTAACTAGCCTGTTACACTAGGAGAGCTGAAACAAGCACGCAGCCAGCTGGGAACGCATACCTCGGGCAACTCCAATGTTCACGGCTCTAGGAACTCCCTGGCGGTCTAGTGGCTGGGACTTGCACTTCCACTGCCGAGGTCCCAGGTTCAATCCCTGGTTGGGAAACTAGGATCCCGCAAGTTGAGAGGCGTGGCCCAAAACAAACAAACAAAAAAGCAAAAAAAAGTTCAGGGCTCTACGCATGTGCACAGATGACTACAGAAGCCACGAGGTTTGGTACGGGGGTTACAAATAAGTTTTAGCGAGTAAGCAAATTTGGAAAGGTGGAATCCACGAGTGAGGACCAAGGGTGGATGCTGAGGGCAACTGGCACTCTTGTAGAGCTGCTGGGCTGGGGCTGCTCATGGCTACACGATCTGCTCTATAGCGAGGCCTGTCTCTGAAAGGAGAGAACAGGGCAAAAAGCAAGGACCGGCAGCAAGGTGAGCAAAGGACGAGAGAGGCAGTTTCCCTTTCTGCTCCCAAGGCCCCAGCTCCTTGGATCTGGTGAGTTACAGAGCATCCTTCTCGGCCACACATTCCAGTATATTCTCCTTTTTGCTTAAGCTGGTTTCTGACCCTTGCAGCCCAAAGATTCCAACTTGTGCTCGGGGCAGTGGGAACTGGGCATGAGATACACTCTCTCTAAAGTGAGGACAGAGGTGACAGAGGAGACTGGGCAATTGGCAGCAAGAGGGGAAAGGCACATGCATATGTACACACACACACACACACACACACACACACACACACACACACGTGCTCCCCAGTCTGCTAGCTGACCAGTGCCACCCGGGATGCAGGGCACCAGCAGAAGAAGGTTCTACTGGGACTACCAAATAATCTGCAGAAGCACAGCTGGAAGTGGACGCTCAGGCCCCGGGGATCAGGTGTCACACCTAAATCTAGAACAGATGCCCAGGCAGATGGCAGAGCCAGCAGACATGCACAGTCCCACATTTTCAGTCGCTGTGGGAAAATAAAGCCACCGGGCCTCATGAAGCAGGATGCAGATTTGCCCTCGGGAGCATCACAGCAGCCGCCACATGGAGAACACCTTTGCTGCTTGGGGAAGAAGGAAGAGTATGGGGATCACAAAGGAAGTGGGGAATGCAAAAAGAGGAAGTAGGTATATTCTAGAAGTGCACTGCCCGATACAGGAGCTGTTGGCCAGATACAGCTCGTGAGCACTTGGAACTGAATTGGTCTAAACTGAGATGTTCTGTAGGTATAAGACACACTAGATTTTGAAAACTCAGAACAAAAACAAAAATGTAAAAATCTCATTAATAATTATATTGTGGGGACTTCCCTGGTGGCACAGTGGTTAAGAATCCACCTGCCAATGCAGGGGACACGGGTTCGAGCCCTGGTCTGGGAAGATCTGACATGCCACGGAGCAACTAAACCTGTGAGCCACAACTACTGAGCCTGCACTCAAGAGCCCGCGAGCCACAACTACTGAGCCCACGTGCCACAACTTCTGAAGCCTGCATGCCTAGAGCCCATGCTCTGTTACAAGAGAAGCCACCACAATGAGAAGCCCATACACTGCAACGAAGAGTAAAAGAAAGCTTGTCGCAACTACAGAAAGCCCGCATGCAGCAATGAAGACCCAACACAGCCAAAAATTAAAAAAAAAAAATTATATTGTGTACATGTTGAAATAATACTTTGGATATGCTGAGTTACATAAAACATATTATTAATTTCACCTCTTTCTTTTTTTAGTGTCGTGACTAGAATATTTGAAACTATGCATGTGCCCGGCATTGGTGGTTCTCATTATATTTCTTTTAGACAGAGCTGGTCTAGAAGTAGCCTACCTTCACTACAGCAGGTGGGTGGGCAGTGTGGTGGGATGGGGGAAAGAGCAAGTGAGGTCTCTGTTCAGATCTTTTGCCCATTTTTAATTGGGTTGTTTGTTTTCTTATTGTTGAGTTTTAGGGATTCTTTGTATATTCTGGATACAAGTCCTTTATTAGCCATGTTGTGCAAACATTTTCTCCCAGTCTATGCCTTGTCTTTTCAATCTCAACCTAAAGTTTTTATAGCACATAGTGATTGGGGAAATCTGACCTTATTAGTTCCTCTAAAAGCCTTGGTAACCTTTGGTTGACTTGCCTAATTCACTTAACTCACCAGTAATAGGGTATAACTCATAGGTTTATTGTGATGACTGGACACTATACATGAATATCCATACACATGATCACATGGGTATATATGTGTTTATAATACCCAGCATGATGCTGACTCATGGCACATGCTCAATAAATGCAATAATTATTCTGCCTTCAAGGTGTTCCTGTCCTCTTGTCGGCAGTGCCTCCCAGTTCCCCACCCAACTCCCCTTAGACGGTAGCTGGCAGCCAAATGGCAGGCAGAAGGGTTCAAGCAGACAGTTAAGAGGGGAGGAGGCATTTCCATGGCTCTGTGAAAAGATTCACCAAGTATGGACACCCTGGGGACAAGGCATTAAATCCTGAAGTGATGGAAAATCTGTGCCACACCTCAGCCACCACATCCAAGTGAACTTGAACATTTACTAACGAAAGTAAGATGAGCCAGCCCATTCAAAAAATGGTCCTGGGACTTCCCTGGTGGCGCAGTGGTTAAGAATCTGCCTGCCAATGCAGGGGACACAGGTTCGAGCCCTGGTCCGGGAACATCCCACATGCCATGGAGCAACTAAGCCCGTGTGCCACAACTACTGAGCCTGCGCTCTAGAGCCCGTGAGCCACAACTACTGAAGCCTGCGCACTTAGAGTCCGTGCTCTGCAACAAGAGAAGCCACAGCAATGAGAAGCCCACACACCGCAGTGAAGAGGAGAAGAGTAACCCCTGCTAGCCGCATCTAGAGAAAGCCAGCATGAAGCAAGGAAGACCCAACGCAGCCAAAAAATTAATTTTAAAAAAAGATTTAAAAAAATAATAAATAAATAAAAATAAAATAGAACAATGGGACTTCCCCAGTGGTGCAGTGGTTAAGAATCCACCGGTCAATGCAAGGAACACGGTTCGAGCCCTGGTCTGGGAAGATCCCACATGCCACGGAGCAACTAGGCCCATGCGCCACAACTACTGAAGCCTGTGCCTAGAGCCCATGCTCCGCAACAAAAAAAGCCACTGTAACGTGAAGCCCGCACACCGCAATGAGGAGTAGCCCGTGCTCGCCGCAACTGGAGAAAGCCTGTGCACAGCAACAAAGACCCAAAGCAGCCAAAAATAAATAAATAAATAAATAAATAAATAAATTTTACATAAATAAATAAAATAGAACAACGAGCCAAAAGGAAGATGCAAATCAGAACCACAGTGAGATATGGTTCCCTCCCACCAGGATGGCTAACATCAAGACAGATAGACAAGGGACTTCTCTGGTGGTCCAGGGGCTAAGACTCCCAGCTCCCAATGCAGGGGGCCAGGGTTCAATCCCTTGTCAGGTGACTAGATCCCACACACTGCAACTAAAAGTTCGCATGCTGCAACTAAAGATCCTGCATGCCACAAATAAGACCCGGCGCGACCAAATAAATAAATATTTGGGAGAAGAAAAAGACAGACGAGAACAAGTGCTGGTGAGGATGTGGAGAAACTGGAACCCTCATACACTGCTGGCGGGAATGTAAAATAGCACAGCCACTTCGGAACACAGCCTGGCAGCTCTTCAAACAAGTGAACAGAGTTACACGTGACCTGGCAAAACCACTCTTAGGCATACACCCGAGAGAATGAAAATATATTCACACACACCTATGTACACAAATGTTCACAACAGCATTATCCACAATAGCCAAAAAGTGGAAACAACCCAAATGTCCATCAAGCGATGAACAAACTATGGTCTATCCTTACCATGGAATATCCTTCAACCATGAAAAGGAGTGAGTACTGGTACATGCCACAATGTGGCTGCCCACTGACAACAGTATACTAAGTGAAAGTCATCAGGGGCCAAAGGGTAGACAGTCCATTTAAATGAAATGCCCAGAATAGGCAAATCTATAGACAGAGAAAGTAGTTCCTCCTCAAAAAGGAAAGAAAAAAAAAAAAAAGTGGTAGATCATGGTGGAAGATATTCACTCAACAGCACACAGTTATTGAGCACCTACTGACGGCACTGGTGCCAGAAGCTAGCAGTACAGAGACCAAACAAGACAACCCCCGCCTTAAGGAACCAGAGTCCAGTCTTTTCATTCCAGACCCAGCTCTGGTTGGCAACTCTGCATAGCCATACATTTTTGGAACCAACTTCAAAATGGAAGCTCGTCCAGAGCCTTATTCTCGAGCAAGGAAAATGACACCCAACTCACATCCCAGAAGAGAGCCTGTCCTAGTAAAACGCATGAGCTGAGCAATCAGAATAACTGCAACTAAATCCCCACGGTTACCCTTGGAAAGCTCCTCAGCTTCCCTCAGCATCAAATTTCTCCTATCAACTTTCTGGGGTTACTGTGAGGCCCCATCAGCAGCCTCGGCCCACAGTACGGGCTCCTAAGTTTTCCGCCAGCATCCAAAGTGGTCCTGTTGATGTCACGGCGAGACACACAGCCTTCAGCCAACAGGGGAATCAAGCTGCTAGATTCGCGGCCTGGGACAGAATAAAGGCAAACCAGGAGGAGAAGGACGCCCAAACAACACTCACAAGACCCTTCATTTGCCTGTGAATTTCATATCTGTAAAAGATGTGAGAGCCCATGGACATCCAGATCCTGGTAGGGGTGGTAGGTGGGCATACAAGTCGGTGAAGCTTTCCTGGGGACAACTGAACTCTATGCCCAGAGCCCTCGACACAGCCTGCCTTCCTCCCAGAAATTCTTCTAGAAATGTATCCTAAGGAAATTAACAGGGATGTGCCTACGAGTTAGATATGAAAATGTTCCCAGGATCACTGTTTGACATGGCAAAATAACAAACGACATGAGATACAAATATAGAAGTTTGGTAAAAAATAAAAATATACATAAATAAAAATTATGAAATAAGGTAGAGGGACTTCCCTGGTAGCCCAGTGGTAAAGAATCCACCTTCTAATGCAGGAGACGCAGGTTTGATCCCTGGTCAGGGAACTAAGATCCCACAGGCCGCGGGGCAACTAAGCCCTCGCGCCACAACTACTGAGCTTGCGCGCCTCGACTGGAGAAGCCACACGCCGCTAACTACAGAGCTCACGCACCCTGGAGCCTGTGCGCCACAACTACAGAAAGAAAACCCGCGAGTCGCAACTAGAGAGAAGTCGGCGTGCCACAAATGGAGAGAAACCCGAGCAGACCACGCACCGTAACGAAAAGATCCTGCACGCCTCAACAAAGATCCTGTGTGCTGCGACTGAGACCCGACGCAGCCAAAAAAAAAATTAAGGAAAATAAATAAATTAAATAACAGCTATTAAAAAAAAGTAAGGTAGAAAAATATAGCCATTTAAAACAAAAGGAAAGGCATATACTTGGACTGGAAAGACGTTGACAACTGGAAACCACCTAAGTCTCCATAAGCTAAAGGACAGGTGCATCTATCAAGGTGAACTAATGTAGTAAAAGAACTATGGGCGGTTCAGATAAAGCTACTGATACCGTGTGGATACCTCACAAATAATATACTAATATAAACTGCAGACTCAAATTTCTGAAATAAATGTAAAAAATATACATGGGAATGACACTTATCAAAGCATGATACTGGTTTCTCCAGGGAAGGAGGGGTACACGTGAGGACTTAACTGTAATATTTAATTTCTTAAAAACAGACAAAAAAGATCCAAAGCAAATACTACGACGTGTCTATGTTGATTAGGAGGGTGTATTCATTTCCTATTGCTGCTGTGTAACAAATTACCACCAACGTAGGGCCACCATTTATTATCTTTTTATTATCTTACAGTTCTGGAGGTCAGAAGTCAAATATGGGTCTCACCGGGCTACAATCAAGGTGTCAGCAGGACTCCCTTCCTTCTGGGGGTGCCGGGGAGAGTCTGTTCCCTTGCCTTTTCCAGCTTCTAGAGGCTGCTGGCATCCCTGGGCTCATGGACCCCTTCCACCTTCAAAGCACTGACTTTATCACTCTAACCTCTGCTTCTGACGTCACGTCTCCTCCTCTGACTCTGACCCTCCTCCCTCCCTTTCTTTTTTTTCTTTTTTAAAAATTTTATTATTATTTGTTTTTGGCTGCGTTGGGTCTCCGTGACTGTGCACTGGCTTTCTCCAGTGGCGGCGAGCGGGGTCTGCTCTTCATCCCGGTGCGCGGGTTTCTCACTGCGGTGGCTTCTCTTGTTGTGGAGCACAGGCTCTAGGCGCGCGGGCTTCAGTAGTTGTGGCTCGTGGGCTCTAGAGCGCAGGCTCAGTAGTTGTGGCCCACGGGCTTACTTGCTCCGCAGCATGTGGGATCTTCCCGGATCAGGGACTGAACCCGTGTCCCCTGCATCGGCAGGTGGATTCTTAACCACTGGGCCACCAGGGAAGTCCCTCCCTTTCACTCATAAGGACCCTTGTGATGACATGGGCCCACCCAGATAATGCAGAATGATCTCCTCCTCTCAAAATCCTTAACTTCATCACATCTCCAAAGAGCCTTCTGCCACATTGGGCAAGAGTCACAGGTTCTGAGGATTAGGATGTGAATACTGGGCTGGGGGGCAGGGTGGTTTATCCCCAGAATAGATAGAAATAATAATAATAATGATAGCAGTAGTCGTAGTAGTAGTGGTCGTAATAGCAGCAGCTAACTCTTACTGAGTGCTCTGAGCCGTCCGTGAGGCCCAAAGTGTGCTAGCTAGCTCTCCTCATCCTCATGAGAATGCGGTGAGGAAGGCATTACTATTACCCCATTTTATAGATGGGAAAATGAGAAGCTAAAAAACTTGTCCATGGTCACAAACGTTGTAAGTGACAGAGCCAAGATCTGAACCCAGGCAGTCAGACCCTAGAGGACATGCTCTTAAGTACACAGGCGTTTGTCATCTTTGTCTCTACACCAATCTCAACATTTCAAATAACTCATAAAGAGAAGAAGGTGGTCACAATATAGCACAAAATGAAAAATGCATATTACTAAAGAGTATTATGAAATGATTATGTTTTGTAAAAATGTAACTGTGTCTTGCAAAAAAAAAAAATCTGGAAGGGTTACACCAAGTGTGAACTCGCATCCCTCTGGGTCGGGGGTGGCGAAGAGTTCGTAATCCTCACCAAAGTTAAAAATCTTTCTACTAGGGGCTTCCCTGGTGGCGCAGTGGTTGAGAGTCCGCCTGCCGATGCAGGGGACACACGTTCGTGCCCTGGTCCGGGAAGATCCCACATGCCGCGGAGCGGCTGGGCCCGTGAGCCACGGCCGCTGAGCCTGCGCCTCCGGAGCCTCTGCTCCGCAACGGGAGAGGCCACAACAGTGAGAGGCCCGCGTACCGCAAAAATATATATATATATATTTCTACTAATGGACACATGTGACTTCTTCAAGAAAAACAAAGTAAGAGCCGTTTAATTAGGGGGAAATAAAACCACGTCAGAGGGACCTTGCTGGGAGCTGTCTTCAACAGGAGATGGGTGTAACTTTCACCATCGGCCACCCCAGCTCAGGCCCTTCTTGCCTCCCCAGGGACATCGGTCCTCCCCCGGCCAGGTCCCTGCTCCCACCAGCAGAGGCTGGCAGCAGGCCAGGAGTGGCCTGGAGTGGCCAGGCATGGCAGGCAGGTGACACCTGGCCGGTGAGATCCAATCGGACTGAGAAGCTGAGGCAGGGAGCCCCCGGCGGGCCCCCAGCCCCGAGGTGTGTCTGCACCTGTGAGTCCTGGAGGCCTCCTCCTGCCATGTCGCTCTCGACTGTGCGGTGCTGACTCTAACTGCTAGTTTCCATTCTACTGATCAGCAAGTTCCCAGGCTTTTCCTTCTCAGAACAGAATCCTTCACACACAGACACTTTACCCCTCAAAACCCACTCCCAACCATGGCCACCGGCACACCTCGTGTAAGATGAAAGCATCTTACAGCTTCTCCCTGCTGTGCCAGGAGTGTGCAAGAGGCCCTCCTGCTCTAAAGTGGCGTCAGCACCGATTCTGTTTACGAAACTTCACCGCTGCCCTGTGGACGCTCCTCCTCCAACTCCAGGCCTCCCTGGACTTGCGGAGGGAGAAAGGCAGGGAGCTGGGCTGCCCGCCGACGGCCAGGCTCAAACCCAAGGGACCTTAACCCTGTAGGACCCCTACCCACACGCGTCAGGAGGGGCCAGCCTCTACATGGGTGGGCTACACGACGGCCGCCCCCAGCGCCCCCAGGCACACACAGATGCGGCACACACAAGCTCTGTCAGGTACCTACCATGCGTGTCAGAGGCACTTACAAATGTAATCCTCACCACCATCCTACAGGGTAGCCCAGCCATTCATTACCCATGTCACGCATGAGGAAACGGAGGCAAGCACAGGCCCAGGCCAGAAGCATCAAGTGTGGTTAGAGAAGTTGTCACAGAGCTGTCCTATCTTAACCCCAGACACTGCCACCTCTGGGGAGAGAGAAGGGGACAGAGGCTGAGAGGGCAGCCAGGGGTGGTTTCCTGGATCTATCTGCTGACCACGTCTCTGAGAGGCACCCACTGCAGGTCAGGTGTGGGCCAGGTGCTGGGATGCCTCCCTGGAGATCAGGAGCCGTGGGCCCCAGCCTCCCGGAGCTCACAGTGTGTGGGGTGACAGGCACCGAGGGCCTGGCTCTGGGGTCAGGCATTGCCAGGGGGCAGGAAAAGTCAACATCAGGATTTCTGGCTTCAACCTCAAGGTGCACAGCACTCAGGTCTCTTCCAAGGCAAAACAAGACGTGTCACTTCACCTGCCTGACATGGGAAAATGTTCGTTTACAGCGAAGACAGACGGGGGTAGGGGTGAGGGTGGGCTGGGAAGGGTGGAGCGGGAGGCAGATTATTTTCTTTCCTACAGGATTCACCAGGGGATGCCTTTTAATAGCTCCCTCCCCTAGTCAGACATGCGTAAGAGATCCAACCTGCACCCACTGTCGGGGACCCTCCAATTGCGTGAAGCGGGAACACGTATGCCTCCCAGGGCTTGGCACTACAGCACAGACGCTCGCTGTGCCGGCCCTCTGGCTTCAGATGTGTCCACACTGCAGCTGCGCCTCTCTCCTGTCCTCTCCTCCCCAACGGCCAGATGGACTTCTGGGCTGGGACACCGAGATCCCCAAAAGCCAGACCAAAAGGGAGTCCTGTCCACACCTCCACAGCCATTGGGAGCACAGGGAACTGGATGGACCACAACTAACCAGACACGCACAGCGTCCTCCAAAGGGGAGGCTTGCTTACTAGGACAGAATTCAAGGGATGTACTTCCAAGAGACGGGCGAGAAGCCTGAGCCATGGAAACGAGAGCAAACCTCACATAGCGCTTCCCCTACCTTTCTAAGTGATTTACCTTCAGGAGCTCATCTGATCCTCCTGAAGACCCTATAAGGTGGGTACTGTCATTCTTCCCATTTTACAGGTGAGGAAACAGAGGCACAGAGAGGGAAGTCTCTTGCCCAAGCCACAGACTTGGGACTCAAACCCAAGCAGGCTGGCTCCAGTCCCCACGTTTAACCAGCACACAACACTGCCTCTCACACCCTCACAGCCAAGACCAATGCAGCCAGGAACTGAGATGACACTTGGAAGAAAGCAAGGGCTCTTAAATTCCTTTACGACAAACTCCAGCTTGTCCATATTATCTGCGGCCACGTGGATACATCAACCGCTGGGTTCACCTCCCTGCCCCTCAGGCTCCTTTTAAAGGGGAGTGTGTTAGTCTGCTAGGGATGCTGTAGCGAAACACTCCCAACTGGGTGGCTTCAACAACAGAAATGTATCGTCTCCCGGTGCAGATCAAGGTGTTGGCAGGGGTGGCTCCTTCTGTGGCTGTGAGAGGGAATCGGTCCCCTGATTCCCTCCTGGCTTCCCAGGATGTCGGCAACCCTCAGTGTTCCCGAGCTTACAGAGGCATCGTCGTGTGTGCGTGTGTGCGTGTGTGCGTGCGCGCCCTCTTCTTATAAGGACACCAGTCATATGGGATTAGGGCCCACTGTGTGGCAGCATGACCTCATCTTAACTAATTACATCTGCAAAGACCCTATTTCCAAATAAGGTCGCCTTCTGAGGCCTGGGGATTAGGGCTTCAACACAGGAATTTGGAAGGGAGACACAATTCACCCGTAACAGGGACCCATCTCTGCCCAGAGTCCTGAAGAAGCCAGACCATGTTCTCTAGCAGGAGACCCGTCTAACCCACCCTCCACACCAAAGCTGACCGGAGATGCCACTGGTCTCAAGGGCAGCCAACCCCCGAGCACGGGCTCAGAAGACCCAGCCAATCAGAGGCATCCATCGTTGGGAGGCTGGGACCCAAAGCCTTCACTGATGGGCCGACACTGTCAAAGTGGAGAGCTTTGCTGGGGAGGGTCTAGCCATGACTATGAGGAAACCTAAGACGGCCGACAAAGCCCATCTATGGAGAGAGGTCACCACCGGCAGCTCTTGTCACAGATGGGATGGGAGAGACCTCAGTGCCATCACCTCCCCTTCCCAGGAGGCCCAGTGCAAAGGCTCTTCATTTCCCTGAATTCCTGCAAGAATCCCTAAATCCCGGCAATCATTCTATTCTCTAGCCATCAGTGGGGCTCCTACAGCCACCTCTGCATCTTCCAAAATTAGGGGCCATGGAAGAGCCTGGGGGACGCCTGACAAGCCCCTTTCCCATTCTTCCTGGCACACAACTGGGCCACGTTTCCCAGCATCCTTTGTAGCCAGTCACATGCCAAGTTCTGGTCAATGGAAGATGGGAGGGAAGAGGCACATCGGTTCCAGAAATGACCCCTAACACCTCCTAAGCCATCCCCCACTCTTCCTCTTCCACCACATGCTGGCCGAAGAGAAGACCCTGCAGTGGCCTCAGATGCCTGAGGGGACAGTGGTACCACCAGACAGCAGAGCCCCACCCCCCAATCCCACTAGACCATGACCTGAGTGAGAAACTTGCATGAGATCAAGAAATCATTTGTCACGGCTGTTAGGCTAACCTGACTAATACAGAAGCTTTATTGCTGTGCCCTCTGCCCAGAATGCTCTCCCCTTAGAGCTTCTCATGGCTCCCTTATCACCTTTCAAGTTCTCAGCTCAAATGTCACCTCCATGGAAATGTTCCCCTGAGGCGTGGCCTCCTAAAACAGCGCTCTTCACCAGTGACTCTTTGCCAAGGTGCCCTGCTTCTTCCTTTCTTAGCACCCAACACGATCCAGAATGACTGGGTGATTAGCCTGGCTTGTTCTGCCTTTCCCGTGGCACTGTAAGCACCTCTGGGGGTCCACACTGTCCCGCTCACCACGCTGTCCCCAGGTTCGAGCACCACGCCCGACACACACCAAGGCCCCTGAGTGTTTGCTAAACCAACAGACGGCTGAATTCTAATCACACCAAGTGATGGTCATCCAGGGCAGAAGACAGCCCTTGAACAAACACAGAAACCAATTCCCCCACTGACCAGCGTACAGGCAGGTCTCCATCAATGTCAGGAATGAAAACAAGAGCTCTATGTCTCACACCAGCAGGCTCCGCCCTAGGGAATCCGCACCCCGGAAGAGGAGGAGGACAAGCCATTCGGGTGCAGGAAAGAAACAAGGATCTCGTCACATCAAGGCAAGTTCTCATATTCACGTCATCCTTTCCACAATGCCACTTCCCTTCACGTCGGATGCGGACAAGAGCAGCAGATGCTTGAGCACCTACCTCCTCTGTGCCCAGCACTGCTGAAAGCAGGTTACATGTATTATTTCATTTAATCCGCACAGGGCCTTAGGAGACAGGTTCTTTTACTATTCTCATTTTACAGACTTGGAAAAGAGGCACAAAGAGGTAACATGAATGGTCCAAGGTCACCCTCCAGTGAAGAGGCAGGGCTGGGATCTGAAGCCAGGCACTCGGGCTCCAGAGCCTGTGCTGTTACCATAACTGCACATCTATAATCAAAAATTGTATGTACACACACACACACACACACACACACACACACACACAAAATGGAATATTACTCTACCATAAGAATGAAATAATGCCATGTGTAACAAGACAGATAGACCTAGAGATTATCATACTAAGTGAAGTAAGCCAAACAGAGAAACACAAATACCATAGGATATTACTTATATGTGGAATCTTAAAAAAAAAAAAAAGATACAAATGATCTTATATACAAAACAGAAACACACTCACAGACACAGAAAACAAACTTATGGTCACCAAAGGGGAAAAGGGGCAGGGGACAAATTAGAAGTTGGGGATTAACATATATACACTACTATATATAAAAGAGATAGGGCTTCCCTGGTGGCGCAGCGGTTGAGAGTCTGCCTGCTGATGCAGGGGACACGGGTTCGTGACCCGGTCCGGGAAGATCCCACATGCCGCGGAGCGGCTGGGCCCGTGAGCCATGGCCGCTGAGCCTGCGCGTCCGGAGCCTGTGCTCCGCAATGGGAGAGGCCACAACAGTGAGAGGCCCGCGTACAGCAAAAAAAAAAAAAGAGATAACCAACAAGGACCTACTCTATAGCACGGGGAACTATACTCAATACTTCGTAATAACCTATAAGGGAAAAGAATCTGAAAAAGAAGAGATATATGTATATGTATAACTGAGGCACTTTGCCGTACACCTGAAACTAACACAACATTGTAAACCAACTATACTTCAATTAAAAAAGAAAAAATTTTCTTTAAAAAGAAAAATAAGTTTGTACACACTGGGGGCACTGGTGGAATCTTATTTCTGACAGGACACTTGACTGACAGAACTTGGGAACCACTTTCAGACAATGGATTTCTTCTTAGACGGAAGATGCCAGTGGAAAAAAAAAAAACACCTATTTCTCCATCGTTTGAAAAACACTTTGTTAAAATAAGAACTTGGCAAAATAGTTTTTTTAAAAAGATGGGTAAGAAGCTCAAGGTTGGATTTCAGAAGAAGCCAGGATACAGGACGAGCCCATTTCAGCACCCCTGGCTGTGTCCGCACTTGTCTCCACCGTGGGGTCTCCAGCAGGCATGTCTGGCTCCCCGCTAACCAGGCACCTCTCGAGTCTCCTTCCCCTGGCACCTCAGCACCAGGCAGAGCGTGTCCTCTGCGCAAATAGGAACCGGTGCCTTCCCTCCTGTCGTAACGAAACCTGAACGAAGCTGTCATTCTTAGGTCCCCAGCAGGGTGCTTCTCTATCCCATACAGCACTCAGACATCTCTGATATCATGTAAGAGGAGACAGCAACACAGAGCAGAAGACTTGCGACTCTGAAGGCAGGTTGAACGAAGGCAAACTGTAGTTCTGCCCCTTCCTGACTGTGTAGCCTTGGGCATGTCACCTAGTCTTCCCAGGACTCGGTTTCCTCGTAATAAAGTGGGGATGATTCCTGCTTCCTGTTCACAGGGTCACAGGCAAGCCAAGGACCTCACACCAGGGAAACAGAACAGCTCCTATCTGCGAGAATCCCTCATTCACGGGCCGCCACCACTTGCCAAAAATAAGCAGACGGAGAAAACACGCGTAAGCAGAAGTGAAAACTTGAGGATAAAGGGCCCATTCAGTCGAAATGGACATGGTCCACGTCCTCAAAGGCGGCTCATTGCACAGCTGGCCCCATCCACACGCCACAAACAGCTGGCATCACATTGGCTCCTGAGACGCATTCCAGACCGGCCTCCCAGATGGACAACATGCAAGAGGACCCCAAAGGTTCAACTCAGAAAGGTCCCCAAGCGGGCTCCTTTCCAGCTGGAGTCAGCGCAGCTGGTGCCCCTGGAAAAAAAGAAAAACCAGAGAGGCAGCACTTCCCGGCATGAGCTCCCTCCCGACATCCAGAGCCTCAGGAGCCAGTGCAGGAAGGAACCCAGGGCACCACCTTGCCCATCAGCCTTGGAAAGTAAATGGGAGAATGACAGCCACGTCTTGTGAGTGTCTGGCTGGAGACCATCGTCTTTATTAGAAGCCAGGCCTTGGGACTCCCATCCATTAAAATATGTACCTTTTACATACAGATAAAACATGTACATATAAAAAAGTACATAAGGACTTCCCCTGGTGGTGCAGTGGTTAAGAATCCGCCTGCCAATGCAGGGGACACGGGTTTGAGCCCCGGCCCGGGGAAGATCCCACACGCCATGGAGCAACTAAGCCCGTGCGCCGCAACTACTGAGCCCGCGCGTCACAACTACTGAACTCGCACGCCTAGAGCCCGTGCTCCCCAACAAGAGAAGCCACCACAATGAGAAGCCCGCTCCCTGCAATGAAGAGGAGCCCCTGCTTGCCACGACTAGAGAAAGCCTGCACGCAGCACTGAAGACCCAATGCAGCCAAAAATAAATAAATTTATTAAAAAATAATTTTAAAAATAAAAAAGTACATATAATAAAATCCATTTGATTCTCACCCTTATCTTATCGGTAGGGACTATTATCATTTCACTTGAACAACAGGGAAACAGGCACAGAGAGGTCAAACAACCTGCCTTGGATCACACAGCACCTAGTATTTGGTCAAGCAGGGAATTGAGCTACAAGTCTGGATCCAGAGTCCAGCTGTTCTCATGGTCACTTGGCTCCAAGGTGGCTGCCGTCAACTTTTCCCCGCCCTGGACGTGCAAGCCTCGCCCTCCCCAAGAGGAGATTTCCCATGCTCTGAACCTGAGCTGGCCCTGGTGACCTGAGCACATGACTTTCTGGGAGTCATAAGTCATAAGAAGCCCAGCAGCTTTGGCCTGGGACTCTTGGAACACGCACCCAGGGGGGACAGCAGGCACCATGTAAGAAGTCCAGCTACCCTGGGACTGCCACGCAGCAGGTGCTCAGCCAACATTTCCGGCTGAGCCCAGGCTTCCAGCCATCACCACCACAGCACCAGACATGGGAGTCAGACCAGGTGACATGCCAGTTGAGTGCCACCTCAGTCCAGGCCACAAAGAGTAGAAGAACCATCCAGCTAAGCCCTGTCCGAATCACTGACCCCCAAATCTACGCACCTGCATCCAATGGCACCTACTGACCCCACTTCAGGGCAGGCGTCCTGCTGGCCACCTGACAAGCCCCTCCCTTAACTCTCCACAGAAGCAGCTCCTCTGCTATGAGGCCTCCCCCCATTCCCGACCACCCCCCATCCCCACTGAGGGGGACAAGAGCCTTCCTTCCTCGCCAAGTACCCAGCGCAGACCTGCACTGTGTACCGACCACACGATCCTGCAATGCCCAGTTGCTGCATCTGTTCCCTCCAGGGCAGGGACTCCGTCCTTCCTCCTCTCTCTTAGCAGAATCTAGCACCCAGTATGACAGCAAATATGGGCTGAAGACATGACACAGCTCTGTCATGACAGGGTCCAAAGAGAAACCCGAACATACCCAGTGCCATTTTACGGTTCTAAGCAAAGCAAACGCGTGACTTTAGACCAGGGCTTCTTAACCTTGGCACCACCGACACTTTATATAGGATCATTTTGTTTTGGTGGGGGCGGGGACTGTCCTGTGCATTGTAAGGTGTTTAGCAGCACCCCTGGCCCCAATCCACTAGATGCCAGAAGCTACCCCCCAAATAATCACAACTAACAGTATCTCCAGGCATTGCCAGATGCCCCTGAATGGGTGGGGGTGGGATTGCCCCCGCTGAGAACCACTCACTGCTTTGCACAGGGGGACCCCTGGGTGTCTACCTTCACCCAGGCCTGCAAGGGGTGTTGTGACAGCTGTCCAAAGGTCACAGGCTGCTTGCCAATTACCCCAGGACCACACACTCGTGCTCCCTCCTGTTTGCCTGCCCCTTGCAGATGCCACAGTAACCTGGAGGATCCCGCTAACTAGGACCGCTGAAGCAACACTACAGCTGTGGGGGTCCCCCCAGGACACCCCTATGTCAGGAGGCTGAAAATGCGGTGCTGAGAGTCCCCATCTAGGGCCCAAAGGCCTATTCTTTCTAAGTGGTCAGGGGAGCACCTTTTCTAAGCTCTTTACTCCCAAACTGGGTTTTCTGTTGCTTTACCAACACTACTGACACAGCCATAGCACACAGACTTGCCAGCGCACGTTCAAAAATGCAAACGTGTTCACATCATCCCTCTTCTGCAAATACTTCGGTGGATCCCTACTGCTCTCCAGAAAAGGTCCAAACACCTAAGCAAGACCCTGCTGCCCCGGACAAGCTGGAGGCCACTCGTCGTCAACAGCCAATGGCAAAAATAACAGCAGCAGTTGCCACTGGTCCAGGGCTTACCCTGTGCCGTTCACCATGTTCGACCCTCTGATGTATCGACTCATTTACTCATGCCCAACTGTAACCATGTGCATGGATACCAATATTACTCCCATTCTGCAGATAAGAGAATTAGATCTCAGAAAGTGCATGTAACTTGCCCTGCAGTCACATGGCAAAGCTCATCAAATGTGCTGGAAGTCAAGCTCCACGCTGCTTGTACCTAATCCAACAATGTAGGCTCCGCGAGGACTGGAGTCTAATGTAATTCCTGCTGTATCTCCAGGACCTAGAATAGTGCCTGGAAGAGCAGGCATTCAAATATAGATGGATGGAGGTACGGAAGGATGGGTGGAAGGAAGGAAGGAGGGAAGGAAGGAAGGAGGGAGGGAGGGAGGGAAGGGTGGATGGACTGATGGAAGGATGGAGGGAGGGAGGGAGTCTCTAGAGCAGTACCTACCAAACCTGGCTAGCTACCAGGATCACCTGGGGAGCCTATTAAAATACTGAATCCCAGCCAACCTGGTGAATGACAGACTTCCTCAGCCACTCCAAGGAGGAGGAGGAACTGCTTTTGGTTAATGAGTGGGGAGAACTATAGCGTGTGGATTTCAGGAGGCAAAATCCTGCCTCACACCCATCAGAACTTTCGGGAGAAAGTTCCAGTAGGCTGTATCTTTAAATGCTCCCCCCAGGTGTTTCCGATGTTCAGCCCCCAGAAGAGAAGGGACCAGCCATCCACTCTCAGTGCAGGACACCTGTATTTACCATCCATGCCCTTTCATCCCCAGGCAGGCCCCCACCCCCGCCCCAGCTGCCACAGGTCTCTGGGCCACCTGGGAGGTGGAGTGTGGCCAATGCAAACCAAACTGGGAGGAGAGTTTGCTGCCTCCAGACACGGGCACTTTCAAAGCTGGGCTTCTGGCTCTGTGCCACCGGAGGCCTGCTCGGCTCCAAAGCTAGGAGAAACCTTTTGGAAAGCTACTTAACCTCACTCATGTTAAAAGAAATCACACGAAGAACCGCACCGAGCTATCAGAGACCACCTGTGAACGGCCAAGTTCAGAACCCCACGGCAGAGTGGATGAGGGTGTGGGGAACGGGAGGTACCCTCAACACCTCATGGGCCTCTGTGGGATGTTCTCCAACTGTCCTTTCAAAGTTAAAATAGCCTGTACCCTTTAACTCAGAAATAACACATACAGGAAGCTGTCCTTCAGGTAAACACAAAACATGTGTGCATGAAAGCATAACACAAGGATGACCCTCACACACAGTTGGTGGGAAGGTAAAATGGTGCAACAACTGGGAAAATAGGCTGGCAGTTCCTAAAATGATTAACAAAGCTATCATACTGACCTAGGAGCAATGCTACTCCCAGACAGATACCCGAGAGAAATGAAAACACACAGCCATACAAAAAAATCACTCATGAATGCTCACAGCAGCAGGATTCATGGTAGCCAGAAAGTGTAAAAAACCCAAATGTCCACCAACAAATGAACGGATCAACAAACTGTGGAATATCTAGGCAATGGAGTATCACTCAGCCACATAAAGGAGTGACGTATTGAGACGCACCACAACGTGGACGAACCTTGAAAACACTGGGAAACAGTGTGTTAAGTAAAAGCAGCCGGTCACGAAAGGCCAGATGCTATATGGTTCCTTTTAGAGGAAATCTCCAGAACAGGGACCTCTATAGAGATAGAAAGGAGATTAATGATTGCTTAGGGCAGGAGAGGTGGATGAGGAACAGAGGGATGGCTAAAAGGTGCAGGGTTTCTTTTTGGCGTGATGAAAATTGTGGTAGTGGTTGCACATATCAGAATATACTGTTCATTTTTAATGGATGAATTATATGGTATGTGAATTGTATCTCCATAAATCTGTTACCAGAAAATTTTTTTAAAAAACTAGAATCTGGGCTTCCCTGGTGGCGCAGTGGTTGAGAGTCCGCCTGCCGATGCAGGGGACACGGGTTCGTGCCCCGGTCCGGGAAGATCCCACGTGCCGCGGAGCAGCTGGGCCCGTGAGCCATGGCCGCTGAGCCTGCGCGTCCGGAGCCTGTGCTCCGCGGCGGGAGAGGCCACAGCAGTGAGAGGCCCGCGTACCGCCAAAAAAAACCCAAAAAACTAGAATCCAAGTATAGTCACTGCAGCTAATAACAAAAGACTGGAAAGACCCAAAATGTCCGTCTCTAGGGGTTAAACTGTTACACTGTAGCCAGAATGCTATGTGGCCATGAAAGATAAAGGCAGCTCAACAGGCTGATAATAAACCACCTCCAAGATAATTGTTAAATTAAAAAAAGAAATCAAAGTGCAGAGGTGTATGTAGTAGGTACCCATTCATGTAGGAAACACAATGCACACATCACACGAGCACAGAATACTTCTGGAAGACCAAAGAACTTGGTAATGAGCTTGCCCCTGGAGCAAGACGTGGGCTGGGGAAGAGACACTTATTTGGAATCGTCTCATTCTCCCCCAAGTGTACGTTTTAATTCCTCAATTAAAAAGTAGCCAATAAAAAAGTCAAATTAAACAAGTCTCTGCAACTGAAAATTGCTTAAGTCTCCTAACTCTGTTTGTTAAAAACAGTCTTAGAAACTTTAGGGACTGAGCCAATTGCCGAATGTAAAGAGGATGGGGAGAAGAAGATGCCTCCACCTGGACCAGAACTTCACTTGAGAGCTACAGAACATTCAGCAGTGCGCTCTGTCCACCTGGAGCTAAAGCACAGGCTTCTCACTCTGCTCGTCTGGCTACCAAGCTATGAGTTTCCACAAGCTCTGGCCAGTTAAGCCCTCTAAGGGCAGACGGCTTGACCATCAGCTCGAACCAAATGGTCCCCGATGCTGTGAGACAGGGAGCCCAGCCCCTGCCATCCCGGGTGAGCCGTCTGGATGTCATTTCCAAGTTGGCCCACGCGGGCTCCTGTTCCTTCACCTGCTGTTTCCTGGCTAACTTCCCCCACCTGCTCTGAACCCATTCAGAGACCCAGACAGAGCGGCCCCACTTTCACTTTCAGAAGGTATCAAACCGACAACAACTGCCGTGACCACTGGTCTGGGCAGGAAGGGGAGGAGGTACTCACGGAAGCCCTCGATCTTATCGGCCGTCTTGCTCCAGGCCACTTGCTGGGTCTCCATGATCACCTGGACAGTCCTCCGCTCCGGGGTGGACTTGCGGAAGCTGAACACCGTCATCACCGTGCCCAGCTCCAGGGCCCTCTTGATTTGACTCTTCTCGTACTCCGGAAGGGCGTCCACGTTGACCGTGGTGCTCATGGTTGCCAGCTCCAGGGGGAGGCAAGGAGTGAGAGAACGAGGGAGGCTGGAAGGGCGGAATAAAGGAGGGAACTGCTTTTAGTTAACTGAGTGGGATTTGGCTTCGACTTCAAGAGTGAAGATCCTGTCTCATGCCCATCGGGATGAGTTTGGGGAGAAGGTTCTAGTGGCGGAGACTCGCTGACCGCTCAGAGAGCCCAGGCAGGACACACAGAGGTTTAAATGGAAGTGAGGTGTGGGTGGAGCCCTCGACCTCAGTGACCCAACCACTATCCCGGCTTTAAATAACCAAATCACTCCAACCTGGCTGTTACCACTCCTTCCCCACATACTCTGATGCTGTGGAACATTTGAATAGCCAGAGCAGCCCAGACTGACTCCTGTCCCCACCCCTGACAGCCTGCCAAGAGATTTCCAACCATCCCTTTACTTCCCGAGTGAAGTTGGGAACAGGAAAAAAAAAAACAAACCCTTCCGAATGTGTCCATGGAACTGGGGCAAAAAGGGCAGAAGACAGCAGGACCCAGCAGCCTCACGTTCAAATCGTGGTGTAGGTTCCCACTGACCGTGTGGACCTGGGCAGGCTGCGTGACCTCCGTGAGCCCCAGTTTCATCGGAACACTTAGGAAGCCACCTGTGAAGCACCTGGCGTGCCGCTCAGCATCCAGGGGTGTCCTTGGCGATCCCTCATCCTCCTGCACAGCTGGCATTTCCCAAAGAGGTGTTTGCGCCCCAAATCTCAGAGCCTTCCTTGTCTGGTTTCTCTCACGCCCACATCCAATCCACAGGCAAACCCAGAATGCAATCAGTCTCACTGCTTCACCGGTCCCTCCAAGGATCTTATACTTGGGTCATTCTGATCGCCTGCTAACTGGTCTCCCTGCTTCTGCTCCAGCCCCTACAGTCCACTCTCAGACCAGGAACCAAAAGGATGCTTTACGAACAAGAGTGAAATCATGTCGCTCCCTAAGCCCCTGCTCTGCAAAAACCCTCCCCCCAGTCTGCCTCCCAAATGTCCAAAGACTCACCGCCCCTCACTCAGAAGGGACTTAACTTCAGGCTTGCAGACCGCAGCCCTACCCCAAGTCACTTACACCCGCAGGCTGAATTGCCACCCTTGTAAAGGGGAAGATGACAGATGAAAGAACCTCCAAAGGTTCTTGTAAGGATTGAACCAGATAATATATCTCAGCCCGGAGAACAAAGATGCAAAGTCAGTGCTCCTCAGATTCAGCTCCTGCTACTGTCACTATCCACTGTCCCCTGTCTCTTTCTTACCTCCTCCCCTCCTCCAAATCCCTTTAGGCTCCCACAGTTGCTACTCTGGAGAGAAACCGGTGTTCAGTCAAGGCTGTCCGGGCCTCCACACTGGCTCAGCCTCCCCACAGCCTCTTTGCCAAGTTGCTCAAAATCAGGGCCTCAGCTTCCCCAGCTGTATAATGGGGATAACAATACCACCCTCGAGGGGGTCTGGAAGGAGCAGACGCCACAGTGTATGTACAGCCCCCAGCATCTAGCAGGGCCTCTGATCACATTAATCAGCCAGCTGGTCAAGACATTAATCAAGGGTCAACTCTATGACAGAAATGGAGGGCGGACTTTTACGCAAATGAGGGGTGTAGGGAGCGGCCCAGGCCCTGTCCTTTGCTCCCTCATCCCTCTACCTCACACCCACAGCCAAAGGCACCTCCCAGGTATGCTGACAGCCCAGCGATAAGGTCATGAATTACACCTGTTCTCCACCCATTTGGAAAGGGACCAGTCAGCTCAATGATTCTGCAGTAGCAGAGACATGGGGGTGGGGGTAATAAAGGGAGTAGCAAGAAGGGGTCCCCAACTTAGTCTGGGGTAAGGCTGGGAACTGACAGTGCTCATAGGAAGCTTCTGGGGGAAGGCGGCGTCTGAATCCAAGCTTTAAAAAAAGATGAAGCGGGAGGGAACGGTGTTGTAGTCAGAGGAACAGGCTTAAGCAAAGGCCCGGCAGCAGGACTACAGGGTATGCCAAGAACTCTGCCTGACCTGAGCCTCCTGCCTCACCGCCCTCAAACCCAGGTCAGGGGATGAACAAGGTGCCTGAGGCCAGTCTCATCCTGGTAAACTAGCTGTTTATCGGCCCTCCCCAAGTGCCTGCACCTGCCATATCTCGTTCATCTCATTTATTTCAATGAGAAATACCGGAGGTGAAAACTCAAGTCCTGGGAAGTGAAATCATGTGATCAAGGTCACAGAGACACATGGTGACATCAGGATCGGAACCCCGGTCTGAATCCCACGCCCCTGCTCCTTCAGCACCCGCCTTCTGGAATCCAGAATCTGGTGGCAGAATCTGGTGAGACAGTAACTAACTTGGCAGAGAGGTCAAAGGACTTGTCCAAGGTCACACAGCTGCAAAGTGTCAGAACCAAGATTTGGACCAGGTCCCAGCCGTACACCTCCTGAGTTCCCCACTCCCAGGGCTCAAGGCCCACGTGTAGCAGAGCACAAATAGGAAACACACAACCCCTCACAACACTGCCATGTAAACCAGCCAACCGGGAAGCACCAGGGCCCTCAGTTCTTTCTGACTCTGGGAGGGCCTTGGACTTAACCTTCCCAGGATTCTGGTTACTTCCCACTTAGAAGCCCAGGGGATTGATTCAACCATAAACACCAAGTCTCTCACGTCCTTCCCCAAGAACTGGGAAGACATCCTCACGGCCACAAGATCCTTGGAGTCAACCACCAAAATCCACCGGCTCCCAACTCAGCCTTCCAGAGTTCAGTGCTCAGCAACTAAGGCAAGGAGGTCTCCGAGGCCTTGACCCCAGGGGAGGGCACGAGCCATCACAGGCAATTTCTATTCTGCTTCTGCTTTCAAAAAAAGAAAAAGAAAGAAATAGCCTCGAAATCCCTTTTTTGTTCCTGTTTCTCATCCTCCCTGAGTAACTTTATAAAAGTGACTTATGGTGTAAATACAAATGTGGCTGAGATTTAACAAGATTCTACTTTTCATGTACTTCTATTCGAAATAAACTTCTGGGAAAGATAAATATCCTATGATACTGCTTATATGTGGAATCTAAAAAAATGGTACAAATTAACTTATTTACAAAACAGAAATAGAGTCACAGATGTAGAAAACAAACTTATGGTTACGGGGTGGGGAAGGGAGGGGGGATAAATTGGGGGACTGGGATTGCCATATACACACTACACTATATATAAAATAAATAACTAATAAGGACTTACTGTATAGCACAGGGAACTCTTCTCATTACTCTGTAATGACCTCTATGGGAAAAGAATCTAAAGGAGAGTGGATATATGTATATGTGTAACTGATTCACTTTGCTGTACAGCAGAAACACAACATTTTAAATCAACTATACTCCAATAAAAAATTAAAAATAAAATAAAAAATAAACTTCTGGGATACAAGGACCCAGAACCAGGAAGCAGGGGAGTTCTCTTCAGTGCTCTCTGCACACGTTAGAGAAGCACAGAATTTCATACAAAATCCCACGAAACAATTCTGTTAGACTTTGCTGCAGTCGCATCCCTGAGAGGTAACAGCCCATCCTACAGCCCGAGGGATGTGACTGGTGCATCTCACACCCCCCCTGCAGCAACAAAGCGACACATATTTTCTTTTTTTATACTTAAAAAAATTTTTTATTGAAGTATAGTTGATTTACAGTGTTGTGTTAGTTGTAGGTGTACCACAAAGTGATTCAGTTATATGTGTATATATATATGTATATACTTTCTGAGATTCTTTTCCATTATAGGTTATTACAAGATATTGAGTATAGTTCCTTGCGCTATACAGTAAGTCCTTGTTGGTTGTCTTTTTTTTTTTTTTAACATCTTTATTGGGGTATAATTGCTTTACAATGGTGTGTTAGTTTCTGCTTTATAGCAAAGTGAATCAGTTATACATATACATATGTTCCCATATCTCTTCCCTCTTGCATCTCCCTCCCTCCCACCCTCCCTATCCCACTTCTCTAGGTGGTCACAAAGCACCGGGCTGATATCCCTGTGCTATGCGGCTAAAGCGATACATATTTTCATTGGAGGAACAAAGCAGTGTCAGCTGGGGCAGGCAGGAATGTGCATTACTTCAACTTTTTTTTTTTTAGGGCAACCTGTGAGCACCTACTAAAATGTAAAACAGGTATACGCTTTGATCCAGTGCTGTGCAGAAACACACACAAAAATAGTCACAGAAGCATCATTTGTAATAGCAAGAGGAAAAAGAAAACAAGAAACAATTCAACAGCTCACGAATGGGGGTGGTCCCTTAAATGATGGGACACACACATTAAAGAATGCTCAGTAGCTATTGGAAAGAATGAGGAAGATTTACACGCAATTTGATCTGGAAAGATTCGTGAGGTGGATGAAAGAAGAGTTGCAAACTAAAAAGCATAAATATAATTACATTTTTTAAAAGGCTGTCTGCTTATAAACCCAGGAGGAGGGGTTACTTTTGGAGAGCGGGAGAAGGTAAAGGGTCTGACCTGACTTTTTACTGATTTAAGTGCTAACATAATGGATGAACTTTTCTACTCTGTGTTTTTAAGTGTTTTCCAAATGAAGACGTGCTTTCAAAAATTTCCTCACCTGCAATTTTCCATCAACTCCACTCAGCCAAAGGGCTCTTTATGGGGTTCCTGGCTTGGCCTCTTCCAGAGGAGTTTCACAGGCTCCAGGTAGAGGGAGAGGGAGGGGGGAGGGCTGCAGCATGATTAGGCCATTTCAGCATCAAGGAAACCTGCAGTGAGGATCGTCCTGAGCTGGTACACACGGGGCATTCATATCTTTGTAATGAGGGTAACTTCCTGAGGCGGCCAGGAACCCCTAAATTAAGACTCCCTGAAAGACTGTAGCTAAGGATGATGGCCCGAGCCCCAACGCAGGGCCCTTAAGCATAGGGTGAAGAAGTGGCAGATAAGCCCCAACTCTCCACACAGCCCTGGAATGGAGGCCTGGGTGGCCCAAGTACCCAGGGGAAGAAACTGAGGCTCAGAGACTTCAACTTGCCCAAGGTTACACAGCTGGAACAGAAATTCGAATTACACTGACAAGGCCACCTGTTTCCCATGCGCGTGCCACCCCCCTCCATACTTTCTCACTCTAGTTCAAGATCAGGGTGCTACAAGAGCCCCTCCCGGGCCCCCTCTGGAATCCAGGCGCCAAGCGCCCCCCGCCCCCCATCGAAACGGAACACATCTTTCCCGCGAATTCTTCCGCTATGGGGGTAACGACCTCTCTGGGGTTCCACAGCATAACGAGGAAAACTCAGAGACGCACATAATGATGCGTACAACTCTTGCGGGGGGAGACGGAATCTTGAATCCCCCGAAAGCTCTATTTCTCAGGGCGAAGGGCTGCGCCTGGAATCAACAAGCCCTGGGCACAGAGGTGGTCAGGAGACACGCCCGCCCCCCCGGCCACCGGAGCCTACACCACCAGTGCTCGCACGAACCCCAGACCGCAAGCCGCGCCGCTTCCTCCAGGCTCCCATTCAAAGCCGGACGGACCCAGGACACCAACCGACGAAGTGGCGCCGGCCCAGAGTGAGGAAGTGGCCGGCGACGAAGCCCGGACCCCCGCCGTCACCGCGCCGGCCCCGGACACAGCGGGCGGGGGCCCCGACGTTGTGCCCCACCCCTGCCAGCACCGGCAGCGCCCGGGCACAGGTCCCCCCTGGACGCCGCTCCCCGAGCGCGGGTTCCGCGGGCGCCCGCTTGCGCTCGCACCCGGCCGGGCCACTCACCTGGCCGCGCCCCCGCTGCGGGTCCCGGCTCTGGGGTCCCGCGCGCAGCCGCCCGCCGTCCTGGCTGTGGGCACTCCCTGCCGCGCACGCCCTCCGACGCGGGCGCCGTTACTTCTGCTTCGGCCGCGGCCGCGCGCCACGTGACTCCTCCGGGGCCGCCCCCCGCGCCCCGGCCCGCCCCACCCCCGGCCCGCAGCTCAGGGCACCCCCGGCGCCGCGTCCTCCCTGGGGGCGGACCAGGCCTGGGACCCCGCCTCCGTGGGCCGAGAAAGAAACTGAGGCAGCGGGAGGGGATCGACCTGCCCCTCCTCACTTGCAAGGTGGAGAGAAAACTTCCAGATAGACTAGCTTTCATGGAGCTCCTACTGCACACACGTGTTTTACATGCATTTAATATAATCAACGGGAATTGGCAGGTCATGGCCCTAATTTGAAATCGTTACTGAGGCTGCGCTGGTGACCGCCTCTTACTACCCGGGGCAAGTCACGTAAATACCCTCAGCTCAGCTTTCTCATCCGTCAGACATGATCAAAATAGTGCCGGCCCCAAAAGTCTGTTGTACGGAACTTAGAATACTAGGGAATTGATCTCCCATTTTCCCAGTGAGATTATTTTTTATGGCTCACTTTATAAACTTCTAAGCATATAGACGACATGGTCGAATGCCTAATGATGGTATTTAGTTGATTCATCTGGCTACACCAAGCCTACCTCAAGTCACGTATTGTATGATGTAACATATTCTTTAAGAGAAATATTGCTTTTTTCCACTTTCCTGTTTCATGAAGCAATTTTATTCAAACCTTTCATATGCATCTTTGCCTACAGTCCGTTGTGACTGTAGCCAGCTTTCCAGTCACCTACAGAGCTGTCAGGACACGTCAGTTCTACTCGTAAGCCGCTTGAGTTACAGCATTTTTTAAATCTGTGAATATCGTTCTGGCTGAAAATATAATACCTAAAGCCACAGGGCTCATTCACTGACTTCAGGCAATCTGGACTCATTTCTTTCACTGCTCCTAGCTCCGGGGTGTACTAGTTGCTATTCCCCACAGATCACTTACTGCACCATTTTTTAAAGAAATCTTTGACACCACGTGTAATCAAAGGGCCAACTCCCCAGGAATGATGGCTGAATCTGGGTTAAATTTCTTTGCCTTTTTTTTTTTTAACAACTTCAATTTATATTTATTTCCATCAATCCTTTCATCATTTCTATTTTGGTACATGTTATCTAATGTACATAATATATTGTTACAATGATATATGTGTAGAATTTCTTTTTTTTTTCTTTTCTTTATTTATTTTTGGCTGCATTGGGTCTTCGTTGCTGCCTGCGGGCTTCCTCTAGTCGCGGCGTGCGGGCTTCTCATTGCAGTGCCTTCTCTTGTTGCGGAGCATGGGCTCTAGGCACATGGGCTTCAACAGTTGTGGCACGTGGGCTCACTAGTTGTGGCTCACGGGCTCTGGAGCGCAGGCTCAGTAGTTGTGGCACACGGGCTTAGTTGCTCTATGGCATGTGGGATCTTCCCGGACCAGGGCTCGAACTCATGTCCCCTCCATTGGCAGGTGGATTCTTAACCACTGTGCCACCAGGGAAGCCCTAGAATTTATTATTACCAAATCCATGTGTATGGGGAACCGTGTTAAATCTCTTGCTGATAAAATGAAACTAAGTGCAATCAGCTTTGGAAACCACGGTGGGAAGCCTTGGCTCCTAACCTCTGTCCAGACAGATACTAATTCTGGCTGGAGTTTTCCCTGGTCCCTGGGGATCAAGCAAGCAAAGAAGAACATGTAGCACACGCTTCAGCTCAAAGAACTCTCATTTAATATGTGACTGGGAGCTTACAGCATTTCGGGAGTTAAAATGTCTGCTGTGTTTGAGATGGTGGTCATAGGAGATGGCAGTGTGCTTTTTTCGTATTTCTAACTACTTTTCCTCTTTGCCTTGGTTTTCGATCTCAGCTGAACAGCTAAAGGAATGCAGTGCGATGAATGGGAGTGTCTGGGGTTCCTCATCGTGGCCTCTTTTTCTCCAACTCCAACTTGATTGTTCAAAATAAAGTCACTGAGACGGAAGCCCTGGTTCTGGGAGGGCTGAAACACGACATGACACTTCTACTCCAAGGCATAATGGGTAGGGGGAGAAGCCACCCAATGTATTCAGATACATATGGCAGAGCCCCCTGTCATGAGTTAGCTATTTTAGGGCTCAAGTCCATTAAGTCAGTGGGTGGTGGAGGCTGGATTTGAACCCAAGTCTGTCTGGGGCCAGAGCCCATGGGCACACAGGCCCACTGCCCGTCCCCAGCATTAATAGGAGGCATTCAGGCAGGAAGACGTGAGTGTGTAACCACTCCGCATGGATTCACAAATGGGTCAGGAAGTGACCTCAAAGGGTGGAGGGAACTTTCTTTTCCTTTTCATATAAAAAGAAAGAAAAGCGGGAGGGGGGAATAACCTGAAAGAAAATCGTGTTTTAATCAGCATTGTCTTGACTTTCTATTCTGAGTCCCTCACCAGTCCTCAGGGATGCACATGTTTTTCCCCATAACCCTCTTCCATTTGCTAGCAGCCATGGTGCATTGGACCATTAGCCAACCCCCTCAGTGCCTCAGTTTCCCTCTCTGCAAAATGGGTATATTAACTGTCCTACCTCCCAGGGTGATTATAAGGATTAAATGAGACGAGGGGTAAAACAGGCAACGTATTTCAACCATCAGGGCTGACTATCTTCAGTATTGTTATTGGGAGGAAGAAGAAAAAGCCCCGTGGTGCAATGGGAAGGTATGGATTTGGAAGACAGGGAGATCTGGTTTCAAGTCCCAAATGGCCACTTCCTTAGCTGTGTGACCTTAAGCTGGTAAGTTACCCTCTCTGAACCTCCAATTTCCCCATCATTCGACCTAACTTTGGGATATAAAGAATAGGCAATCTACAGAGATGGAAAGTAGAGTAGTGGTTGTCTGGGACTGGGAGACATGGGGGTCTTGGAAGGTGATGACTAGGAGGTACAGGGTTTCTCTGTGGAGTGATGAAAATGTTCTAAAATTGATCATGATGATGGTTGCACAGCTCTGTGAATACACGAAAAGCCATTGAACTGTACACTTTAAATTTTTGTGTTTTTTTGGCCACGCTATGCGGCATGCTGGATCTTCCCTGACCGGGGATCGAACCCATGCCCCCTGCCTTGGGAGCGAGGAATCTTAACCACTCGACCACCAGGGAAATCCCTGAACTGTACACTTTAGATAGGTGAATTGTATGGGATGTGAACTCTGTCAAAGCTTTTCAAAACAAACCACCTACCTTAGAAGGCTGTTTAAAGAATTAATGGCTGGGACTTCCCTGGTGGCGCAGTGGTTAAGAATCTGCCTGCCAGTGCAGGGGACACGGGTTTGATCCCTGGTCCGGGAAGATCCCGCATACGTCAGGGCAACTAAGCCCGTGTGCCACAACTACTGAGCCTGAGCTTTAGAGCCCGTGAGACACAACTACTGAGCCTGCGCTCCAGAGCCTGCGACCCAGAACTACAGAGCCTGCGTGCCACAACTACCAAAGCCCACACGCCTAGAGCCCATGCTCCACAACAAGAGAAGCCACCGCAGTGAGAAGCCTGTGCACCGCAACGAATAGTAGCCCCCACTCGCCACAACTAGAGAAAGCTCACGCGCAGCAACGAAGACCCAACACAACCAAAAATAACTAAATTTAAAAGAAAATTAAAAGAGAAAAGAATTAATGGCTAACACAGCTTAGCACAATGCAGTCTTCAATAAAGTAGCAGCTGCTCATTATAATAATCATTATTAGATAGTGGCTCTTCTGAACCTGGCCGTCCTCTCCCGGTCACGCACGGCAGCGGCCAGGCTGAGGTCCACCACGCTGCCCCAGGCCCTTGCCAACCTCCTCCCTCCACCCAACAGCCAAAAACAACCAGAAAACCCCGAGAGGTTTTGAGTTTGGTTTCCTTTCCTGATATTGTTCAGAGAAGTGCATGTCCCCTGGGGACAAGCTGAGTCCCAGCTGCTGGCTGGCAGGCGTCTGTGAGAGGAAGTACCACCCAGAACTGGCTTCCAGACCTGGTCAGGGTTAGGCTCAATCTAGAAGTTTCTGCATGGGGGGGGCAGTCAGACCCCCCTATTTTTTTTTCAGCTTTCCTGAGGTATAATTGGTACTAAACTGTGTACAATGAAAGCACAGAAGCTGATGAATTAGGACATACGCATACACCTGAGAAACCGTCACTGCAATCAGGGCAATAAACACCCATCACCTTCAAAAGTTTCTTGTATCCTTTTGTTATTGTTGTTATTTTTTGTGTTGTTGTATTTGCATGTGTATGTGTGGTAAGAACACAACATGACCCCTGCCCTCTCAACACGTTTTTTTTTTTTAAGATTTATTTTTTATTTATTCATTCTAGGACGCGTCGGGTCTTAGTTGCAGCACGCTGGCTTTTCGTTGTGGTGCGCGGGTTTCTCTCTAGTTGTGGTGTGTGAGTTTTCTCTTCTCTAGTCGTGGTGCACAGGCTCCAGGGCACACAGGCTCTGTAGTTGTGGTGCACGGGTTCCAGAGTGCGTGGGCTCTGCAGTTTGCGGCACGCGTGCTCTAGTTGTGGCACGCGGGCTTAGTTGCCCCACGGCATGTGGGATCTTAGTCCCCTGACCAGGGATCAAACCCGCGTTTCCTGTATTGCAAGGCAGATTCTTTACCACTGGACCACCAGGGAAGTCCCTCAACAAGTTTTCAAGTGTAAAATACAGTACTGTTAACCCAGAACTTACTCATCTTGTAGAACAGAAACTTTAGATACACTGAACAACTCTCCGTTTCCCCCTCCTCCCAGCCCCTGGCAACCGTCATTCTATGCTCTGTTTCTATAAGTTTGACTATTTTAGGTGGCTCATGTGAGAAGAATCAAGCAGTGTTTTTCCTTCTGTGTCTGGCTTATTTCATTTAGCATAATGTCCTCCATGTTGTCGCAAACAATAGAATTTCCTTCTTTTTAGAGGGTAAATAACATTCCATTGTATTTATACACGACATTTTCTTTATTCATTCCCGCATCCATAGAGGTTTAGATTGTTTCCATATCTTGGCTATTGTGAATAATGCTGCAACAAACATGGGAGTCCAGATACCTCTTCACGATACTGCTTTCAATTCTTTGGGATATACACCCAGAAGGGGGATGGCTGGATCATATGGTAGTTCTATTTTAAAATTTGGGGGAAGCTCCAATGTTTTTCATAGCTGCTGCACCATTTTACATTCCCACCAACAGTGCACAAGAGTTCCAATTTCTCCACTGTCTCTCCAACGCTTGTTTCCTTTTGGTTTTTTGGTGAGAGCCATTATAACAGGTATAAGGTTATACCTCACTATGGTTTTCATTTGCATTTCCCTGATGATTACCGATGCTAAGCACCTTTTCATATGCCTCTAGGCCATTTGTATGTCTTCTTTAAAGAAACATCTTCAGGTCCTTTGCCCATTTTTAAGGCAGGTTATTTGGGGTGTTTGTTTGTTTGTTTGTTACTATTGAGTTGTAGGAGGCTGCTATTCAAATTGAGGGCTGCTTGGGAAAGCCTCTGGTCCTGTGGTTTTAATTTGGGCTTCTCAAAAAATGGGTAGATGACCTAAATAGACATTTCTCCAAAGAAGACATACAGATGGCCAACAGGCACATGAAAAGACGCTCAACATCACTAATTATTAGAGAAATGCAAATCAAAACTACAATTACATACCCCCTCACAGCTGTCAGAATGGCCATCATCAAAAAGTCTACAAATAACAAATGCTGGAGAGAGTGTGGAGAAAAGGGAGCCCTCCTACAATGTTGGTGGGAATATAAGTTGGTGCAGCCACTATGTAAAACAGTATGGAGGTTCCTCAAAAAACTAAAATAGAGCTACCATATGATCCAGCAATCCCACTCCTGGGCACATATCCAGACAAAACTATAATTCAAAAAGATACACGCACCCCTATGTTCACAGCAGCACTTCACAATAGCCAAGACATGGAAACAACCTAAATGTCCGTCCACAGATGAATGGATAAAGAAGATGTGGTACATGTACACAATGGAATACTATCCGGCCATAAAAAAAGAAGGAAGTAGTGCCATTTGCAGCAACATGGATGGACCTAGAGATTATCATACTAGGGGAAGTCAAGTCAGAAAGAGAAAGACAAATACTATATGATATCACTTATATGTAGAATCTAAAATATGACACAAATATGGGCCTTCCCTATTGGTCCAGTGGTTAAGACTCCGCGCTTCCAACACAGGGGGCTCGGGTTCGATCCCTGGTTGGAGGACTAAGATCCCATATGCTGTGGGGTGCGGCCAAAAAAAATATATGATACAAACTTATCTACGAAACAGACTCACAGACATAGAGAGCAGACTTGTGGTTGCCAAGGAGTACGAGGGGTGGGGGAGGGTTGGATTGGGAGTTTGGGATGAGCAGACGCAAACTATTACATATAGAATGGATAAACAAAAAGGTCCTACTGTACAGCACAGGGAACTATATTCAATATCCTGTGATAGACCATATGGAAAAGAAGATGAAAAAGAATGTATATATATATATATATGAATATATATATATATATTCACTTTGCTGTACAGTAGAAATTACCACAACACTGTAAATCAACTATACTTGAATAAAATAAATTTTTAAAAAACATAAATGAGGGACTTCCCTGGTGGCGCAGTGGTTAAGGCTGCCTGCCAGTGCAGGGGACACGGGTTCAATCCCTGGCCCGGGAAGATCCCACATGCTGCACAGCAACTAAGCCCGTGCGCCACAGCTGCTGAGGCTGCACTCTAGAGCCTGCCCGCCACAACTACTGAGCCTGCACGCCCTAAAGCCTGTGAGCCACAACTACTGAGCCCACGCACTGCAACTGCTGAAGCCCTCGTGCTCTAGGGCCCATGCTCCGCAACAAGAGAAGCCCGCGCACCGCAATGAAGAGTAGCCCCCGCTCGCTGCAACTAGAGAAAGCCCGCGTGCAGCAACAAAGACTCAATGCAGCCAAAAAATAAATTGTTTTTTAAAAATGAAATAAACAAGGCTAATTGGGCAAAGCTGGTCAATGCCCTTGGAATAATGGTTCTCTTGGACTGGGGAGGGGCAGAAGACAGGCTCTTGGTGAGCTGTGATGTGCTCAGTTCTGATCTGGTGATTCATGTGAGGTGGTCACTCAATGAAAATGTACCGAGCCTTATGCTTACAACTCATGCGACTTTATGTTATACCTCAATTAAAAAAATTAATATTTTTTAAAGGCTGTTCAATGTGTTAACAGGTTGTCTCTGATTTGTTTCTGCCTTCAGTGTTTTCTACATATGCTTTACTAAGCATGTCTTAGCTATACGAGAAAACCAAATGTGTTTCAAAATCAAGGCTGTCACAGGTCACTTTTCTGCATGATGTCATGCAACAATAAAAACATTAAAATACAAGGGCATTAGCTAAAGGGAAGAGGAAGCATTTAAAATCTTTGCCATGAACCAAAATCAGTAACATGTATTGAATACCTACCTTGCACCAGGACCCTTCATGCAGTAAATGCACTAACCCCTCACAACAAAGTCAGGAAGCTCAATTATTCTCATGTCTCTTTTACTGATGAGGAAACTGAGGCTCAGAGGTGTTAAATGATTCACAGAGGTGACCCAGCAGTTGGTGGCAGAGCTGGACTCTGAAGCAGAGTGCCTTCTTCAAGATCTGGGGTTATTTCGACTCCCACAAAGGACTCTTGCTTCTCCTGGGGTTCTCAGGGAGGTCTAAGACACACTCAGAGATGCTGGGTCTACAGAATCAGAACCTTGAGGATGGGACCTGGGACCTGGGGATCTGCATTTTAACGCCCCCACCCCCCACCCCCATCCCATGATTCTTTTGTACCCTCTAGTATGGGCAACAGTGCCTTCTGCTGAAACAAGGAAGAAACACATCATGGGCCTTTTCAGAGGTGGAAAGCAGTCTGGGCACTTCGGGCAGATACAGGAAGGTATTAGGTATTATAAAGATATTATAAAGATATTATAAAGATAAGGAGGTTATGCCTGGCAGATTCCAGAAAGACGACCTCATAATGAGTTCCTTTGGGAGAGAGGGCATTGACTAATACTCCCTCCATGGAATCCATGATGAATTCTCCTTAAACACCAATTTGACAGATCACTCATTCAGTCATGCAGCTTACCTAAATACCTGTTGAATGCTATGTGTCAGTCACTACTCTAGGTTCTGAGGATAAGAAAAGGAGAGATTCATTCTCTATCAAGAGGTCGCAGCTGGTGGGAAAGATTAGCAGGTAAAAAAAAAATGGTTACCTGTTAAAATGGCTAAACTAAAAACACCTGACGGGGAATTCCCTGGCGGTCCAATGGTTAGCACTCGGCACACTCACTGCCGGGGCCCGGGTTCGATCCCCGGTTGGGGAACTAAGATCCCGCAAGCCTCGCAGCACGGCCAAAAATATATATATAAATAAATATAATTCAAAAAATAAAAACACCTGGCAATAGCCAGGGCTGGAGTGCACGTGGAGCCACTGATGGGAATGCAAAATGGTGCAGCCTCTTTGGAAAACAGCTGCGCAGTTTCTTAAGTTAAATACGCTTACCGTACAATGCAACAATCCCACATCTAGGTGTTTACACGAGAGAAATAAAAGCATACGTCCATGCAAAGAACTATACACTAACGTTTACAGCAGCTTTATAATCACTGAAAACCGGAAACAGCACAGATGCCTTTCAACTGGTGAAGAGATAAACAAACATCCTTACACTGAAATGGCACCCATGGATAAAAGGGAAGAAACGCCAAGGATGCATCTCCCATGCACTATGCTAAGGGAGAGATGCCAGCATCAAAAGACCACAGAGCTGTGATTCCATTGATCGGACATTCTGGAGGAGGCAAAACCACAGGGACAGAAAATAGATCACTGGGTGCCAGAGACTGGGGGTGTGGAGGGGGGTTGACTACAAAAGCACGTAACAGACTTTGCGGGCTGGGGGCAGATGCAACCGTTTTACATTTGGTCGTGGCAGAGTTACATGACTTTATGAACTTGCCAAAACTCGTAGAACTCTGTACCCCAAAGGGTGAATCTTCCTGAGTGTAAATCATATTTTATTAAGAAAAAAAAAGCTGATTACAATACAGGTGATAAGGCCAAGGTTGAGAGAGAAGGGATAATTAACGCAGGTTTGGGGGGAAAAAATGAGAAGAGAGGATCAGGAAGCCTTCCGGAAGGGGTGATCCTTACACTGAGACTAGACAAAGGACAGGAGTTCAAGTTCGTGAAGTTGAACTGGGAGGGGAGGAGAGAGGGCAGGATTTCAGATAGGGGAACCGCCTGCTCTGGGAGTGACTCAGTTCTGCTGCAGTGAGGGCTGGACGTGCCTGGAGGGGAAGGAAGGCAGGCAGGGCTCCACTCCGGCAGGGCCGGCTCAGTCCTGCTGAGGCATCTGGACTCTACCCAGGAACAATGGGAGCTACCGCAGGTCTCAGAGCAGAAGAGTGACTTGGATGATTTCTGGTTTGGAAAACTCACAGTTGACCGGGAGGAGGGTGGGATGAGGGAGCCGGGCTGCAGGCAGGAGGGCTGGTCGAGACGTTCTGTGCCTACGGCTGTGCGTCCTTGGATGAGGCCTTCTGTCACTCAGCAGACACTAACCAAGCACTGGCCACTTGCCAGGCCTGTTAGCAGAAGCCGGGGATATACGAATGCACCCAAACTCCCTGTGTCTCTTGCATTCTACTGGGGAAGACAGACCACAAACAAGGAAGCACGGTGTCAAGGTCACTGCAGATGGGGTGGAGCAGGCGAATATTACGGGGGAGGTGGGGGGGGAGGTGAGGGAGGTGTTTACACCCGGCGGCGGCGGCGGCGGCGCAAAGGCCTCTCAGAGGGGGTGCCAACGGAGCCTGAAGAAGGAGCTTCTCAGGCAAAAGCAAAGCCCCCAGCGACACACCTGATTGCTTCTGAGGGTCACACAACGGGTGCAGGATGTGGAACCCCTAAAGCCCTGGGGTGGGGGGCAGCTATGCCTCCCTGGGGTCTCTGTTCCCGCAGGAGAGGGACAGGGCCTTCGCCGGCAGCAGCTGTTTCCCTTCATATTCTGGTGAATAACAGTTTAAGGGCCGGAGTGTGAGCGTGGAGAGAACAGCCTGAATCCATAAGGGCCGCTTTCCTCTCGGGTCTATCGGTCACAGCCGTTGCCATTATAAACAGCGCCCATGTGGACACAACCACAGCAGCTCCAGAGTCAGGGAGACTCAGGACATACCTGGGAAGGCCAAGCTGGATTTTCACATTTAAAACAATTTTTAAAAGACCCTAGCAAGCAAACACACATGAGTGACAGGTGACTCATGTGTTTCCTGAATCCTCCCCGTCAACAGAGCAGGCTGTGCCTGAGTCTCTCCTGGCCTGTCACCTCCCTCGGCCACACAGCACGGGGTCCACAGGCGTCATTCCTGCACAGATTGAACCTTTGCATCAAGTCTGAATTAAGCCACTAATTGGTCAGCCAGACCCCCAACTTGTAAGAGACCAAAATGTCACTGACAAGTGCATTGGTCTCCTGGGGCTGCCGTAACAAAGTACCACTGGGGAGCTTAAAACAACAGAAATTCGGGGCTTCCCTGGTGGCGCAGTGGTTGAAAGTCCACCTGCCGATGCAGGGGACATGGGTTCGTGCCCCGGTCCGCGAAGATCCCACATGCCGCAGAGCGGCTAGGCCCGTGAGCCATGGCCGCTGAGCCTGCGCGTCCGGAGCCTGTGCTCTGCAACGGGAGAGGCCACAACAGTGAGAGGCCTGCGTACCGCAAAAAAGGGAAAAAAAAAAAAAGGGCAAAAAAATCCAAATAGACGTTTTTTCCAAAGAAGATATACAAATGGCCAATAAGCACATGAAAAGATGCTTTTCATCATGAGCCATCTGGAAATGCAAATTGAAATCACATGAGATACCACTTCACACCCACTAGGATTGCAAACCTGAAAAAGAAAATCACAAGTGTTGACAAGGATGAGGGAGAAATTAGAAGCTGCTGGTGGGAATGTAAAATGGTGTAGCTGTTTTGGAAAACAACCTGGCAGTTCCTCAAAAGGTTAAACAGAGTTATTATATGACTCAGCAATTCCATGCCCAGGTGTATACCCAAGAGAACTGAAAATGTTCACAAAAACACTTGTAATGATGTTAATATCAGCATTACTCATAACAGAGGAAAGGCGGAAACAATCCAGATGCTCACCGATGACTGAACGGCTAAACAAATTGTAGAACATCCCTACGATGGAATATATTCAGCAATAAAAAGAAATTAAGTATCGATACACACTACAACATGAACGAACCTCGAAAACTTCATGCAAAGTGAAAGAAGCCGGTCAAGACAGACCACCTAGTGTGTGATTCCATTTACATGAAACATCTCGAATAAGCAAAGCTACACAGACAGAAGGTAAATTTGTGATTGAAGGTGGTTGGGGAAAAGGGGAAATGAGGAGCAGCTGCTTTATGGGTATGGGGTTTCTGCTCGGGGTGATAATAAATGTTCTCAAATTGATTGTGGTGATGGTTTCACAACTGTGTGAATACACTAAAAGCCACTGAATATACACTTTAAATGGGTGAATGGTATGGTATGTGAATTATGTCTCAAACTGTTCAAAGTGTAAAAAAAAAAGAACTGAAGGAAAATGTCAAACAATGGCTTTTTTCTGTTGGTTTGGGATTGTGTGTGTGTGTGTGTCTGTGTGCTTTGTTTCCCGGGCCTGGCACAAATTGGAGTCCAGCAAATGTCTACTGAATGAACGGATGGACAAATGACAAAAGGATGGCTGGCTGGCTGGCTGGATGGATGGATGGACGCCTGAATGGATGGATGGATGGACGGATGGATGGATGGATGGATGGACGGATGGACGGATGGATGGACAGATGCCTGGATGGATGGATGGATGGATGGCTGGATGGATGCCTGGATGGATGGCTGGATGGATGCCTGGATGGATGGCTGGATGGATGGCTGGATGGCTGGATGGCTAGCTAGCTGGCTGGCTGGGGGCACCAGGGGAATGACTGTCTCTCCGTGGACTTTGTGGAACACTCTTTTCTGATGGCCTGGAGCTCTGGGGGACAGCACAGTCTCAGTGTCCTCGAGGGGTGTCCTTGGAGCTTGCAGACGCGGCTTCAGGAGCTGAGGGCAGATGCTTCAGTTAAAGGTACAGGCGGGGCCGGTCTCCCATGGACGGCCACCTCCCTGCTCGGCGGGGCAACACCTTCCTGCTTGCCAAGACTGACACATGTTCTATCTCCTGACCCCCAACCCACAAGAAGGGGAAGGGTTTTTTTCCAGCCTCACTCTACAGATCAGGACACAGGGGCTCAGAGAGGCCAGGCACTTTGCCTAAGGACACAGAGCTCGCTCTTCCTCTTCAGACACGTCCCTCACTTTGTGCTGTAGCCAGGGTGATGACCTTGGCAGGGGTCACCACTTCTGAGCCAGCTTGGAAAGTCAGCTCGACGCCTGGGGCAAAATTCACATGCTGCAGTACCTGGGACAGAGTAGGTGCTCAGTAAATATTTCTAAAACCCAAGCCCTCCTTTTTTACATAATAATTATCTTTAAAAATAAAAATAATAATAACTAATTTTTTAATAGCTACAATGTGCCAGGCATTTTCTACATGTTACTCTACTTAATCTTCATGGCCTATTCTATTTAATTCTATTTAATACCCCAGAGCAGGTCATTAGTGCCCCGTTGGGGATTTCTGCAAATATTTAAGACAGGCCTGGATTTGACAAACCTAGGGAGAAGTGTCAGGAGGGGTAGGGGCCTCCACTAGTGAGCTCTGCCAGAGGGCCAGGCAAAAAGTCATCCACTAAAGCAGCTGGTGACTCCTTCCCAGGTCCCTGAGGAGGATAAACTGTGAAGTGCATTGCTTTGCGAGTTTCCAAATCACCTACCATGTGGGGTGTGCTGCAAAGAACACAGAAAAGACAAACGGGAAAGGAGAAGGATGGGGAAGGAAGGGAATGGGGGAGGGGAATGGGGAGGTCATGCCAGAGGCTTCTCTCTGTCCCCTCCTAGCACAGGTGAAGGTGGCAAACCTAAAAGTGGGTTCCCAGGACCTGGGGTCCCTGGGTCAACCCCCAAGCATGGTCCCCAAGGACCAAAGTCCTCAGCCTGCCAGGTCTGGCCTTGCCTTCCCCCTGGAATCGCCCCAGGCCAGCAGGGCTGTGATGGGGACCCAGGCCAGCCGACCAGCCAGTGCCCTCACACCAGCTTAGCCTCCACCAGAGGTGGGACTGGCCTGGCCCTAGCCACTTCGTCTCCCTCCACAGCCACCCCTCGCTACCCCGCGCCCTGCAGCTAACTCCGCAAGATGAAGCGCCAAACCAGCGCTCCTCTCATCTCCAGCCAGAGCGCCTCTTCCGCCCCTGTAATCATGGCTATGGCCTGTCTTCGGTCATCCTCCCAGCTGCCTCATCCCCTCCCTAACTCAGGGCCCAGACTGAACCTGGTCATGGAGAACAGTACAGTCAAGCTCAAAGGAAAGAGGAAAGGGCTCCTCCTTGCCTGTACCAGTGCCCGTGTTGGTCAGCACCCAAAGGTTCCCCTCCGGTCCAGCTCAGGCTCTCCCAGAGGTGGTCCAAGGCATGGCTTTCTGGCTTTAGGCCATGGACATGGAGAGAGGGACACCCCCCAGATGAAGAGAGATTCCCAGAGACCTGGAAAAGGCGAAAAAGAAATCTGAGTCCCGGGGAAGGACCAGGGCCAGCCCCAAGGGATGCTCCATGGCAGGGTCAGGCTGGTATGGTGCTGCAGAAGCAGTAAGATTGCAGGATCGGATCTCAGCAAGTACACAGAGGCACCAGAAACCAGAGCTAACAGTTACTAGCACTGCCGGTGTGCCAGGCACCATTCCAAGTAAAATTCTAATGACCACCACAGCCCCATGAGGCAGGTGCTCGCGCATCCCATGTTACAGCAGAGGAAACTGAAGCACAGAGAGGGTAAGGGACCTGCCCAAGGTCACACCACTTGGAAGTGGCAGAGCCAGGGTTGGAACCCACCACGTCGAGCTCCTGATTCCACCACCCTCTGTCGTCAGTACATCCAGAGGGGCCTCCCCAGTGCTTGGGCCCAAATTAAAAACCAACAAATCAGACAGAATTACCATATGACCCAGCAACTCCTCTTCTAGGTGTACACCCAGAAGCACTGCAATAGGGAGTTAAACAGATATTTGCACCGTTATGTGCATTCGCAGCCTTATTCACCGTGGCCAAGATGCGGAAGCAACCCAAGTGTCCACTGATGGATGAGTGGATAAGCAAAACGTGGCCTAGACACACAATGAAATATTATTCAACCACAAAAAGGAGAGAAATGCTGACACCTGCTACAACGCAGATGAACTTCGAGGACCTTACTCCAACTGAAATACGCCAGTCACAAAAAGACGAACACTGTATGATTCCACCTATATGAGGCACGTAGAGTAGTCAGATTCGTAGAGACAGAAAGTAGAAGGGTAGGTGCCAGGGGCTGGGAGAGGGGAAATGGGGAGTTAGTGCTTAATGAGGACAGAGTTTCAACTGGGAAAAACAAAAAGTTCTGGAGATGGGTGGTAGTGATGATTGCAGAACGATGTGAATGTATTTAATGCCACAGAAGTGTACACTTAAAAACGGTTAAGGGCTTCCCTGGTGGCGCCGTAGTTAAGAATCCGCCTGCCAATGCAGGGGACACGGGTTCAAGCCCTGGTCCGGGAAGATGCCGCAGAGCAACTAAGCCCATGCGCCACAACTACTGAGCCTGCGCTCTAGAGCCCACGAGCCACAACTACTGAGTGCACATGCCACAACTACTGAAGCCCACACGCCTAGAGCCCGTGCTCTGCAACGAGAAGCCACCACAATGAGAAGCCCGTGCACCTCAACAAAGAGCAGCCCCCGCTCGCCACAACTAGAGAAAGCCCGCGTGCAGCAACAAAGACCTAACGCAGCCAAAAATAAATAAATTAAATAAATAAATTTATTCTTTTTAAAAAAGGTTAAGATGGTTGATCTTATGTTATGTAAATTTGACCACAAGAATCAAAACAAACCCAGGACTTTGGCTCGACACTGGGCCGGGCACCCCAACAACGGCTGACAATGATGTTTCACCAAACTGGCTAGATGGGCTGAAAGGCTACAAACTAAAGAAAGGTGGTATTCCTTGCGGAACTGAGCTCGAGGGCCATACCTGCTGCAGGAGGGAAGCCGGGCAGCTGGGCGGGTGGGAGTCGAGACAGGGCAGAGGCCAAGAACAGAGCTGGGTAGCTGTGACTCGTGGGGGTGGAGGCATCCTGAGAGGCTCAGGCCAGCAGCAGCTCTGCCTAATAAGAGCTGATACCATTATTAAGCACCTGCTGTGTACCAGGCTCTGTGCTTAGCACGATACACGTAGCACCTCATTTATTCCTTATTATTACAACACTTGGAGGTGTTATTATTTACGTCCATTGCACAGATGAGGAAACTGAGGCTCCAAGAAGAAAAGCAAGTTGCCCAAGGCCTCCAGCTAACAAGTGGCCGAGCAAGGCCTGGACCCTGCATCTCTGGACACCCATCCTCTTCCCGGGCGGCAGCTCCTCTGCCTCTGGGGGCATTTGTTACTGTGGTGTCTGGCGCTGGGCTGGGGTCTTCACCTTCCTGGGCATCCTGAGGGGTCTGGCTGTCCAGGCAGGGGTCCTGGACTTGGGCCACATCCTCCATGGAAGTCGCTGGGAGCAGATTCTGCCCAGGCAGAGCCTGAAGGGAGGGTGGGCAGCAGTGGGTCAGCGTTACGGGTCCCTAGGGAGCGCTCGGGGAGCACACCCACCCCCCACTGCTCTCTGGGGTGTGGGGTAGGACCCTGGACGTGGAGGAGGAGAAATGCCCGCAGCCCGGCGGGCGAGCGTTTCCAGGAGAGCCTCAGAGGCCTCCTCGGCCACCGCCTGGGTGGCTGCCATTAGTGTGGTCACAGATGCCTCCGCCCCAAGGAAAAGAGGAAGTGGTCAGAAGCAGTGAGAGAGAACACAGAGAACCTTAAGAGGACGTGTCCCAACCCACACTGCCCCCTCCCCTCAGAAGAAAAGGGGCCGAGCTGGCCCAGTGCTTCTTGGAAGCTCCCACCAGTGAAGAGGGAACCTGCTTTAACCCCATACTGATGTTCTGAAAACACTCTAGACCTCTGCGGGCCTCCGGCCCTCCAGCCTCGGGGAACCCTGAGACCCAGGGGCAGAGGACAGTGGGAGCCCCCAGCCCAGTGCTCACAGCCATGAGCCATGGAGGATGGGGCATTGTGGGGTTCTGGGTTCAAATCCTGCTCTGCCCTTGTTAGTTCTGCGGTTAGAGACAGGTTGCTCACCTTGCTGGGGCGCCAGTTTCCTCATCTGCAACCTGGAGATAACGAGAGCCCCTAGCTTGTGGTGAGCATTCAGTGAGGCTTTAGATATGAAGTGCTAATGCCATGCCTGGTACGCAGTAAGAGGTTAATAAGCATTAGCTATTGCTATGTCAGGGGAATCTCTGAGGCCCGCAGGTTGCCTCTCTCCTCTAGGAGGGTGGGCCTAGGGCTGGCAGCAGGTGGAGGCTAGGCATGGGGTACATCCAGAGAACACTAGCCATGCTTCTACCACAAATGGAGAGAGAATCAGAAAAATCTCTGGGACAAAAATGGATGAGCCCCACCTCTCCAGAGGCCTACTCTGAACCCCCTCCACAGCACAGTCTAATCCTCAACACCTCCAGACGAGGAGTTGCCACCAACATGCCAAATGGCACGGCACAAAGGGTCTGGGACCCTATCTCGGGAGCTAAGCCAAAACTCTGCTGCTTTGACCTGGATGCAGAATTAGTTGTGTCTGTTCCATCACCATGTTGAACCTAGTTCAGCAGAAATGGTCAGCACCACTCTACCTCGTAGTGCAATAGCTGTTTACAGATCTTTTGTTCTGTCATCATGAAGCAGTCAAGGAACTTCCCTGGTGGTCTAGTGATAAAGAATCCGCCTTACAACGCAGGGGATGGGGGTTCGATCCCTGGGCAGGGAATTAAGATTCCCACGTGCCGCGGGGAAACTAAGCCTGCGTGCCACAACTACTGAGCTCGCGCGCCCCAACTAGAGCCCGCGGGCCGCAAACTACAGAGCTCACGCACTCTGGAACCAGCACGCCACAACTAGAGAAGAGAAAACCCTCACGCCACATCTAGAGAGAAGCCCGCATGCCACAATGAAAGATTCCGCATGCCTCAACGAAGATCCCACATGCTGCAACTAAGACCGAATGCAACCAAAAGTAAATAAAATAAAGAAATAAATCTTAAAAAAAAAAGCCGTCAGTAGGGCTGGGGCTTGAGTGAGGTGATTGAAGTACCTAGGATGGGTCCCTGAGAGTGAGTACCTCCTTACACTTTGTGTATCCTTAAATTTGGCAACTCCTGAAACGTTCACTCTCAGGGTGGACCTTAGGCCCCTTGCTCGCTCCACCCTAGTCTTGGCCTTGGTCATCAGTCTCTAGTTCCCATCACTCCTTCTTTCAAACATTCTAACCACCTCCACTTACAAACTATTCACCAAGAACCAAACAATATACTTTACAAGAACTCCCTAGAATTGAAAGAAGGAAGAAACAGGAGTGACGCTTTGGGCAGGAAACTTCATATTTTTCAAAGCCCTGCATTTCACAGGTTAACTCATTACATTAAGACGCAGAGTGCTCTCTGCTTCAAGTTCAGAAAGCTCTTTTCCAAAATACCCTTGTGAAGGAAGCATTGGAAATCTAAATAGAAACTCTTATGAGACATGGTTTCAGAATTTTACACCATTTGTACGTGACAAAACAGCAAGGAACAGTAATATTTCAGCAATTCACACAAGAGGAAACACAATTGGCCAACCCCCCCCGCCAAAAAAAAAAAAAAAGAGTCAACCTCACTAATCATCAAAGAAATGAAAATGAAATGTCATTTTTACATTCTAGTCAAATAATTTGATATCTAACCTTATAAATTGTTTTTTCTTATGTTTATTCTAACATATATATCTCTGTGAATATATGCTTCTAGTTAGCTTTTTTTTTTTTGAAATGAGATCATCTTTTAACTCACTATAGTGTAGACATCTTTCTGGGCCAGCAAATGCAGCAAACCTCATGGTATATTGTTTGGTTTCGTTTTGTTTTTGTTTTTAATCAGCCGTGTCACTTTGCAAACCCTTGTGCACATGGAGACCCATTGCGTTTAGCAGTTGCCTACTGATGGGCTGTTTACAGTTTTGGGTCTTTCTGTTATAAGCAATGCATCTTTGCACATGTATCTTTGAACACCTGGGTGAACATAATCACAGAAAAAAACCATCTGCCATTGTAAATGCTGGATCACGTACCAAAACGTGTCTGTGTGTATATATATATATATATATATATATATATATATATATGTTTTTTTTTTTTTTTTTTTTCGGTACGTGGGCCTCTCACTGCTGTGGCCTCTCCCATTGCGGAGCACAGGCTCCGGACGCGCAGGCTCAGCGGCCATGGCTCACAGGCCCAGCCGCTCCGCGGCATGTGGGATCCTCCCGGACCGGGGCACGAACCCGCGTCCCCTGCATCGGCAGGCGGACTCCCAACCACTGCGCCACCAGGGAAGCCCTATATATATGTATTTTTTAAAAAATTTTGACAGAAATGCCAAATGACCCTCTAGATACTTCACTGTTGAATTAGTAACAATATCCATCTAATACTTTGATTTTTTTTTTTAAATAAAAGGACCACTTTAAGATTTAAGATTACAGAGATGGTAAAAAACAGCCCAGATGGGCTCAGAGATGAGGTTCTTTGGCTGAGTTAGCTCGTGGTCCCCCAAATAAACCCCCAAACCAGTAATGCATGAACATGTAAATCAAACCCATGCTTTGGATGCCCAGCATTGATGTCTGTTTCCTGCCTGGAGAGCCCCATGTAAAAGCAGCAGTGGGAAGGCAGCTGGGCTGAACTTCAGGCTCCACCTTGGGCCCTCTCCTCCCACCCCCAGCTCTCAGGGCTTGGAGAGGTCCCCTGAAGGAGGGAAGGAGCCAGGCTGCGTCACTAGAAAAGACTCAGTTTCAATCCCAGCTCTGACTTTGGACTAGTTGCTAAGTGCTAAGTGGACTAGTTGCTAAGACTCTCTGAGCCTCAGTTTTCCTAATCTGTAAAATGGGCCTGATAAAACCTGCCTGGCTCATTCATTGTGATGAGGATCAGATGTGGGAAAGGATGTGAAAGTAACTGGTGTTCCTTCTGCTTTGGGTTTGCTGTCAGGTCTACAGCTGGGGAATAGCGGAGCCCAGTCTGGGGTTTTCTGACCACAAGTGCTTTCCCAGAAACAATCTTCTCTTAAGTTGTTATTTTTTTATCTGAATAGATTATATGCAATACAAAGTTCAAAAGGTCTAAAAGGGTAAGGGTGAGAACCTCCTTTTCCCACTCCTGTCCCCCCAACCCCCCATCTCCCCTCCCCAGAGGCAGCCTTTGTCACCTCTTTCTTCTGTCTTCCTCTGGGGTTAGTTTTTGCACACCTCCACAAAAATGCAGCATTCTACATCTATTGCTCTGCCCCTTGCTTTTTAAAAAAATTTTCCAACATTTCCCACAGTTTTCTCCCTACCAGTGCATATGGAGCTTCCTCATTCTTTTTCCTCCCAACTTTTTACTTTGGAGAATTTCAATGCTATAAAAAAAAAATTTGCAAGAATAGGAAAATAAACAACCATATTTTTTAACTTAGCAACTATTAATCAATTATTAATACATGCCACGTTTGTTTCATCTCTTTCTCTCTCTTTTTTCTAAACTATCCAAGAGTTAGTATTTCAATCCCAAACACTTCAGCAGGTATCTCCTAAGAAGGACATTCTCCTTCATAACCACAATACAATTATCTCATTCAGGAAACTCAATCATCTAGTGTATTGCCCATAATCAAACTTCCCCAGGTATTTAAATTTAATTTAAACATCCCTTTAAAAAATTCAGGTTCCAATTAAGGATTTGCCATTGCATTTAGCAGTCATGTCTCTTTAGTCTCCTTGAATCTGGAACAGTCCCCAGCCTCTCTTGTCTTCCATGACATTGACATTTTTGAGTGTCTAGGTCAGTTCTGCAAAATATCCCTCAATTTGGACTTCCCTGACTCTTTCCTCAAAACAGATGAAGGTAAAACAATTTTTTTTGTGTGCAGGAATAGTACATAGCTGACGTTACACCTCATTAGTTTTGATGGCAACAGAGTATCCCAGTGTATACAAGTTGTGTAACTGGTCCTTTATCTACAGATGTCTAGATGATTTCCAATCATTTGTTTTATACACAGTGCTACAATGAATATTCTTAAATCTATCCTCTTGAAAGTTTCTGAGTATAGAGTGTGTCTGTAGGGTAAACTCCTGGAAGAGGAATCACTGTACCTACATATAGATGCATTTGTAATCTTGAAAGCTATTGGCAAATGGCCCTTTCTAGAGGATGTATTTATTAATACTCCCACTAATACTGTGTGAGGACGCTTGCCCCAGAAGCCTGTCATATTTTTAAACTTTCATCTCCCTGAGTCCTGGCTCGCAGGGCCACGCAGCCTTGCAGAGCCACTGTCTGACAAGATTTCCTTATATTTTCCCCTATGAACTTTGACTGGAATCCGAACAAAATCCTACCTTTCAAAGACAAAGTCCAAAGAATTCTCAGGGAGCAGAATTGTTGATATTTGTTACAATACACATCCATTTGTTCATTAAGCTGCTACGATTCAAAAGGAGGGATTTGTTAAGCAACGCCTGATGGATGCCTGCGAAGTGTGCATTATTAACACGCCCACTTTACAGATAAGCAAACAGGATGATGAGGTCAAGCCGACTGTTCAGTCCAGTCTGAGCGAGGAATAACAGATCCAGACCAGTTTGCCATCACAGAAGCGGGAATAGCCTCCTTGGATGTTGGGAGGGGACAGATACAAAAATAAATCCTACAAAATAACTCCAAATCCAAAACTTGTTAACGCCCTGCAGCCGCTTTCTGCTCGGGTGAGATCATCTCGGTTCCCACTGCTGGGTTCTCAGACTGCTTGAAAACTATCTTCCCCAGAATGCATCGCTCTCAGGGATCCTCCGGCCTCTGTGGACTACACTTCCCAGAATACAGTGCGGCCACATCCCGCTGGCGCGCTTCCGCTTCCGGCCTAGGTGTTTTCTGGGAGTTGTGGTCTCTGAGGGGTCCGGGATCGGAAATGCTAGGACCTAAGGGGCTCGGGACTGACCAGGCAGCGAACCCGTATGGCACAAAGATGTCTGGTGGGAATAGATACCGCATTTATAAACCGGGAGGCACTGAGCAGGCCTGAAGTCACTTTCTGCTTCCCTTTACCCAGCAGACTGGCTCTGTCTGTGGCCACACCGCTCTGGGAGGCTATCGGTTGTGACTTTCTCTGACCGACTTCAGGGTTAGCAGAGGTTCCTTTAGGATCCTGGCATTCACTTTACTGCTGAGTCTTCTAAGGGCCCCGAGGTTCCGTCCTTTATTCTGTGACACCATATTGCCCAAGAAGCGCACCCTGTTTCTTCCTCCTTGAGACACCCGCTCCCTTCCAAGCGGTAAAGAAAAAAAAAAAAAAAGGAAGCACCTTTTAAAAGTTATCTTGTGGGGCTTCCCTGGTGGCACAGTGGTTAAGAATCCTCCTCCCAATGCAGGGGACACGGGTTCGAGCCCTGGTCCACGGAGCAACTAAGCCGTGCGCCACTACTGAGTCCACGTGCCACAGCTACTGAAGTCTGCACGCCTAGAGCCTGTGCTCTGCAACAAGAGAAGCCACTGCAATGAGAAGCCCACGCACCGCAACAAAGAGTAGCCCCCGCTCGCGTTAATTAGAGAAAGCCCGCGCACAGCAACGAAGACCCAATGCAGCCAAAAATAAATAAATAAAATAAATTTATTTAAAAAAAAAGTTATCTTGCTTCTTCAGATAGTCAAATAGTTGTATTACAGGCAGGAAGTTCAAAAATAAAGTCTGGACGCTGAAGTCAGCTTCTGAATCAATAGGTGAGAGCAGGGTCCTCAACCTCCTCTCTCTTAAAACTCACAAGCCCAGGCCAACCCAGATCCACTGAATCAGAATCTGGACAAAGCTCCCCACGTGATTCTAACCTGCAGCCAAGGTCATAGCCTCAGGTTTACAGGGAAAATACGAAATGTTTGTATTCTAGATTTACCTACATTTTCTTACAGGAGCTACGAGACTGCCTGCTTTGAGAGCAGTGAATGTACAGAATTTATCACTGCATCCCCAACACCCAGCCCATGCTGCCCAGAATAAGAAGTGCCCTTGGGGTTGATATCCAGCTGATATTTACCATATGGCCAAGTTGCCTGTGGCCATTCAATGTGCAGTGCCCATGCCATCCTGGTTGTTAAATATTTTGAATACAGTTCCTAAGTTATAGTCATTGTTTTGAGAAGGAGAGGGAGAGGGAGAGAGAGAGAGAGAGAGAGAGAGGGGTGTGTATGTGTGTGTGTGTGTGTGTGTGTGTTGTGTGTGTGTGTGTGTGTGTTTCCGGGGGTAGCCAGAATTCAGGAAAATTGAAGCTGGGAGACAGAGAATGGTCAGAGGAGAAGATATTTGGTGGCAACACTAAGAGAATATTGGAACTTAGAGAAAAGAAAGATGTATATGGCCACAGGTCATCACGGAAGGCTTCTGGCAACCCTACCTGTTTCTCATAGGTCAGCACTAGGTCACGTGCACATGTCCAATCAGTGGGAAGAGGACGAGGAATGACTAGCTTAGATCAACCAAGATTCGATCTCTGCGCTGGGCACCCTGATGTGGTGTCAGCAAGGAGGAAAGGGAACCTATAACACCACGTGTTACTGAACACACCTTCTCTAGTTCAGCCCTGCAGGGAGCTGGATGCAAAAGCCAGCGTCTTCACTGGGGCTGATTTACATAAAACGAGCATTTACTGGTTCATGTATTCTTTACTGAACGTTTACAGAATAATGGAAAGTTCCACTGCCCAACATTCTTTTTAAAATCCATAACAGTGTTGGGGTTAAGATTAGACATTTTTGGTCAAGAAAAAGCAGCATTTCTTTTCATCTCCCCTTCCTTCCCATAGTGCCCAGTCTTGTCGGTTCCTCTTTCCAGCTCTCCAAATTTCTCTCAAAAATTCAAATTCCTTTTCCCGCTATTATTTAGAGCAATTCAGTTCCTCCCCAGCTCCTTTTCCACACTTCCTTCCTCATCACCACCATCACTACTACAGTTGACCCTTGAACAACACGAGGGTTAGGAGTGCTGACACCCTCACTGTCAAAAATCCGCCTATAACTTCACAGTCAGCCCCTCCCTATATCCCAGGTTCTGCACCCACGGATTCAACCAACCGCAAATTGTGCAGAAGGTATTGATAGAAAGAAATCAAACCCATGTTGTTCAAGGTCAACTGCACTTATGGAGTCTACTGCTGTGAAATTGGAATCTTTTGGTTGCAAGTGAGAGAAAAGTCAACTAAAACTGATATAAACAAGAAGGGAAATGATCAGCTCATGTAACTAAGGGTCCAGGCCTGCAGTCACAGCTGGATCCAGGAGCTCAGACAATGTCATTATTCTTAGTCTCTCTCCATCTCGCCTGGCTATTTCCTTCTAGGGGGACCTTGACCTCAGGCAGGCTCTCTCCCACAGTAGCCTCGGCAGCTCCAAGTTTCCCTTGTCCCAACTTCCTATCCACAAGGAAGAAGAGCTCCCGACCCACCAAGTCCATTGAAAGCCCTGAGCCCAAGTTCTCATCAGCTCAACGTGGACGAGGTGCCTATTCCTGAGCCCCTGTGTGAATGGAGACGGAATATAGTGACTAGCTTAGGCGGGATCAGATGATCACCCCTAGAGCTGTGGGGTCAGGGACAGTCAGAGCCATCAAACCATGGACCCAGAGTGCATGCGAATTGGTTCCCTCAAGGCACGTGGGAGACCGTCAGCAGAGAAGAGAGGGTGGATGTTGGGTTAGACCATGCGTGTCCACTAGGATGCACGCTGGGCTACACTTCACACAGATTAGCCCACTCATTATCCTGTCAACACTACACAAGAGGGGCTATCATCCCCATTGAATTGATGAGTAAACTGAGGCCAGTAAGTGGCGACAGTGAGATCTGAACCCAGGCAATCCTAACTCCAGAGCCAAGTGAGTTCAGGTGCTCAGTGAAGCAAAGGGTCCTCCTGTCAACAGGCCACCCCTCCCCCAGCAGAGAGTTTAGAAGGTGGTCTTTGCTGGTTGGGCATGCCTTTAAGGGTTCACCTTCCACCCTAAAGAGCTCATCAAAGTATAGCTTATAAAGAAACATGGCCCTCTGCCCTAGAGCAGGGGTTTATTTAGCCTGATGACTGTGGTTAAACGGGTCCATGAATTTGGATGCTGTTACCGATGAAAGTTTGTGTCCTCCACCCCCAGAGCCATGGTTGAGCCCTAACCCTCCACATGATGGTATTTAAAGGTGGGGCCTTTTGGAGATGACCAGGGTTAGATGAGGTCATGAGGGTGGGACCCCACCATGGGAGTAGTGGCTGTATGAGGACATAGTGAGAAGGCAGCTGTCTGAGGGCCAGGAAGTGGGTTCTCGCCAGGAACGGAATCGGCCAGCACCTTGACCTTGGGCTTCCAGCCTCCAGCACTGTGAGAAATAAATATCTGTTGTTTAAGCCACCCGGTCTATGGTATTTTATTACGGCAGCCCGAGCTAATACAGATGGGGAAAAAAATGACACCTTCATTTGCACTAACCTTTAACTGAAATTTAGCGTTTCCTTCCATGATGAACATGGCAACAGGATACAGGAGTATCAGCAGGACCTGTGACTTTCTCACCCTCAGAAGTTACAGATATTTTCACATCACATTATAGTTGTTGCAGACGTCTCAGGGATCACTGACGCTCATCACTCCCTGCAAATTCTAGTATCACGAGACTGCTTACTAGAGCTGGTTATTAAATATGTTACTTACAAGCACAGGTATTATTATACTACAGATTTGGATTTTATATCTTGATAACTCTATTCAATATAACTGGTGTCCTTAAGACTCCTTGGACTTTATTTTATGCACTTAAAAATATTATTTGAAGAAGGGCACAGGCGCGGGCCCAGAGGAAGCCTGGGGAGCAAACTGTTCTCTTTCTTGTTATGCCTCATGGGAAGAACCACTGAAGGGACTTGCAACGTTCTGCCCAAAGCAGGTAAGACCTGGGGACATCGGAGCTGCCATCAAATCCTCAGGGATGTTCGCATTTAGGAGCGAGGACCCAAGATGGAAACTACAGGAAAGCAAGCCTGGGTTTCCCATAAGCAGGCTGTACCTCACTGTCAGAGTGACGTGAGGGAACCCTGGAGTGAACCCACACACCCACTCTTGCCCCCTCCCGTCAGTGAGGCTCACTGTAGCCAAGGCAATCCTCTGGAAGATAAATCAGATCACATCACTCCGTCACTTTACATTCCACGGCGCCCCAGCTCCCTCAGGATCTCATCCAGACTCCGCTCCATGGCCCATGAGAGCCGAGCCATCCAGCCTCACCTTCTTCTACCTGCCACCCCGTTCACTCCCTCCAGCCCACCCCCTCTCCCAGCTTCTGGAATGTGCCTCGCTCCCTCCAGCCTCATGGCTTTTGGCCATGCAGGTGCCTCTGTGGGCACTGCACCACCTTCTGCTCCTTGCCCAGCTGATGCCCGTTCCTCCAGTATCGTCGAGAACGGAAAGCACCCTGGTTCTTTTAACAGAGACCGTGTAATGTAGCTGCTGACCAGGTATTGCGAACCCAAAAGACAACATGGGGACACTAGGTATCGCGGGCTAATAGGGACCCAGGGCAGCCATCATCCCAGGGCTGGAGGAACAAGGGAAGCAGGCGATGATGCAAATGGAGAAGCTTGGAGGGGGACGAGGTGCTGGGCCTGAGGCCTCTGAGGCGGGGCTGGCCAGCTTGTGAGCCGCAATTTGAACATCATCTCCCTCGAAAGGGGGCCCTGAGGGTGGTAACCTACCTGCCCTTCAGAACGCTGTGACATGTGGTAACCGGTGTGCACATGTGCTGGTGTCCGCCTGCCCTCACTCTCCCCACCAGACCCCCGAGAACGGTGATTATGCTGTGTTGTACTAAGTGCCCCCCAGAAACCCTTTGACAGAATCATTCCTCAGGGACGGTGTGTCGGAAGCTCCTTTCGTGGCTGGACTGGGTCTCTGTCAGGTTATCTAAACTCTCCTTGATCTTGAACCTGGGCTGGGACTAGAGTGACGAAGAGGGGCCACGCTAGGTTCCTGTTGCAGGACTTCGGGTGGTGCCCCCTCTGGGGGCCATGCAGGTGCAGGGTCTACCCTGAGAGGGAGCTTCACCTTAAACTCTTCACCTGGGGCCCCTCACGGCCTCATCTTGAACACTAGGCCCTGCCTTGGACCCTGCCGGGCAGGTAGTAGGGCCCCATAAGATGTGTTGAGTGAATGAATGAGTCCAGGCCTCCGTTTTCCAGGGGAAAACAGCCCACTTGGAGTAGCGAGTTCTCTAGGTCATCTCTTAGCTGAGAAGGGCTATTCTGCCTTTGAAAATTCCCTCTCTTAGATGGCACATTTTATATGGATTTTATGATTAAAAAACATTTTTTTAATCGAAAAAAATGCCCCTACCAATAATAAGCCTCTTGGTGCTGTGAGAAGTCCCCCTGCTTTGGAGCCAGACTGCCTGGGTTCAAATGGAAGTGATTCTACTTCCTGGCTGTGTGGCTTTGGGCAAGTCACTTTACCTCTCTGAGCCATAGTTGCCTTGCCTGTAAATGCAACTAAAGCCCCAGCACAGCACCTGGCACATGGTAGGTACTTAATACACGTCAGTTTCCTCTTGTTGTGAGCCCTGATCACACCTCAAACACAGAGGACCTGCCTCTCTGAGTGAATGGGAGTGACCCAGGATGGGGCTGGATCAAAACCAAGGCTGAGGGCCCTGGTCCATGGGAGAAGGGGACTGCCTTGAGGAAATCCCTCCCGCTCTATGGAGCAAAGAAGGTATATGGATCAGAACTCTATTCAAACTTGCTTAAGCAAAATGAGAGAGTTATGGTCTCACATGCTGGGAATCCCAGGGAGGACACTGGCTTCAGGTTAGGCTGGATCCAGGGACTCAACTAGACCTTTATCAGGTTGGTCTCACTCACTAACCCAGTGACTGGCCGGGGAAATAGGGTACAGTGATTGGCCTTGCCTGACTCACATGCCCTTTAGGGGAGGGCAGGGTTGGGGGCTGCGATCGACAGCCCCACTGATCCAGCTCCCCGAGGGAGGGAGAATGGGTGTTGTCACCAGAAGAAGGGAGGAAAGTAAGATAAATGGTAAACCTTCCGACCTGCCACACACTGTCCTAAACACTCATACTTAAGTCATTGAATCCTTATAACAACCCTACAAAGTGGGTACCATTTTCATCACTCCCATATTACAGATGAAGAAACTGAGGCCGTGGGTGCCTCAGGTCACAGTCAGTGAGGGACAGAGCCAGTATCCGGCCCCAGACAGTCTGGCTCCAAGTCCAAGTGTGTCACCACTTTCTCATGTCGCTTCTCCCCATCAGATAAAAACAAGAGACAGTTGTCAGAGGGGCAGCCCCGGAAGGAGTCCCAGGGCTCCCCTGGAGTAGAATGGGGAGCAGCTGAGGACAGCAGGTGGCCCAGTCTTGTCACGAAGCCTGTCTCGAGTGCCTCTCGCTGTATCTGGAAAATGCTGGGAGCTCCCAAAGAACTTACCAGAAATTGAGGACACTCCCAGACTCTGCCCCAGGGGCAAAAGTCCTGGCCTGAAGACCCAGACCCCGGCTTTGCACTGCCACAAGCTGGCTGTGTGAGTTGGGGCCGGTTACTGCCCCTCTCTGGGCCTGTTTCTTCCTCTTGCAAATGAGTAAGTTGGGCCTGAATCTCCATCACTGAGGGCCTGGGCTCCCCCTGGGGAAAAGCTGGGGGTGCACTGCCCTGACTTGTGGTCGGCCACAAACTGCTCTGTCCCCAGCAGCCCTAGGTGCTGGGAAAGCAAGGTGGCCTCCTCCCCAGCCTGGCCCCCAGCACATCACCGAGAAGGCCCAGCCATGAACCCAGCCTCCTTCCGGACGATGGCCCCTAGTCCCTGGCTGACCACTGCTGGGCCCACCCCTAGCCGGCACCCAGGGCGGTGCCACGCCCCCCCAAGCCCCACCCCCCACTGCAACTTCCCCATCCGGTGTCTTAGCCTCCTAAACAGGTATCAAAAACTCGCTAGGGCAGGGGTTCTCAACCGCTGATTTTGTCCCCTTGGGGTTTCCAGATTTAACGAATAAAAATGCAATCTTTGGGACATAATTCTACTAAAAAGTTGTGAGTTGCTCATCTGTGATGCAAATTTAACTGGGAAACCTGTATTTTATCTGGCAACCTCATACTCAGGGGACATCTGTCCACATCTGGAGACATTTTCGATGATCAAATTGGGGGGTTCTATTGGCAGCTAGCGGCTGGAGGCCGGGCTGCTGCTGAACACCCCACCACGCCCAGGACGGCCCCATGAACACCCCACCATGCCCAGGACGGCTCCAGCACAGAGAACGATGCAGCCCAAATGTCAGCAGTGCTCGAGGCTGACACACCTGCCCTGGGTCGTTCCCGAAGCTGACACACATACCCACCTGCGATCTCAGGGACTTGTCAGAGGGAGCAGTGGTTATCCTCACGTGAAAGCCAGTGAAACAGAGGCACAGGTTAAATGGCTTGTTCAAGATCACACCAAGCGGAGTCTTCCGCCTGTCTGTGCCCTCTCCTCTCTAATAACCTCATGCGTTCTTCTAGACAGGGAGCCATGCAAGGCCAGCCAGGAAGTACAGTAGGGGAAGGGGGACTGGTAGAGCTATGCAGGGTCCCCAGACGCCACGCTGGCGCTCTGGGTTCCCAATGGGCAAGCAAGCCAGTCGTGGAGAGGGAGGCTCCCAGGCGTCACTACCAGGGATGCTGTCAGTTGTGTCACCAGGGGGCAGCAGAGACTGGGAAATGATTCCATGTGCCTGTGCCTTCCGCTACTGGAAGGAACTGGGTATTCATCCTGACTCCCGGGTCCCACCCACAGAGATTCTGACTAAGCGAGTCTGCATGGGCACCAGGCATTGGTGGGGTTTTTTGGGGGGTTTTTTTTGTTTTTTTTTTAAACAGCTCCCATGTGCAGACAGGATTGAGAACGAAGGGCTCAATTTTCATGCCTGATTTCACATCACAATCACCTGGGAGCTTTAAAAAATACCAATGTGGAAACAACCCAAATGCCCATGGATGGATGAAGGGATAAACAAAAGGTGGCATATATTATACAGACAGTGGAATATTATTCCACCGAAGAAGAATGAAATTCTGACACATGCTACATGGGTGAACCTGGAACACGCTGTGCTAAGTGAATTACTAGCCAGACACAAAAGGACAAATATTGTATGATTTCACTTAAATGAGGCTCCTAGAAGCAGTCAAATTCACAGAGACAGAAAATAGAATAGATGTAACCAGGGACTGGGGAGAGGGAGGGATGGTGAGTTAGTGTTTCACGGGTACAGACTTTCAGCCTGGGAAGATGAGAAAGGTCTGGAGGTGACGGTTGTACCATAATGTGAATGCACTTAATACCACTGAATTGTACCCTCAAAAATGGTTAAAATGGGGCTTCCCTGGTGGCGCAGTGGTTGAGAGTCCACCTGTCGATGCAGGGGACACGGGTTCGTGCTCCGGTCCGGGAAGATCCCACGTGCCGTGGAGTGGCTGGGCCCGCGAGCTATGGTCGCTGAGCCTGTGTGTCCGGAGCCTGTGCTCCACAATGGGAAGGGCCACAACAGTGAGAGGCCCACGTACCGCAAAAAAAAGGTTTAAAATGGTAATATGTTACATATATTTCACCACAATTACAAAAAAATATGTAATGGGAATATACATGCTGGGTTTCATGATTAAAGTTTAAGATCACTCCACAAAACAAACACAAATGTCCACGGGTCTCACCAGACTAACTAAATAAGACGGTCTGGGGGTCAAGCCCTGGGCACTGATATTTTCTAAGTATCCCAGATGAATTTAACTGTGCAGTTACGAAGGAGGGTCCCTGTTCTAAGATTATTCTAAGATTCCAACATACAGGAAGAATAGTGGGTGTGCCATTCACTTATCTGTTGTGATGGTTTGAAAACCTGTCCACAAAATCTTTGATGCCCTTCCTTCAAGAGGTGGAGCCTAATTCCCCTCTCTCTGAGTGTCATCGGACTTAGTGACTTGCTTCTAACAAACAGAGAAGAAAGAAAAGGGAGACGCGATGGTGATGGAGAAACAAAGGCCTCCCACCAACAGCCATGAGAGGGAGCCATCGTAGAAGTGGGTCCTCCAGCCCCAGCTGATACCTTGGTTGCAATGAGAAGTCAGGACTGAGTCAGAACTACCCAGCTAAGTCACTCCAGAATTCCTGTCCCACAGAAGTGGTGAGATAATGCTTGTTTTAAGCCACTAAATTTTGGGGTGATTTGTTACACAGCAATAGATAATTAATACATCCATTCAGGAGTCATTGAACCATCCATGCATCCCTGTACACACCCACCCATTTATCTACCCACCCACCTCACCTATCCTTTCATTTATCCATCCATCTATCCATTGATCTCCTTATCTATTCATTCATTTATTCACTCACACATCCACCCATCCATCTACCCCTCCATCCACCCACCATCCTAGAACACAGGGCCTAGCACATAGGAGACCCATGTAAATATTTGTCAAATAAATGAACGAACATTTTCTAAATGTCTCCTCTATGTTACTGCCTGAGACAGGCCAGGGGACTTGCCGAGAAACGTGACCCTCGGATCATACTGGGTTGGTACCTGGTCCTGCAGGACAAGCCTGGGCAGCCCAAGGACATACTCTGGCTCACAGAGACTGTTGACCACCTTGTGGGGAGGAACTTCCCCACCTGAGCCCATCCAGCCTCATTTCCTCCTGCTGAGAAGCTTTAGCCTGGAAAAGGAAGACTGGGGGGATGGCAGAGCCGCCTGCCCCTGGGGGTTTTGTGATGAGAAGATCTGGGCTTTCCTGGAGTGGGGCAGCCACAGAAAGGCCGATTTCCTCCTGTGCAGGCTCATTCTCTTCCCTGAGAACAGAATGGAGGCCCGGGCCCTTCCCACCCCATACATGCCTTTCCTAGCCTACTCTTCTTCTCATCCCTCAGGGTTACATGCTAGGACCTCAGTTTTCTCATCTGTAAAATGGGAATAACAAGGGTATTTTGGAGGTGAGATGACTGGGTGCCCGGGAAGAGCCTCAGCAAAGGCCCAGTGGCAGCAAGCATTATACTGTGCCCTGGGAGCTGTGATGAGGGGTGCAGAGTGACAGTAAAACCAACGTCCTCCCGGCGGGGGCAGGGCCGCAGGTGACCACCCTCTCCTCTCCGCTTTGCTCACTCTGCTCCTGCTGTGTCATCTCCTCCTGTTCCTCTAACATTCCATGCCCGGCTGCTCCCACCTCTGGGCCTCTGCACAGGCTGTTCCCTCCTCTTGGAAAGCTCTTCCCCAACTGACAGCTTCGCCCTCCCTCCTTCAGGTGTCTGCTCAAATCGTCATCTTCTCAGCAAGGCCTTCCCTGGCCCTCCTTCCTTTACTCTCTCCATCCCCTTTTTGGATTCATTTTTTTCCATTACATTTATCCTTCTAAGACACTACATCCTTTCCTTACTGCGTTTGCTTACTGTCAGACTTCCCTCAGAACATTGGCTCCACAAGAGGGGGTTTGGCCTTGTTTATGCACTGCTAGATCCCTCACCTGCCAGAGTGACCAGCACATAGTAGGTTTACAAGATGGACGGATGGCTGGCTGGAGGATGATGGATAGATGGCTGGCTGGCTGGAAGATGATGAATGGGTGGATGAACGAATGGATGGTTGGAGGATAATGGGTGGATGGAGGATGATGGCTGGCTGGCTGGAAGATGATGAATGGGTGGATGAACGAATGGATGGTTGGAGGATAATGGGTGGATGGAGGATGATGGATGGATGGATGGAAGATGATGAATGGGTAGATGAACGAATGGATGGTTGGAGGATAATGGGTGGATGGAGGATGATGGATGGATGGATGGATGGATGGAAGATGATGAATGGGTGGGTGGATGGATGGAGGATGATGGATGGATAGATGGATGAATGGGTGGAAGATGATGAACGGGTAGATGGACGGATGGATGGATGGGTGATGACATGATGAATGCATGGATGGATAAATGAACAGATGTTTAAAGTAAGGATACCGAGCGGGACTTCTCCAGCAGCCCTGAAATCAGCATCTAGGTGTAAGTTCCCCACATTCTAGAAGAAGCCAGGAAAGAGAAGCCCAGACCCCAAGGCTTATTAAATGTGCTTGCAAAGGTTCTGCTCTCCCCATTTGTCATCCCAGCACCAACAAAAGATGGGGGTGGGATGAGAAGGGAGAGAAAAGGAGAAACTTCCCTTCCCAGGTCCCAGGCTCAGCCCTGTCCTGCGCCCATCCCCAGGTAAGGCAGGTGCCGCTGATCTTCACGTGGCACCTGCCTGATGTAGGGGCAAGAGAACTGGCAAGAGGTGAGCATTGCAGGGAGGCGTGACTTCTGGTAATCACATGGACACCAGGAAGGAAGCAGGGCCTGAGACACTTTCCTAGTATCATCCCACCCGAAAGCGTTGGCCCCGGGGTGAGGAGCCCTTTCCCCCGACCCCCAGGAAGCAGTGGGAGGTGGGAGATGGACCACAAGGGGAGCAAGCTGCAGGGGAACACGCCGTGGGGACCCTCACCTCTGCCCCCACCCATACGGTTCCCCAAAAAGCACACGTTTGGGCGGCCTCTGAACACCCCTGTGGACAAAAGCATGATGCCTGCCATTTCAGAAAACAAACAATGCTGCCCGCCATCGAGCCATCAGCCACTATAGCCCTCCCATCCCGAAGGTGCGCCCTGAAGGGAATTCAGGATGGAAAAATACAGGACACTGGCCCTAGAGAGTTAAGATGACTATCAAAGGAATCATTTCAATGAGCCAGACTCTTGCACCATCCCATACACAGAAAGACACTAAGATCATTAACTTGAGATGTCTGGTTTTTGTGGTGAGCAGTAATCTTTTGTAAGTCTTTCTACAGCATTTGTTTTTTCCCAGCAAAAACTCCTATATATCGAGGTTCTTCCCTTACCTCTTTGGAACAGTCCCTCAGAGCCAGCTGAGAGGCTGCCTTCCTGGGCTACAGTCCTCAGAAATGTCCTCGAATGAAACATAATCCTCAACTTTTAGGTTGTACTTTTTCTTTTTTTTTTAAGTCAACACCCCTGGTCACTTCTCTGATGGCCAGCCAGGAGAAGCAGCAATGACCAGACAAGGGCAAGGACACCAGTGGTCCCTTCTCCACCTTCGCCCCGCACAGGAGGAGACAGGGACTCAGAAAAGGGAAAAGGCATGAAATGAACGTGAAATTGGATGGGAGGCTAACGTTCTCAACTAGCCTGGGCATTTTGCTACTGAAAGTGTCTTTAAGAAACTGGAAAGAAAGATTTCAGAGAACAAGGTTTAGCGACAAAGAACACACCATGTTACATGTGTGCTCCATACGTGAGCAGTGGGCCAGCTTCCCTTGCTGGACCGCCCTGAGGATCACAGGTGCTCAGCTCGGCAGAGCGCCTGGCACGAGGAGGTCTCCGGAAATCGTTGAATGAAGCTAGGAGTGCGGGGGTGGGAGGGGTCAGTAGAGGGCGCCTACAAGCCCGCCTCCCTTGGCCGCCACTGTGGGGAAGGGCCACAGCCTGAGCTGTTTTACACCAAGACATCTCCCAGACTGCAAGACAGGAGCGTGTCTGGGTGACAGGCTTGCGGGCAGGATGGAGAGCTGGAGGGCCCCCCTCCCGGTGCTGGTACCCTGCCTTCTCCCGGACCGTGCTCTGGGGCACAGGCCCGCAGGGTTCAGGGCTGTTCTTCCTGCAGAGCCTTCCCTGCCCGGGGGTCTCCAGCAGCTGCAACACGTGCTGCTGGAAGCCGGGGGAGGGGGGGTCTCCATGGCAACACTGACGTGTCATGGACCTGGAGTCCCTGAACGCTGCCTCCCGCCCCCCACCAGGGCCTGGTGCAGCCGTAGCCTCACTCAGCAGCGGCTGGGACCTCAGGGGCGTTGGAGGTGCCACCCTGCCCTCCGCTGGCTCTCGTCCTGGCCACCAGAAGCAGACAGCTGTGAACCGGGCCAGCCAGGTCTCACCTGCTAGCCACCTTCCTGATGCCCCTTTGTCCTCAAAGCACTCTCAGCTGGCTGCTAGCTCAAGAGACCTTACTTCCTGTTTCATTAACAGGAAGCCCCGGAGAAAGCACATCTTAATACAATGTGGGAGGTGAGGTGCTGGCCCCAGCCCCCAAATGCTAACCGTGCCTGAGGACTGAGACCTAAGGGCCTTGCCCGTCTGTCCCGCTGCACACTCCTCCTCTCCGTCCTGGCAGTCTGCCCCCCCCAAGTGCCAGGCACTGCCTCAGGGCCTCCACCCTTGCTTCCCTCTGCCTGGAAGGCTGTTCCCTCCTCCATCTCCTCTCGGGGCGGGTCATTCCCGGCTCCTTCTCCAGGTCAGCTCTGTGCTGCCCTGGGCGGCGCTCCCTCCAGCCTGTACTTCCTTTTAGCTCAATAGATACACCGCCTTGATGGAAAATATCTGTGAGATTAGTCTAATGGTCGCCTCCTCCCTCAGGCTGTATGTGGTGGAGGACAGGGTTTACTGTATTCAGTCCTGAGTCCCCAGTGTGCCTGGCACACAGTAGGTACTCAACACATTAAAAAAGAAAAAAAAAAAAACAGGCTTACTGAGATATATTTCACATACAATCCACCCAAGTAACGTGTACAATTCCATGTTTTTTTAGCATATTTACAGAGCCGTGCAGACATCACCAGAGTCAGTTTTAGAACATGTTCATCACCAAAAAGAAACCTCTGCCCTTTAGCTGTCACCTCCTGGTCCCCTGACCCCTCGGCCCTAAGCAACCATTAGTTGACTTTCTGCCTCCAGAGAGTTCCCTGCGCTGGACACTCGCTCAGACAACTGGAACGTTAAAGCATGTGGACCTTGGCTTCTTTCAGTTATCAGTGCTTTCAAGGTTCAGTGTATACATTTTTGCTCAGTGAATGAATGAATGGGTGATTGAATGAATGAAAGGCTATGGGAAGCAAAGGAAAGGTGCTCTCCTGGTGGGATGATGGGCAGCGGGAGGATGGTCCTGGGTCTGTTATGGGATCCACATCTAAGAAGGGACAGACTCTGAAGGAGACTATGGCCTGGCTGCCCCAGAGACACACTTGCTTGTCTCAACATCAAGATTCCAGTCTCACTGTCCAACCCCTGACAGCGGATGTAGGTCAGATGCCCACTGCCCCTTGGTCCATCAGCAGAGCTCCTTTCCTGTCTTCACATCGGAGTTTTTCATTCATTCATTCGTTTATGCCACCGAAATGCATGGTTATGATCTATAAGTCTTTCTCTTGTAAATGAATATGTTTCTTTAAAAAAAAATCAAAATAGACAGATGCTTGCTTTCCAGGGTGACTTGAGGCCAGACCCTCAAACCTGGCAGCTCTGGACATCAGTTCTGCAGGAGGCCCCCCGCAGGGTGTCCAGCCTTTCCTGCGTGGGGTCCCTCATGGGGGGCTCTGAAACAGAGGGAAGGAGGCAGGGCACAACCTTTCAAAGAATAACATAGCCCGAGGACATGACATATTTGGTTCTAATCAGTTTAGGTCCAAGATGGCGGCCCACTTCCAGTGGACCTGGAGCCTCGTTATGCGCTCATTGTGACACATCAGCTAAATGACACACCCACGGGTGCCATGACAGTTCCAAGGCGACCACAAAGGTCCACAAGTGGGTGACAGCCCAATTCCTGGAAATCTCCACCCTTTCCCCCAAAATAGCTGGAAGACTCCCTCCACCCATTAGCCTATGAAATGACCCACCCCTATAAAAACTGACAATCCCATACCCTGGGACCACTCGCGCCGTATGAGATGGCCCACACTCTGTCCGTGGAGTGTGTTTCTCTCTAAATAAATGCACTTCTTATCTATCACTTTGTCTCTCACTGAATTCTTTCTGCGATGAGACATCAAGAACCTGAGCTTCATTAAGTCCTGAGACCAGGTGTGTGATCTCAGGTAAAACAACGTGGGTTCAAGTCCCAATCTGAGGGGACTTCCCTGGTGGTCCAGGCAAGACCCAACAACCCCAGCGCAGGGGGCCCGGGTTCGATCCCTGGTCAGGGAACTAGATCCCACATGCTGCAACTAAGAGTTCACATGCTGCAATTAAAGATCCCACAGGCCGCCACTAAGACCCGATGCAGCCAAACAAATACATAAATAAATATTTTAAAAAACAGTCCCAATCTGAGATGCACAGTTTCAGCTCTGCGGTGGCCGTGAAACTGAGCAGCACCCTGTGGGGCCCTCCCAGGTACAAGCCCTATCTGTGTCCCCTGTCTCTTGTTTGTAGGAAGTGGGCTTTATTCAGCCTCCTTGACCTTCTCTGAGTTCCAAAGGGCAGATCCAAACAGTTGCTAATCAGGGAAGGGAAGGAACACAGAAACAAGGGAGGAGCAGTCAAGAAACAATAGTGCAGGGGCTTCCCTGGTGGCGCAGTGGTTGAGAGTCCGCCTGCCGATGCAGGGGACACGGGTTTGTGCCCCGGTCCGGGAGGATCCCACATGCCGCGGAGCGGCTGGGCCCGTGAGCCATGGCCGCTGAGCCTGCGCGTCTGGAGCCTGTGCTCCGCAATGGGAGAGGCCACAACAGTAAGAGGCCCGCATACCGCAAAAAAAAAAAAGAAAGAAACAATAGTGCAGCCTTGTGGCAGGGTCCTCCTCAAGGAATATACATAACAGTATCTTTGAGTTCTTCTGCAGGAACTTAGGCCCCATCCAGGTGGAGGATGGTAACTTCAGGCTGAGCGCAACATTCCTGAAGCAACGCCCTGTTACCTCACCAACAACCAATCAGACAAAAGTCACACACCCTGCAGCCCTCACACCAAATTTTGCCTATTAAAAACGTCCCCCCACCATGGACTTCCCTGGTGGCGCAGTGGTTAGGAATCCCCCTGCCAATGCAGGGGACATGGGTTCGAGCCCTGGTCCAAGAAGATCCCACATACCATGGAGCTACTCTTCGCAGCTAGAGGAAGCCCACGCACAGCAACGAAGACCAAACACAGCCAAAAATAAATAAATAAATACATTTAGAAAAAAAAACTTCTTCCCCCAGACCATACGGAATTTCGTTTTCTTTTTTTTTTTCTTTAATATTTACTCATTTATTTGCCTGCGTCGGGTCTTAGTTGCGGCACATGAGATCTTTAGTTGCGGCATGTGGGCTCTTATTTGCAGCATGAGAGATCTAGTTCCCCCGACCAGGGATCGAACCCATGTCCCCTGCTTTGGGAGCATGGAGTCTTAACCACCTGAGTACCAGGGAAGTCCCAGGATTTCAGGGGTTTTGACCACGAGCCACCCGTTCTCCTTGCTTGGCCCTGCGCTAAACTTTTCTCTGCTCCAGACTCCCCCGTTTGGGTTTGTTTGCCCTCACTGTACATTGGGCACGTGAACCTGTAACAGCCTCTCAAGTCACACCATCTCAGTAAAAACCATTTATGGGTAAGTGCTGGCTCCAGTCCTGTCCCCTTGCTGCTCTCCCCACTTCCCACCAAGCTGCCACTGCCCCTGCTCCTGGTTTATGGAAATGCTGGAACCATGCTGTCCACACAAGAGCCACTGGCCACATATGGCTGCTACTGGGCACTTGAACATGATTGGTCCTGACTGAGATGCCCCGGAAGGGCAAATTACACACTGGATTTCAAAGACTTTGTATTAAAAAAAAAAAAAAAGAATGTAAAATATCTCAATAATTTGTTTCCAATAATTTTTATATTGCTGGCAGGTTGAAATGTTTGGGCATGTTAGGGTAAGAGATATATATTATTAAAATGAATGTGGCCTGTGTTTCCTTTAACTTTTAAAAATGTGTCTACGAGAACACTTTACATGTGTGGCTTCTGTTCTATTTCTCTAGGACACCACTAGTCTTGAACGGCCGTCCACCAGGGGACACAGCCCCCAACCCCATGGCCATGGTGGACACCGCCGGAACTCCAGGCCTGTGAGGGGCTTAAGATGCATCGCTGCTACCCACAAAAAACCCCACCTCCCACCCCAGCAAATCCCCTGTAGCCAGTGGGTGGGAGAAGCCCCAGACAGGAGCTGCTGTTGAGACCAAGCAGGACCCTGTGGGGCTCCTGGACACAGAAGCCTTTCTGTGTCCCCTGTTTCTTGTTTGTAGGTCAAGGGATACACATAACAACATCTTTGAGCTCTTTACAGAACGAAAACCCCTAACGAATGGAAGATGCTAGCATTCTTCATTCCGGAGAAGATCACAGTTTGATAACCTCGAGAAGCTCATCAAGAGACCATCTGAGGCCAGATCAAAGAAACCAGAAAAGCTCATCGGGAGCTTTTCTGAGACCAGATTAAAGGAGCGCAGGCCCTGCACACACCTTGATCCTTATCAGCAACTCTGCCCTTGAACCACTGCTCTAAAACTCCTCACCAAATCCTCCCAGGTTGGGACACACAGTTTTTCAGGGCACGAGCTCACTGTATCCCCCTTTGCCTGGCAAAGCAATAAAGCTCTTCTTTTCTACTTCATCCAAAACTGTCTCTGAGATTCGATTCGGCACCGGCTGCACAGAGGCAGAGTTTTCGGCAACACTGTGAGGGGTAAGTTGTGCCCAGCAAGCTGCTAAGATTCCAGAACCCCATTACTGAACCTCCCTTCCCACTGGATCTGACAGCCCCTTCCCCTCCCTGGCAAATCAGAGAGGAGGCGCCGCCCGGTGTTTTAGGGGTGTTCAGATCCTCGTCCCTACGTCAGAGGGAAAACAGCCAGGACGTCTGTCACCAGGAGCTTGGTGGAGACCTTCCAGCCCGTCCTCGGCCTCCTGCTTCTTTGATGACCACAAGTTCTCTGGGGAAGGTTTCATTTCTAGAGGTGACTCTGAAAGGCAGGTTTCAATACACTGATCAGGGAGCAGGTGGATTTCATCTCCCTGACAAATCTGGGAGAGGCTAGCCCAGGCTTGCCTTATTCAGCATTACCGCGGAACAGGAGGGAAAAGTCAGCCTTAAGGTTTTCAAGGCCGCATCCAAGTCTGGATAGAGTACACTGAAAAATAAAGCCAAGTCACCTATCCTGCCACGTACAGTTGTGCACGTTGGGCACTGTACAAGGGTGCAGCATTTAGAAGTTTGTATGTTTATTACATAAACTTGAATATTTACTACGACAAATTTCCAGCAGGTGGCAGTAGAGTGTTTTGAGGAGGCGACACAACCATTCACCAAGAGGCTTCGCAAGGACGGACAAGTATGGCTGTGATAGGAGATGTCATGGTGGCATTGGCACCCCTCATGCTCCCCAGCCCAGACACAGCAGAGAGAAGCAGCAGCCACCCTGTCATTGAAAAAATTCTGTTTTGATGCCACTTAAGAAAAAACGGATGCAAAATTCAAATTAAACAAACCACTTTAGAGTGGCATTTCAAACATTCACAATGTTGCACAATCACCACCTCTATCTAGCTCCAGAAATTGTTCATCACTGTGGAGCTGCACCCCGCAGGCCTATAAGGCCTGCACTTGCCCAGCTTTAAGATGGAAGAAAGAGCCCAGAGTCGGCAACAGAGACATCAAAGGTTGAATGGATGGGGGAGCTTCCAGGTCTGAAGCAAGGTCCTGGAGCAACGTCCACGAGCAACACCCCACCGTATGTGGCTCCTGGTGGGTAGGACATGGTGGCAGGCTTCGCTCCTGAGGGCCAGGGGAGGTTACCAGTTATAGGGGAAATGACCTCAGGTGGGCTCATTAGCTAGCAGGGAAACCAGCAGAGGGACACGAGGGGAGGCCCCTCACCGGTCCTTTGATAAGAACAATCACCAGCTGGGGCCCCCGGGGCAAGTACATAGAGGAAGGTCAGTCAGGTGAGTAGGATGTAGGGGAAGCAGGCCCTGGTCGGGCAGGGGTTGGAAGAGAGCAACAGAACAGCCACCTTGAATGGCCTGACCATACACTCAACCCCAAATAAAACCCCATAGCCATGAAGCAGTCACTCCCCAGCCACTGGTAAACACCAATCTGCTTTCTCCCCATACAGATTTGCCTATTCTATTATTTCATATAAATGGAATCATACAGTATGTGGTCTTTTGTGTCTGGCTTATTTAACTTAGCATAAGGTTCTGAAGATTCATCATGTTGGCGCATGTATCAGTGCTTCCTTCCTTTTCACGGATGGACAGGAGTCCATTGTCTATATATACCATGTTTATTTATCTGTTCATCTACGGATGGGCATTTGGATTGTTTCCACCTGCTGCCACTCTTATAAAGTTGATGTGGGGCTTTCTCTGGTGGTCCAGTGGTTAAGACTCCACCCGTCCAATGCAGAGGGCGTGGGTTTGATCCCTACTCAGGGGAACTAAGATCCCACAGGCTGTGTGGCCAAAAAAAAAAAAAAAAAAAAAGTTGACATGTAATGAACACAGTAAATTACACGAATCGCACCCCAGAAGATTCCCTCCTACCTTCCTCATCAATAACAACCCCTGGTGGCACAGCGGTTGAGAGTCCGCCTGCCTGGGCTTCCCTGGTGGCACAGCGGTTGAGAGTCCGCCTGCCGATGCAGGGGACATGGGTTCGTGCCCCGGTCCGGGAAGATCCCACATGCCGCGGAGCGGCTGGGCCCGTGAGCCATGGCCACTGAGCCTGCGCGTCCGGAGCCTGTGCTCCACAACGGGAGAGGCCACAACGGTAAGAGGCCCGCGTACCGCAACAAAAATAAAAAATAACAACCCCTCTTATCTCTTGCAGAGATAACCACTACTGTGACCTCTAAAACCACAGATAACTTGTGCTTCTTCATGAACTTTATACAAATGGAATCACACAGCAAACCCTCATTTGCGTCTGGCTCCTTTCACACAGCATAACGTCTGTCCAATTCGTTCACGCCATTGTGTGCATCCGTTGTATCTTTTTCTCCTTTTCTGCAGAATCCTCTCATATGGACATGTCATCATGTATTTATTCTTCCTCCTGTTGATGGAGGCATTTGCGTCGTCCGCTGTATGTCTGTTCCACAGTTAGTTTATTCATCTCCTGTCAGTGGACATTTGGGCTGTTTCCACTTTGGGCTATTATGAATAACACTGCTATAAACATTCTTGTTTGTGTCTTCGGTGGACACATGAGCTCAGCTCTCTCAGGCGTCCACCCAGGAGCAGAGCTGCATGGTCACGGGGTCAGCAGATGTTTAGCTTTAGTAGATACGCTTCCCAAAGCGGTAGAACCAATTTCTACTCCTGCCAGCAAAGTCTGAGAGCTTCTGTCAGCCGCCACTCCCACCTCTGAAAACGGGTGCAAGCTGATTCCGGGGGCCCCTGTCGCCGAGCTCTTCCAGCTCGGCTGGGAGGCACTTGTGTTGCTGAGGTTGGGACAGGAATACCCGGTAACCTGGTATCCTTGGGAGGGATTTCCCAGCCTGTCGTGGAGATGCTCCCCTCCATCCTGTCCCTCTGTCCCCTGGCACAGTCAGTCACTGTCTTAGTTTGGGCTTCCCCAGAAGCAGGCTCTGCGATAACTATTCCAGCAAAGGTAGCTTATTTGGGAAGTGGCCCCAGGAACCATGAATGGGATCATGGGAAAGTGAGGGGAGAAGAGCAGGAAGTCCTAACAAGCAAGTCAGCCCAGGGGGCAGCTGGAGATTCATCCCAGGGAAGGACTCCAGGAATCAAGGAAGAAAAGGAGCCTTGGAGGTCTCCGCCCCCACCAGGAGCCAGAGAGCAGGGGCATTTGCACACGAGCTCCCCCTGCCACGAGGGCTGCTGCCAGGCAGAGGTGCAATTCTGGGCCTCACAGAGCCTCAGGGAATAAGCCAAGAAACCGAACTTCACCCTTCACTCCTTGCTGGCCCTCCTTCCATACCTATCACCACGTTCTACAGTTTTACTCCTAAGCTTCTCTTGAATTTGTTTCTCCACGTGGTCCAAGCCACAGCCTCAGCCCCATCCACTCACCAGTCAGCAGTGGAGAGATCTTCCCATAATGCCTGGGTCATAAGGTTGCTTTGATCCCCAGCTCCCTGCGTGACCTTGACCAAGAGACCCAGCCTGTTCTGGCCTCCACTTCCCCATCGGTCAAGAGGGATCATGTTAGCACCTGCCTCATAGGCCTGCCAGGAGGCGTAAATGAGTTCAGACCTATAAAACCCTGTTACCACGCCTGGCGTGTAGTAGGTGCTGTATACATGCTTTGTCAGCAAATGGATAAGATCATTGCAACGTCCTTACCATCATTCATAGCCCTCGGGGTAAATCCCAGACTTCGATCAATAAATACGACTAACGAGACACTGGCTGGTCTCACCCCACGCCTGCTCCCCCTGTGATATGCTGAGTGGTGGCCCCAGAAAGTACCTTCACCCGGAACCAGTGACCAGGAATTCATCTGGAAAGAGTCTTCTTCGTAGATCACGTAATCACGCTAAGGACCTGGCCATGAGATCATCCTGGATCATCCAGGTGGGCCCTAAATCCAACGTCAAATGTCCTTACGATAGAAAGGCAGAGGGAAGTGTGAGCTGGAGAAGAGGAGGAACCACATGAAACAGAGGCAGAGACGGGAGTGATGCAGCCGCCAGTCAGGAACGCCGGTAGCCACCAGAAGCCGGAAGGGAGAAGGAAATGTTTCTCCTCTACAGTCTTCAGAGGGGGCAGTGGAAGCGTGAAGTCCTAACCACTGGACCACCAGGGAATTCCCCCTGCCGACACCTCGATTTGGGACTTCCGGTCTCCAGAAACAGAATACATGTCTGTGTTTTCAGCCACCGGGTTTGTGGTACTTTTTGCGGCAGCCCTGGAAAACGGATGCACTCTGTGTTTTAGGGCCGCCGTGAAAAAGCACCACAAACTGGGGGGCTTAAAATAACAGAAGTGTATTCTTTCACAGTTCTGGGCGCCAGAAAACCAAATTCAAGGTGTTGGCAGGGTTGGTTTTTTCTGAGGGCTGTGAGGGAGAGTCTGTTCCCGGCCTCTCTGCCGGCTTCTGGTGGCTTACTAGCCATCTTTGGTGTGTAAGAGGCATCATTCCTGTCTCTGCCCTCATCTTCACATGGCCTTCTGCCTGTGTGCCTGTCTCTTCAGATCAATTTCCTGCTGTGCATGTCTGCTTCTGTGACCAAATTTCCCCTTTTTACAAGGACACCAGCCATACTGGATTAGGGCCCACTCTAATGACCTCATTTTAACTTGAATACTCTGTAAAGACTTTATTTCCAAATAAGGCCACACTCTCAGGTATTAAGAACTTCAACATCTCTCTTTTAAGAGACACAATTCAACTCCAACGATAACAGCCACCACCCCGCCCCCATGCCCACCATGCTTTCCATCTGCAGGTCCCAACACAGATCCCGCTCCGGTCTGTCGCCACATCTTTGCACACCCCCCTTTCCTCTCTGATGATGTGACGAACGTCCTCATTCTTCACTGTCAACAATACCACCTCCTCCAGGAAGCGCCGCCCCCCTGCCCCGACTTCCAAAGCCTGGGTTAGCTGCCACCCTCCATGCCCACCATAGCTTCCTGTCATGGCATCTGTCACACAATATCAGGGCTGCCTGACTGATTGCCAGCATGTGCCAGGTCACTGGGGCCCTGGACGGCGAGGGCCATGTCTCCTGCTTCTTCTAGCATGTTTTCTAGAACGTGCTAGCACCTGCTAGAAACAGGTGTTCAATAAGGAATAGTTGAATGCATGAATGAATGAGGCCAGGACCTTTTCCAAGGCTCTCTGACCCCTTTCCCGGCTGGCCTTTAGAGAAACTTCTAGCAGTCTGTCAGACACAAATGACAACCAGGTTCCCACGTGGTACAACTCCAGGGAGTACCATTCACACTGTAGATCTACCCTGAAATTTCCTGATGAACTTCCCTCCCCAGCTCAAGGACCTAGCGCTCCACTGGGTTCTCACTGGGCCCCTCACCATCAGCTGTGGGGGGAGGGGGGAGGGGGGAAGAGGGGGAGAGGGGGGAGTTGCACGTGTGTTACGGGAGGAACAGGTAGGGTCCTGGCCTGAAACAGAAGACCCACTCTGGTGGGTTCTGTAAAGTCAGTGAGGAAGGGCTAGCTCTGGAGGGGCGGTGCTGGCTAGGTAATTGACAAGGGACGCTGAGGTCCCGGAACATACACCAGGGGGCTCTTACCACGTGCAGGTCGGCAGGGTGAGTGGAAGACGCGGTGTAACTCAGTTTCTGTAGGAGGAGGGCAAGCTGGTGACCTTCTGGTCCAGAGGGTGGGCGGGGTTAAGGAAAGTGAGGCACTGGATGGGCCGGGTTAAGTAAAGTGAGGCACGTGGGTTGGCCGGGGTTAAAGGGAGTGAGGCACGTGGGTGGGCGGGGTTAAGGGACCGTGAGGCAAGGCATGTGGTGGGCGGGGCTAAGAAATGTGAGGCACCTGAAGCTGGCAGCCCGCAGGTCCCTCCAGGCCAAGGCTGAGGGTGGGGGTGAGGGTTGTGCTCAGAGCTGGAATCGTGGAGGGCGGCTGCCGGGGGGTACCTGAGCTCACAGAGGGAGGCCGATTCGGCAAGAAAAGCATGGGGGAGGAAACGCCCTGATTCTCTCTTCCCGCGTCCCCGCCTCTCTGCCAGGTAGCCAGCATTCTCCAGGCTCAGCCGGAGGAGCCCAGGTGACAGGGTGGGGAGGAGGGCTGAGGACAGGTGCCTGCAGGGTCCTACCTTTTCCATCTGGCAGTGATGAGCGCCTGCTGAGCCAGGCCCTCTGCTGGGTGGGAAGGATCAGAGACGGCAGGTTGCGGCCGTGAAGCCAGGGCCATCTGGCCTGAGGACCGGAGCTCCTGGAGCTCGCCCGCCAGCCCTGCAAGTCCAGGGCCCTCCTTGTTCTCACGCAGGGCACCTGGCTTCCCTGAGTGGCCGGAGGTCGTCATGTGGGTCAGCTGACAGGCCGCACACCTGAGGGATGTAGAGGCCTCGGGGAGTGAGGAGGCCAGGGGAGGGGGAGGTGTGCGGAGAGGCAGGGAGGTAGCGGGGGTGGGAAAAAGGTATGGGGTTATCAGGGGGCGGTGAGGGGGTTACACCAGTTGTCCTTGGGAGAGGGATGAGGGGCCTGGCTGAAAGGGCGGGGCGGGGGGGGGGCGGATGGAGGTGCAGAGGGAGGACTCAGCAACCCAGCAGCAGTGGGCTGGCCGTGGGGCAGGGTGGAGGTGAAAGTTCCGTTTCTTCTTATCTCGGGGAGGAGCCAGCTGGCTGGATGCGTCTAGGCACTGGACCTCAGGGAGCCCGCCACAGACCAGAGGCATCCACGTCAGCCAGAGCTTCTCAGAAATGCAGGGTCTTTGGTGCCCACCCAGACCCTGGGGATCAGAACCCGCGTTTTCTGGAGACTCTCACTGGCCTAGAGCTTCCGTGACGCCCTACCGCACAGCAGTCTAGGTGGACGGCCGGGTTCTACCCTGGGGGTGACTCTTCCCCCCACCCCACCCCACCCCACCCCACCCGGGGACACTAGGCCCCATCTGGAGACATTTTCAGTTACAACTGCAGTGGGTGGTGGAGAGGTACTCCTGGCATCTAGTGGGTCAGGGCTGGCGGGAGGCCTGCTCAACATCCTTTGATGCCCAGGGCGGCCTCACAACAAAGGAAGGTCTGCCCCCTAACGCGCCAGGGTGAGGAGTCCTGGACATTCGGAGAGGGTGTCCGGGCTCTGCCGTGAGCCCCCGACTCTCGGCCTAGGTCTCGTCCCTTCCCATCGCCCTGGGAGGCCCCTTCAAAGCCACACAGAAAGGCCAGATGTCAATGAGTCACTTACAGTTTATTTTTGCCTGAAAGTATTTCACATCTCTGAACACAGCTACGTGACAGTAGTATTAACCATCAGGAAAAGCAACAGTGCGAAGGGAAAAGGTGGCATGTCTCGACTCTTCTTTTTTTTTTTTTTCTTTTAAAATTTTTTTTTTTTTTTGCTTCTGCTTCTTCCTGCACCAGAGTGCTGTAAAGTATGGGACCGAAGGGGAGCGAATAAAACCAAACAACAGAAAACAACAACAACAAAAAAAAACACGAAACGGAACACACTCACACGCACACACGAAATCAAACCTGGCACGGAAAATGAATTAAGACTGAAACCCAATTTCTTTTTTTTCCCTTTTTTAAAAAAATGAGGGCATAGTCGGGGGGTAATAAAGTCTACCTAGCAAAGTATAAAACGACAAAAGCATGGTTTCCATTGAATAAGATTAAATATATATAAAACAATTACATTGACTGGGGGTTAGGTCTGGAGGTGCTGAAGGGGGGCTGTGTTTGTGCTAAACCAACAGAAGAAGGGGCTTGGGGGAGAGGGGACCCCAAGTAAACCATGAGGGCTGTTTTGTACAGTGAGGGCTTGTTTATAAAAGAAACAGAGGTTGGTGTGTCTTTGGGGCAGGTGTGGGGACGGAGGGGGCAGAAGGGGCGTCTGCGCTGCAGTGGTCACATTCGTGGGCGGGGTGGGCAGTCAGGCTGGTGGAGGCGACGTCTCTCTTCTCCCAAGAGACCATGCAGAGAGGCGGGCATGCATGAGGGGACCGCGGGAGGCACAGGACGGCGGGGAGGCCACAGGTCGCAGAGCCTCAGCGGGGATGGGGGCAGCAGAGGCCACCGCAGATGGGAGAGCTCCGGGGGAGGGGGAGGGGCAGCTCTCCTGCGGGACGGATGGGAGGACAGGTTAGCACCCTCCCCCTCCAAATGTGTAAAAGGGGGCCGAGAGAAAGCTGGGGCCATAGAGGAGCAAGACGACAATGTGGGGACCCCACTTCTCCTCCCCCAGCTGACCTCCACCCTGTGAGGAAACTGGAGACGTCTGGGATCGAAACACACGGTGGCGTGGCGGGCAGAGGGATGGACGGACGGACCGACATGAGAGCGTTAGCATAGAGAATCCATTACGAAAAAGCAATTAATTTTCCAAGGAGGTTCTTTTTTTTTTTTTTTTTCCGTCTGTTTGTTTCCTTTAAAAAAATAACAAGAATACTACCACTACCCTGACAGCTGACTGGTTTGTACAGTACTACACGCCAGGGGCGGCCGGCGGGCGGGCGGGCGGGCGGGCGGGTCAAAGACTTCATAAATAAGAAGCAGGTCCCAGACCTGCAATTTGTCAACGTTTCTTAAATAGGCGCATTATTTAAATCTTATGTACAACAAGAATCACTTTGCATAGCAATGGCGAGGACACAGGACGGGTGTGGGTGTGATGACGTGACCACGTGACCGGGTCTTGTCCGATGGCGATGATGGCGATGGCGATGGCGGGGCGAGTTCTCCGCAGGGCCTCGGAGGGAGAAAGCATCCTTCCTTGGCCTCCAGGCCCGTCGGGGTTGCGAGACGATGGCATCAGAGTTGACTCTTCCCACATGGCATTGAACACAGAGGCAAAGAAAATCCACAAAGGGTCCCCCCTCCCCAAGCGCCCCCATCCCCACCCTCTCCCCGACCCGCTGCCGCTCCTCTGGTTGCTACAAAGTCCGTTTTAGATCAGGTCAATGTTTCCGATTATGAAGCTAAAAGAATTAGGTGGGGGCTGGGCGTGCTTACGGACCCCCTCCCCACCCCCTCCCCCCTCCGCCCTCCGCCCCCAGAAAGACTCCCCCGTCTATCTCACAGCCAGGACGCGGGGTGGGACCCCGAGACCCGCTGCTCTACAGCTATTAGTCAAGAGTTGCGTGTCGCAGTTGCAAACTCCTTCCTGCCGAGTGGGAGCTTCACCAGGCTTCCGTGTAGCGGACGTCCACCTCCTTCAGGTTGGGAAGCTTGGCCTGGGGGGAGCAAGAAGGATCCAGTCCCTTCCAGAACCTGGTGGCGCAGAGCTCCATCCCGCCCCCGCCCGGCGGCTGGCATTCCCACGATGCCCTCCCCACTTTGTCACCATCGGGGGCTCCCGAGCCCAGAGCTGGGGAACCTCCGGGAGAACCAAGTAGGCGGCACGGGGCTCCACAGAAAGCAGGCGATAGCTGCTGGGGAGCCCACATTCCCACCCCACAGAGGCTTCGGGTCACTGGCTCTGAGGGCAGGAAACCCAGGATGTGCGCCCCCCACCACCGTCACTTGCAGGCCACCTGCCCTTGGGTAGAGCCCTGGCCTCCGGGAGCCGGCTTCCTCATCTGTGGAGGGAATCTGAGTCCAGTCCCTGGCTCACGGGACGGGGCGAGGCAGGGCAAACCCAGAGCACCCGGTCCGAGACAGTGCCTGTGCCCTCAGGGCTGTCAGGAGTCCGGCGGGGAGAGTGGAGAGGGATCCGTAAGCTGCCGGTTCCTGGCGGGTGGGTGGAGATCCTTCCCACTCAGGCTCCCCCACGTGGATCGGTGGCCGGACTACAGGATCCCACCTGCTACTCCTCAGAGCGGCTTCCTGCCCCCCATCGCTGCCACCCAGACGCGCTTCTGCTCTGCCTTCTTTTATGAACGGTTTACTTTTTCTTACAAGCCTTTGCTGTACAGAGAGGCTGCTAACTGGTCTCCTGCCTTTGCTTCCCGCCTCCCCAGCTTCCTGGGCACTGGCCTGCCCGGCAGGCTCACTTTAACCACTCCTTTCTGTGCAGGCTCTCCCGCCCCAATGAACGGAGCTGGCGGTCCCCTCCCTGCTGGCCCCTGAGCCCCGTCCTGCTGCAGTCTGCTGCACGTGTCTGTCTGCCGGGACTGAGCTCTCTCCTGGGCAGGGGTGAGCCCACCGCACCTCGGCGTCCCTGTCCCCAGCGCAAGCCTGCCACACAGAAGGCGTCTGGAGGCTTGGCCAGTGAATGGGCCTCAGGCTACAGGTCTGGCTGAGCTGGAGGGGAAGCTGAGGCGGGGGGGGGGGGGGAGGCCCTGCTGGAGGTGGGCTTCCAGGGCGCCCAGGATCTGGTGCGCTCCTGGCCCGGCCCTTCCTTCCCAGGGCTCTGCGGCTGAGCCCACTCCTCTGGGCCCAGGATGAGGGGGCGGCAGGAGCCTGCTGAAGGCTCAGCCCTTCCAGCCCTGACGAGACATGCGTTTTTACAAACAAAATGTGCCCACCTTCCACCACCCAGATCCTCTTTCCTTGATTTTAAGTTGCCAACCTAGCCCAGCCTGCGGGTCCTGGGTCTCACCTGTGTGACTGCACCAGCCCTGCAAACCTTCTCCATGCTGCTACCCCTTGCTTGTACTCGCCCTCAAAAATCCTGCTTTCCGCGTAACAACCAGAACGAGCTTGTAAAAGCAGAACTCACTACCCTGCTTAGAGCCTCTGAGAGCCTCCTGAACCTGGATGAGATCCAGAGTCCTTCCGTGACCTGCGAGGCCTTATCCGGTCTGGCTCCGGTCTCTTCTCTCACTTTCTAGTCACGCTGGCTACAAAGTCGGTTCGTACCAACCCTTTCTGCCTCAGGACCTTTGCACTTGCAAAGGAAGGAAGGAAGGAAGGAGGGAAGAAAAGGATTACCTTCAGGTCTTCGTAGGTGTCCGCCGACAGCTTGGTGCTGTTCATGTTTAAGCTGCAGAGACTCTTCATGGCTGTCCAGGGACAGACAGACAGACACAGTCATTAGGTCAGTGGGACCCCACAAGGGGCAGTTGCAGGTACAGGATGGAAAAGCTGGGGGCGGACTGAGTTGCTGAGGCCTCTGGTTCAGAGACGGGGTCGGGGAGGTGGGGTTTCAGAGGCACAGCCCGGGACCACTACGTACAGAAGGTCTATTTCAGGCAGGAGCTGATCTGAATTGGGCCCACGTTCTCCCCCTGCCCTCTGAGCCTCTCTCCCTTCTGGTCCCCCTCTGTCATGTCCCTCCACTGCCTGTACCCCAAATGTCCCCAGAACTTGCCTGCCGCACTGCAGACAGTGGACCCCGCTGTGACTCTAAACCTCATCCTCTCTGCCCTCCGTTACCCCGTCACCTGCCCCCAGCCACTCCCAAGCCACCCAGAACGTGCCGACAACCTTGCAGGAGTCATGCCCACTGCCCAGAATGCCTCCCCCTCGGTCAATTCCTACGTATGTGTCTTTCACCCCCAGATCCAGTCACCTCCCTGGGAAGCCTTCCTGGATTCCTCCCAGCTGAGGCCCAGGGCCTCTCATCTAAACCAATGGACCTGGAAATGGGAAATGCAGATTCCCAGGCTCGACATCACCCAAGATTTGAGTTTAGTAGATTGGGGTCAGGGTACAGAAGTCGACAGCTCTAGGTGCCTCGAGTATTTTGGGGCTCCTCCTACTAGGGCGGTGCTTCTCAAACTTTACTGTGCGTTGAGAATCGCCCGGCACTTTGTTACAGTGCAGTTTCTGAGTCAGCAGGTCTGGGGCAGGGCCCGAGAATTTGCATTTCTAACCAACTCCCGGGTGAAGGCTGTGGCTGGGGCTGCAGCTGCTGTGGCGGCTCAGGGGAGCACGATCGCCCTCAGGGGCTGGGACAGCGTCGGGAGCGCACAGGCTGGGCCTCACTCATTCTTCCTTTTTCCTCTAGAGCATCAGCTCCACGAGGGCAGGGATACTTCTGCCTGGCATGGGGGAGGTGCTCCGGGAGCACACAGCACGGTGCGTGAATGGAGGAAGGGAGGAAGGGATGAAGGGATGGATGGAGGGACTCACAGCTGAGGGCCAGCAGGCCGGCGTCGGTGACGGGCGTCTCGCACAGGTTCAGCACCTGCAGCATCGTGAGGTGTTCCGACAGGAGCCGCAGGCCGGCGTCTCCAAACTGTGGGGCAGAGACCTGCTCAGCCTGGACACTGACGCTGGCCTCCCCGGGCGCCCGGGGCGACGACCCCGAGGCAGGGGCAGCGGCGGAGCAAGGAGACAGGACAGAGCCCAGGCCTGAGGCCCATGGCCTCCACGCCTCAGGGCCTGGGCCGCTCTCGCTTCTCGCCAGACTCCAGTGCCCTGACCGGGTTCAAATCCAGCTTCTGCCAGTGCCGTGGACCAGACAAGGGCCCCCCCCTGGAGTCGGTGTTGCCGTCTGTCAAGGGTGGCTTTGAACTCAGTGACTCGTGGCTACTAGCGGGAGCCGAGGTGGCCCTTCCCTGGGCGGGACAGTGGGACAGCAGGGCAGCTGGGAACGCCCGGGTTCTCTTCTGCGAGATGAAGGTGTCGGCAGGGCCTGCACCTCACAATGGAGTGGAGACCACACGTGCTGATACGTGTTTAACAGCCCAGTCGGTACTAAGCACGGGCAGCGGGCACCGTGCGCTGTGGTCATTACAAGGAGGAGACCCACCAGCCGCCTGCACACCCCCTGGGCAGGGGTGTGAGACCTGTGTCACGTGTCAGCTGTGCCGGGCACGCCCCTGCTCTGGGCCTTGGCGACTCCAACTGTGGGACGGGCCACTGGGCTTCACGAGGGGCTAAACCTTCTCTGGCCTGGGACCCTCCGGGGGACGTGGGTGCTGTGCCGTGGAGGGGGCGTGGTGATGAAGCGAATGGCCCCGTGGGTTCTGGGCAGAAAGCCAGCCATGGAGGAGGGTGCAGGGCAGGCCTGGGGCAGGGGTGCACGGTGGGCACGGAGGGGGCGCAGGGGGCAGGGGCAGGGCAGGCCACATGTACCTGAGTGGACCACAGGTTCAGCTGCTTGAGAGAAGGCAGTTTGATGAGGTGCTCAGCGCAGGCACTGGTTACGTTGGTGAAGGCCAAACTGAGGTTCTCCAGGTTTCCAAAGGAGCCAGAGCTCAGCAAACGAGCCAAGTCAGCATCCTGCAGACGGGACGGGCAGGCGGGGTCTCAGGAGGCCTGGGGCTGCCAGCAGCTCCCCGAGGCCCTAAGCCTCCCCTCCCCAGCCCCACAGAAAGCTGTGGCGGGGAGGAGAGCACGGTCCAGTGGGTTGGGACAAAACGGGGTGTCAGGGAGGGCGCGGCTGCCTCCACGTCTCCGTGGCGGCAGCTGCCTAGCTGGAGAAAGCCTTCGGAGCTGTGACCCACAGCCTGAGTCACCAGTGGGGTGTTCCGAGGCCACGTCCCTCCCACAGGCGTGTGCACGTGTGTCCGACCATCTCACTTTCCCAGGCGGGAGCTTGCGCCCACTTCCTACCTGCAAACACTGAGGCCCTTTCCAGGAGTATGTGAGCACTAGACTCTGAGGTCGTTGAGGGTCCCTTCCATCTTTGTGATAGAATCCTTGAGTTTTAGCTGCCAACTGGCTGCCCTGGATTAAGGCTAATCTCCCAGCTAGGTGGGGCCACGTGCTAAACCTGGACAATGGTATACAAGCAGATGTGTCCCGCAGAACTTCCAGGAAGGTCTTTAAAGGGAAGGGGCGTGTTCCTCTTTGCCTCTTCCTCCTTCCTCCTGGCTTGAATGGAGATAAAATGGCTGGAGCTTGAGCAGCCAGTTTGGACTATGAGGTGGAAGCTATGTGCCAAGGACAGTGGGGCAGCAGGATAGAAGGAACTAAGATCCCTGAAGACCTTGTAAAATGGGGAAGGAGGCACCAGCCTGATAGGCTTCTTGTCATAAGATAAAATGAATTATGAGCACAATTTATGTGGTACGTGAATCCTCCATATATATGAGCTATTATCGTCATCATTGTGAGTAACTGGTAACATAGTAACATTAATATCAACAGTAATCTTTATCATAATGTTTGGTTTCCTGCAACCCAGTTCCCTCCTAGGGAGGGAAGTACCATAGGGTCCCTGTTTACCTCCTCCCATCACCTCCAGCAGACACTGTCTGCTGTTCCCCACCGGGGAGGGTAACCCGCTTCTTCCCTCCCAGCCCTGCAGGAGAATGAAACCGACTCACTGTGGACTTGGAGGGCAGTGTTAGCCTGGTGGGCCCGCCTTTCCTTTGCTGCAACAGAAGTCAGACTGGTTACGACCCACTTTTCCCTGAGCCCTCACCCGGTACCCGCACCTCCAGTAACACCTCTCATGGCACTGTTTGTATTCCTTGGGAGTGGCGGGCAACATGGTGGTCTTTGTCTCAGGGGCAGACCCCGAGGCCAGGTCTGAGGGCAGGTGGTATATCAGAGAGGCGACCTCAAGAAACCCCAGCGGTGGAGCGGGGAACTGAGACCACAAGGCCCCTAAAGGAAGAGGCTGTGATCACCCCTGGGCCTCGGGGAAATGGTGGCGAAGTCACATCTCACAGGGAGACCCCACCTCTCCTGTCAGTCACTGGTTGAGAGCTGCTCCAGGAGACCACGGGGTGTGAATTTTCCACCCTTCTGTCCTGCTGTGCCCGTGGACAGAGAAAGCCCTTTGGCCAGGAGGTACGGGTGCTGGCGTTTGGAAATCAAGCCCCGTGCCCTGAAATGAAGGGCCTGAGGGAAGTGGGTGAGGGAGGGAGGGAGGGAGGAGGGGCACAGACAGCCACTGCCAGGCTTGGCTCGGAGGGTGACACAGGATGTGGCTGTGACCGGGCGCATATGGGCTGTTTGACCTTGGGCCACAGACTCAGCCTCTCTGATCATCTGGAAAGTGGCGGGTGGCAATCTCGACCTCTCTGGGTCTGGAGGAGGAGTCAGTGAGGTGGAGGCCGGCACAGGTGCCACGGACCCTGGGCTCTGCCCTGCTCACTGCAGCCACGCTCTCGCTGCTGGGCAGGGGAGCCCCGGAGCCGGGCCGGGCAGCCGGGCGTGGACTCACCAGCTCCTTCAGCTCCCGCTGCCGGTCGCACAGCTGCTCATACATGCGCTTCCCCACGCCCGTGCTCTCCAGGGTCGAGATGATCTGCAGCTGCGTGTCGTTGTTGTCGATGATGTTGTATTCCAGCATCAAGCACAGGATCTGCCAAGAGCCGGGAGGCGAGTTACCGCCAGCCCGAGGCTCTGGGCAGGGCTGGTCCTCGGAGGCGCGGAGGCCTGAACCCTCAGCCTGTCCCAAGAGCCCCTCACGCCTCGGGAGGCGGCCAAGCTCGGCACACCCATGCGTTCCCAGGTCTTGTTCTCTCCCCGCTCTCTGCACTTCCGGCTGTGCGATGCTGGGGGGATCGCCTGCCCCGGTGTCCCCTCTGTGTAACGGGAACATTAGTGCACACACACTCAGCGCGTGGGAGCTCCTGGTTAACGCTTGTGGGCACCATGCACGCCGGGCCCCTATGGCCCGGTAGAGCCCAAAAGACAGGACACCTCTTTCTATCCCTTGCTTTTCCACGGAAAGCTCTGGGAGTCAAACTCTTTGATGCTCTCCCTGCTGAGAGGTGAAGTCTAATTCCCATCCCCTTGACTATGGGCCTGGCCTCGGTGACTCACTTCTATTATTTTTTATTTATTTATTTTTTTCCGGCACGCGGGCCTCCCACTGCTGTGGCCTCTCCCGTTGCGAAGCACAGGCTCTAGGCACGCAGGCTCAGTGGCCATGGCCCACGGGCCCAGCCGCTCTGCGGCATGTCGGATCCTCCCAGACCGGGGCACAAACCCGCGTCCCCTGCATCGGCAGGCGGACTCCCAACCACTGCGCCACCAGGGAAGCCCTCACTTCTTTTTTTTTTTTTTTAATTTATTTATTTATTTATTTGACTGCACTGGGTCTTAGTTGTGGCACGCTAATCTTTAGTTGCGGCATGCGTGTGGGATCTAGTTCCCTGACCGGGGATTGAACCCATGCCCCCTGCATTGGGAGCGTGGAGTCTTAACCACTGGACCACCAGGGAAGTCCCGGGGACCGACTTCTCATGGCCAGAAAGTGGCAGAAGTGATGCTGCCTGACTTCTGAGGTTGAGTCAGGAAAAGAGATATAGCTTCTGCCGGGTCTCTTTGGACAGTGGCTGTGGAAGCCCCAGGCTTCTGGGGACTTTGGGGGAGACAGAGGTGACATGAGTGCCCGGGGCTGGTGTGTGCTCCTCGGTGAGTGGGACGGCTACGACCAAGGCTGCTGTGTGGACGGCGGCCTGGCAGCCCCAGCTGCTCCAGCCTCCGCTGGTCGAGTCCCCTCAGGCCAGTGCCAGACACGTGAGGGAAGCAGCCTTGGGAGGACCTAGCCCACCCCCATCTGACTGCGACCCCATGAGACACTCAGAGTGAGAAGTGGTCAGCTGAGCCCAGTCATCCCAAGACCCAGGAGCAAATAAATGAGCATTATTGTTTTTAGCCCCCATTTGGGGGTGGTCTGTTCTGCAGCAACAGACAAATGGAACAGAAACCTGCCCAGTCGATCCCTTGGACCCACGTGGATCAAAAAGTGAAATTAAAATGAAATTAGCAGACGGTTTGATGAAGGTCTCCCGCTCCCGCTAAGCTCAGGAGGGCTGGGGCTGTGCCTGCCTCATCCGCTGCCGTGTCCCCAGCTCTTGTAATAACTCGGGGCTCCTAGAAGCTCCTAGAAGGTGCTCCATCAACAAGGATGAAGTCCTGGGAGAGTTGGCAACCTTACCAGGGACTCGGGCCAGCTCCTTACCTCCACCATGGTCTGGTTCCCCCTCAGCGCCAGGAGCATGCAGGGTCCCAGCTTGTTTTCTGCCAGGGAGAGCAGGAATTTTTTGGTCTTGTAACAGGAGCCCATGAGGATGTGCACCTGTGAGGAGAGATGGGCCAGGTGAAGGGCAGTGACCGCGTGGGCTGTGGCCCGCGGTGCCTGCCTTCTACGTGCTACAAGGATCGTGAGACCAGAAGACACGGATCAGACACGCCCCACACCCAGTCTGGACACTGCATCCGCAACGATCACCAGACTCTCCCCGGGGGATTCAAAGGATGCCCCCCCCACCCCCGACACCGGCTCCACTGTGCTGCGTGAAGTAAGCCACTCACAGAAGGACATATCCGGTAGGGTCCCACTCATGGGAGGGACCTAGGGTCAGACTACAGAGACGGAAAGGAGAAGCGGGGGTGGGGTGGGGTGTCGGGGCTGGGGGAGGGCGTGGGGAGCTAGTGTTTACAGCGGGGACAGTTTCAGTTTGGGAAGATGAAGGTTTGGAGATGGATGGTGGTGGTCACTGCGGAACACTGTCGGTGCACTTGACGCTACAGAACTGTACACTTAAAGACGGTTCAGGTGGGCAGAAATGAACACAACGTTGTAAATCAACTACACTTCGATAAAAATATTTTAAAAAATGGTTAAGGTGGTAAGATGTATGTTATATATGTTTTACCTCCGCTCCGTACACACACACAAAAGCCCCCTCTCCCGTCCCCCTCGGGACTCTGCTGACACCTGGCCCTCTGGGTCGTGGCACTGTCAAAGCTGGCGGAAACGTCTCGGCAGCCCCTGCTCAGGGTGCGCAGGCCCACCCCTCACACGCAGGGTAGGGAACAGTACGGAGCCCCGTCTCCCCTTCCCAAGCGCCCTGTGAGTCCCAAAGGTATTCTGAGTGATCGCCTGCCCCAGAAACCCAAGAACTGGCCAATTCTGCTCCATCTTGGGTTATCCGCAGGCCGGCCATTAAGAAAAGTGTGTTTCTTTCTGGTGCATCTGGAGATGGGTGCCCAAGGGCAAGGGTCCCCAACCAACGGCTGGGAGGCCCACACACCTGGTGTGCTCTCCCCCTGACTTCACGTTAGAGCAAAGGCCCTTCTGCGGTTGGAAACGGCAGCCTAATCAAGGGGACCTCATCCGTGCCATGCGTCTCCATGGGAACGACGCATCACCATCCAGGGGCTGCCTGCTTCCTTCCCCACGTATATTCTTTTCTGCTCCATCACCAACAACTCTGGCATACAAATGCAATCTCTCAGGCTGGGGAGCTGCCAGCTCCCTGACTTCTCTCTCTCACAGTCCCCGCACCAAGGGGCGGGGGGGACCACGGGGCGTTGCCATGGTGAAGCTGTGACATCAGAGCAGAGAAGCCTGTGAGAGGTGGTGCAGGCAGGCAAGGCCAGCATTTTCAGGACACACAGGGCACTCAAAGGGGACGTGTCAGGCAGCAGGCGAGGAGTGGAGAGCAAGTGCGTAAGGAAAGGAACCTAAAAATAAGCCCCTTTCCAGAGAGGATCCAGAGGCAGTGCTGGGGTCTGTCGTCACTGCGCACACACTGCCAAGTTCACTGCGGAGAGCGCTATGAGCTGCTCACCCCACTGAACCGGCTGCCCAGTAGGGATGAGAATAGCCACACCCGTCACTTCTGCGCACTCACTGTGCGCTAGGCCCTGGCCCGGTGCCTCGCATATATTATCACAGGCAGTCACCATGGTAACCCCGAGACGCCAGGACTACGCTCCCCGTTTCACAGACGAGGAAACCGAAGCCCCGAGAGGCAAGTTACTGATCTGAGGTCATCAGGCTAGCATGTAGCAGGGCTGCAACCTTAGCCACAGCTGGCCTAGGCTTGCGCCTTCCTCAAGCTCTGGAACATGAGTGACTGTGGAACGGAGCTGGTTTCGTCAGCAAGCGGGCTAGGTGAGGTTGCCGGCCGCCTAGAGGAGCATCTGCCCTGGGGAAGGGGCATCTGTGCCTCCTTTCACAAGATGGACACTCTCTGCTACTGGAAGAAGGGCCGGCTCTGGACAGCGTGGGCCTGGCCGAGGGAGGAACCTGGAGGCCGGAGGCCTGTGTGACCTCGGGCAAGCCACTGCACCTCTCTGTGCCCGTTTCCACACAGAGGTAGTTAAGGGATGGGGCTGCCGTGAAGATGAAGAAAGATCGTGCATGTGAGGTGTCGGTCACAGTGCACAAGGCAAGTATCAGGAGTCACCAAGGATGCGGCTATTGGTCTGGGGATCTCAGATGCCTCATCTCCAAGGTGGGCCGGTCATCCTGACCTTGGCGCTACGGGGCAAGGATCAGACGAGCTGGCGGATGGATCTGCAGCGCCTTCTGGGATACCTGTGCCCATTACGCGCTCAGTCCCTTGAACAAAGCAACGCGCTGCAGTGAACCCGATGAGCTTGGGCAGTTAACACCTGTAACGTCTGGAAGATGGGGTAATAGGAAGTGTCCCTCCTCACGCTGCTGGGGGAGCCTCTGGCTCGGGGCCTGCTCAGGTAAGAGATGAGGAAGTGACACCTGTGGCCGGCGTCACCATCACCATCTTCATCACCGGCATCCTTTCAGCCTGGAAATTCCAGGGCTGGCCCCAGCGGGCACGGGGCGGCTCTCTCACTGGTCAGGGGAGGGGAAGCCAGTGTGCCCGCCCGTGGCTCCGGCCACTCCCACCCCTGCCCCTCACGTACCATACTGGCGAACAGCTCCCCGTCGTCGTCGCAGGCCACCCCTCCGGGGCTGTAGAGCTGGAACCAGCCGTCCTTGCCGGCTCGCACGCTCAGCAGGCACGAGTGGACCTGCCGCAGGGGGAGAGGCTTGGTCAGCCCCTGCAGACCCACGACGACGGTGGCCCACGATCCACACACGCCAATGGCAAACGCCCAGACAAGTCCCACGGTTAAGGAACTGGTTTAACTTAGTTTAGTCCAGACCCGCCCAGCCTTCTACTAAATTCCACGGAAGGCCTTTTGGGAAAAACTCTGATATCCATAAACAGGGGAACTCCAGCTCCTCAGGATGGAGGGCCGGGTCCTGGCTTGTTTAGCTGCCCTGAATAAAGCACGTCTGTGGCCAAGTCGGGGTAGAGAGGCGCAAAGGGACCTCTGTGCCGCTCTCTCCTGCACCTTGGATGGGGGCATTTTTTTCTCTTTTCTCTGTCTGGGTGTCTGTCCCCCTCTCTGTGTCTCCAATTCCTCTCTCTCTCTGCTCTCCTTTCTCTCTGAACCTCTGCCCCACTCCCTCACTTTTGGGGCGTTTGCCCCTCCACCTCTGGGGGTCTGCCTGCTTCCCTACTTCACCCTCATGGGTGCTGTCCCCAGGGTTTGCCTCTGTCCCGCCGATGTCTCTCTCTCTCTCTCTCTGGGACCCTGACATTCTCTCCTTAGGAGAAAGGGTCTCTGTCCAGAGTCGGGGGCAATTTCAGTGCTGCCCGAAGCACAGCTCTCTCTGTGGCTCTCAGCTTCCTCCCCAGGGCTCCACGCGTCTGTGTGTGGGTGGCGTGTGTGCGTGTGTGCAAACACGTGTACACATGTGGGAGGAATTCCACATCCACCCCGGCCCCGCTGTAATTGCAGGGAGAGAGTGAAGGACGAGCTCCTGCCAAGAGTCACTTACTCACAGATATTCAGTTGATCACAACCCACACACAAGTAAACAGAAAGCAGGGGCGGCAGGGCTCTGACTTTCCCCTCTGAGTTGGAAGACTATCGGCCGCTAACTTAGCTATACTTCAGAGAAACAAGGAAGCAAGAGTATGAAACTCTGTTCAACAGATACAGCAGAGAATCTATAAGAAAACAACTGTGGCTCCATCTGGGAGGGAGAAGGTGGGAAGGGAGACGAGTGAGGGGAAGAGAAGCAGGAGAGGAAATCAGAGCAGGAGGCGGGCGGAAGCGGGAGGCACGGCTGGCAAGAGGGGCCTGCGGGGGGGCCGTGTCCTCAGCAGCCTCCCGGGCGTTACCCGGGCTGGGAAGTTGCCCTCCTGGCACCCGGCACTGCCGCTCCGCTCTGGGATGCAGCTGCTACCGCTTTTATTCATCAACTTCAAAGTCGGTGTCTGAAATGAAGCCTCACTTTCCAGGGGAATTCTGAGACTCTGCCTTCACGCACGGCGAGGGATGGCTCAGGGTTAAGAAGAACGGAGACCATCGCTGGTACCCAGACGTTTAAAAGCTCCCTGTCTATGGCTTCTGCCTGAGGATCGCTTTTGGAGGCAGGTGTAGAATCATGGTGTTTTCGAACTAGATCCTTCTAGATCCTTCTCGACCCAGGCTTTATAGTGTGGCCTCTTAGAATATACTCTGGCTCCACCGAGAAGAACTCCCTCCCTCATCCTCCGGCTCCGCCTCTGTCCCCGCCTGGGAACCAGGCCCCTCGTGCCCCAGACTCTGTGTGCACAGAGGAGGGGCCTGAGCACCTCAGGGCAGCCCCCGCCCGGCCCGCTGCGCACGCTGCATGGCTCGCCCCTTCTGGAGCCTAACTACCCCCGGGTGAGGGTAGGGCCTCGGCCCGTGTACCAGCTGTGTGATCTCGGGCATGTAACCCCCGTTTTCTCAACTCTAAAAGGAGGGTGATTCCAATGTAAAATGGGGATGATGGCAGCACCTAGTCACAGGGTTGTCGTGAGGATTAAATGAGAGAACGCATGTGCCTGACACAGCGTGAGCACCCAGCGAAGGCTGCTGCTGTCATTACAGCGATGCAATGGGAGAACGGCTGGGGTGGGTTCCCAGCCCACTCTGAGTCCTTGTTCACACACAGGGGCTCTGGGAGGGAAGGCTGCTGCCCTCTCCCTGAAGCCCAGCTGTTGGAGGGGCAGAGTGGCCCCTCGGGGAGGCCCTAGGCCACCATGCCCGGGAAATAAAACCTGGCTCAGATCCCAGCTCAGACATCTTCCCTGGCCCGCTGATACTCAGAACGGCAGGACCAGAGAGGATGAGCCGTATCTCAGAGCTGGTTAGGAGCCCGGGTGCCAGCCTGGCCCTAAACCATGGCCCGTGCCCTAAGGAGCCGGTGGGAAACACCTCTGGGGAGTCTCAGTTTACAGTAAAACACTGACATCACGGGCCAGGCTTGGACACTTGGGTTGGGGGCTGTGTTTATGCACAAGGCAAAGGAGCCTTTGTAAACTGTTAAGGATGCCCGCGGGGCACAAGGGGGCCCCGACAGAGCCACATGCGCCCTGCTGCAGCCTGGACCGTGTGCCTGCGAGGGAGAGGGAGGCCTCACCTCTTGTCGTGGGTCTTCGGCGAACCTCTGAATCACGTACTTCAGTTCCCTGAAAGAGACGGGGTAGGGGCAGAGTCATGCCCTGGGTCCTGGCTGGGGTGGGCCAGGATGGGGGGCTGAGGACAGAGCTGGGGAGGGGCGGGGGCACCGGCTGAGCTGGCGGGATCAGGAGACGCCTGGACGGGCCTGGACACGCGTCTCCGGGAGAACTTCTGGGAGGAGCCATCCTTGCCTCCCAGAAGGCACGTGACGAGGACGGGCCGGAAGGAGGGCTGGCTGCTGGGGGACGCCCGCAGGACAGAGGACACTCGTCCGGGAAGAAGGTAACAAGGGCGTTGCCCAAATACTCACTTGGTGAACTTCTCGTGTGCGAGAGCTCTGCAACAGAAACAAAGGGAAAACCGCAGTGAGCAGGGCGTTCGCAACAGCACAGTGACCCAGGGTCCTTCCTCTGGGGGCGGCAGGCTTTCTGCCGGATTCCAAGAATGAAGGGGAAGTTGAGCATGAAACACCGACATCGTGTCCCCACTCGACATGACATGGAGCAGAGGAACGGGAACGGGCTGAGTTCCCCGGGCCCCTGCTTACTCTAAAAGGAGGGTAATTCTATTGTAAAATGGGGATGACGGTAGCACCTAGTCACGAGCACCAGGCTTCAGAGGAAGCAGAAGCGGCGCTCCGGGGGGTGCACGTGAGCACGTCTGCACGTGGGCACCAGGGACCCAGGTGTGCTTGTGAACTGTTCCACCACTAAGGCGCGGCTGCGCTAATTGCCACCACTCATCCGAGCGGCAACCGGGGACCCTTCTCAGGGCCAATCGCCTCATGGGCCCACCGTCAGGTGTATCCCCGCAGCTGTGGGAACAGTGACTGCAGCCGATGACGCCACTGCTCTCAGGAGTCGGATTTCTCCAGTCTCAAATCCTGGGGGCTCCAGGGACCAGCTGGGCCGGCAAATGGGGTAATTACTGAGTGTAATGGCCCCTGGGAGAGCCGCATTTCATAAACACAGAGCTCCTCCGGAGAGAGCCCCCGGGGCTGCCTCCTGGGGCCCGGCTCCTTCACAGCTATCAAAACAGGCCTGCAGGCATTTTAGGGCCTGGTGATTTAGACAAAGCCTTCTCCTCAGGCCATTATCCACCAGAGAGTTTTCTCCCTATTTTCCCGTGATAAATTCAATACTGGGATAAGGGCTGGAGAGACGGAAGGGTCCGTTCCTGGCCCAGCTCACTGTGGGGCGGGAGCTAATCCTGTAATGGGGGTACTAAGGGAGCTTTCAGCATATGGCCGCACAGCACACAAAGCCATTCCGCACGCGTTATGTCTGGATTTCTACTCTGGCCCTCGGGAGACGGGAGAGGCAGGTTTTCCTACGCCCATCTGACGCACAATAAACACCGCTGACGTGACCGCATGGGGCCTTTGTACTCTTAGCTCAGTGAAGCCATCTAGCCATGCAAGCACGTGATTTCCCCATTTTCGGGGGTGGGAGTGAGCCTCCTCGGGGTCCCACAGCTGAGGACCAACACCTCCATCCCCATCTCCCGCTGTCGTCTGTGGTGTCCCCCGGTGCGTCCCGTGACCTGATCGGTCCCCCTGCTAAGGCCGGGGTGGCCGACGGAGGTTGTCCTTTCAGGGCCGGAGGGTGCTGGGGACGTGTGTGGGACTTACTCTTTGGGGAATGGAATGGGCTGAAGCAAGCTGGCCAGAGACGGTCTCCAGTCATCATAGTCAGACCTGGAACGAGAGGGGCCGACGGTCAGGGCTGGTCTAGACGAGGGGCGGTTAATGGTGTGTTATCACACAGGGTCAAAGATGGGGCGAGAGTCTGGCGACCTCGGCTCCCAGGGGCCCCGAGGGACAAGCAGCTGGTGTCTGCAGCGTGGCCGCGAGGCCTGATAAGCCTCTCCGGAGACTTCCCCGTGGCCGCCGAAGGGGCTGGTCACCCAGCTCCCCGGATTCCTGCTCCTCGCCACCACACCCAGGTTCCCAGACCCTCGTTCCTTCTACCTTCCAGAGCACGGAGGGCTGTCATGGGCTGAAACGTATCCCCCTCAGATTCGTACGCTGAAGTCCTAACCCCAGGACCCGAGCCCAGGAAGAGGTGACTGAGGTAAAACGAGGTCATTGGGGTGGGTCCTAACCCAACCTGACTGGTGTCCTCGTAAGTGGAGATCAGGACACAGACACACACACAGGGATGACCACCTGTGAGCCGAGCAGAGAGGGCCTCAGACACAACCAACACTACCCGCACCTTGATTCCACAGTTCCAGCCTCCAGAACGGTGAGAAAATACATTTCTGTTGTTTAAGCCCCTTGGTCTGTGCTGCAACCTGGCCTAAGCAGAGGACGGCCACGGACCCCAGACCTAATTTGTGGTCCTGTGGGCCCGGGGCTCCCTGATGTATAGAATTCGCTGTTTTTTGTTTTCTTTTGTTTTGTTTTGTTGGCACTGCCGTGCGGCTTGTGCGATCTTAGTTCCCCAGTCAGGGATCGAACCTGTGCCCCCTGCGGTGGAAGCGTGGAGTCCTAACCACGGGACCACCAGGGAAGTCCCAGAATTTGTTGTTTTTCAACCTTCTTTTCATTCAGTTGGACCCCTCTGCCCCCCGCCGCCCCAAGGAGCTTTTTCAACATTTTCCTCAATTGCTCTCTAAGTACACTATATCTGTATGCTGTATGTCTGTCTCTACTTCATTCCAAAAAAGAGGAAGATCTTCTCACCCCCCAGAACAAATAATTCGCCCTCACCAACAATGCACAGTTTAGATAACCCCGGCGTAGGAACTGTTCCCACCCCTCCTTCCTCCAAATAAAGTGATGATAAAGTGGCAGCCTTCAGAATCCAGCTCACACCCTGGAGTGTTCCGCGGAAAGCCGCCGGACACACCGAAAAGAATTCCCAGAAAAGCCTGTGGCCTGAGATAAGTTCTGACAGTGTTGCCAGCTGAGAGTTACTAAGCACTGACCAGGCCAGGCAGTGGGCACAGCCCGGCTCACTTAGTCCTCAGAACAGGCACTTGAGGACAAAGAGTATCGCACCTGCCCTACAGGTGAGAAAGCGAGGCCCCTCGTGCCTCCTGAGTTCAAGCAGCTAGGACGCTCAGAGCAAGGATTCACAGCCAGGTCCTCGGACTCCAGTGCCCGAGGCTGGGTGTGTGCTTTATGCTGCCCATGGGTGGATGGGCACAGGGAGCCCAGATCACGATGTGGAGACAGACCCCTTTCGACCTCATACCTGCGGTCATTGATTTTTACAGCTGGCTTGTCTTCCCTCTAAACCCCTTCCCTCTTTCCCTCCCACCTGTCACTGACTGACTTATGGTTTCCAGAAAAATCTAAAAGTAATAGGAGCAAACACTGTAGACAGCACCTGTCTCGAGCCAGGGGCCCTTCCAGGCACACACATGGATCAGCCCCTGTGTTCCTCCCAGAGACCTGGTGAGCTGGATGCACCCGCCATCCCCATTCTACAGCCAAGGAAACTGAGTCTCGGTGAAGACAGGCACTGGCCCAAGGCCACACAGTCGGTAAGAGCTGGGGTTTGACCCCAGGAGCCTGGCTCCCGTGTCTGTGCTCCTGCCCACTGAACAACACATCTCGTGGCCCCTGTTTCCACCTGCAGAGGCAGGCCCTGTTCCCTTTCTCAAAAGGGGCACGTACTCATTTTTCTTTTGCTTTACAAAAATATGTTCAATGTAGAAATGCCATTAAATACAGGAATCTCTACGGAGTGTTTAAATCACCCATGATCAGAGTGGGTGTCAGAGGAGCTGTGGCCGCGCCTGGTGTGTAGGACCTGCTGGGCTCCCGGACAGACACAGCCCGGACCATGGCTCACTCCGGAGGAAGGGCAGGTGATCAATGAACAGCGTTGTGTCACTGGGTCCAGGTGCTAAGCTCAGTGGGAGGATGGGGCAGGGGTCTAGGTGAAAGTGTCTCCCCAGCCTGGAGCTCGGCCTCCTGAAGGCTCTGTCATGGCAGCTCACGCAGGACCAGGGGGAGGACGCAGGGGTGAAGGAAGAGGCAGAGGCAGACGGACTTCCTTCCTGGCCTGGGCCCTGCCCAGCTCCAAGTTTGCAGCTGGCCCCTGGACTTACTCCAAATGTCCGGTCTGACCATTTTAGCGTACATGGTGGGTGTGCTGGGCAGAGACTGGGAAGCTAGGAGCCCGGGGCCTGGCCAGGCCCAAGGGATGGGCGTGGGATCCCTGTGGCCAGCAGAGCGCCTGTCAGGAGCATCCTGAGAGCAGTGCTGGCCTCAGGGCTGGCAGGCCAGGCTGACCTGGGGTGGAAGGGAGAGCTGCAGGCCGGGCCGTGAGAGGCCTGAGCCCACCTGCAGGAAGGACAGGATAGCCAGGCCTTCCTGGGCTCAGGGAGGAAGGGGAGAGTGAACCAGGTGCCTTAAGCAACCTGAGGGCCTCTGATGGGCCTCAGGTGTCAAGCAGCACACATTTAATCCTATAACCCCCATTTACAGATGAGAAATGGAGGCCCAGAGAGGTCAGGACACCTGCTGAAGATCACAGAGCTCATGAGGGGAGAAGCTGGACTGGAACGAGGCTCCTTGAGCAAGAAATCCAGCCCTCTGGCCTCGGGCTGCTCTCCACGAGCGGTTTAGAGCCTACATGGCTGAGGACTTCCTTTCTCTTGCTTGGGAGGGGGAGCGGGGGCGGCGGGGGGTGGTGGTGGGGGTGGTGCGCGTAGGTAACACCAGAGACAAGCTGGGCCGGGGAGGGGTGGACGTGGGAAATGAGGGCAGAGTGGTTCCGAGGATTTGGGGCGGCCGCCTTGGCCCGGCAGAGACAATGCACACTTGGTAGAATTGTAACCCAGCTTGACAGGTGCTGTTAGACCAGAGCTCGGAGCTGTCCCGTGGACAAGGTGCTTCCTCCAAGCAGACCCTTTCCCCGATTTCACGGAATCTTCCGCATGGCATAGGGAGAACACGCCAGCCTGAGGGCACGGGGGGCCAAGCAAGCCTCTGAGAAGCCGAAGCCCCCAGCACACGGGTCTGGGACGGGCAGGCCTGGCCCTGACGGCTGCGTGCTCGCAGCACCCAACCTGAACCCTGGCTCTGTCACGGCCACAGCCTGGAGAATGCCGTGTGTGGCTCCCTGGGGTGGGGCACTGGTGGGGTCCTCAAAGGGGCCCCTGGGGGTGAGCTAGGGCACAGCGAGGCCTGGGAGACCAAGGGGAGGTCCACGGCCTTTCTAGAAGACCATGAGCAAGGCACCTAATGCAGCCCAGGGCGCCAGGAGGGTGTGTCAGGGACACAGCTCATTCTGCTTTGCTCCTGCCGTCACACGTACAAGTATCTGCTCCCTCCAAAGGCAACTAGCTGGCCCAGGGATTAAAATCCAAGGTGAGAAGTGAGTGGCCTTTATCTCTGAAGCTGGGGACCTGGGCAAACCCCCCTTCTCTGCCTCGTCATCCCACCAGGGACCTTCCAGGGCTGTAGGCAGATCCGCTGGCCTCAAATGCTCTAGGGAGTGTCTGGGTTCTACAGAGTGGCCACAAGCCCCAGGAATCTGCATCTGAAATTTTCCAAACGGATCAGTCCATCTATACGCATACATACACTATACATACACACACACACAGACACACACACACACACACACACACACACACACACGTGTATTTCTGCTGCTCTGCAGACCTCATCTAAAACCCTCGCCGGAAGCCCGAGCACGGAGATGCTGAGCGTGGGGATGGGGGTACCTGTCCTTGCCGCAAGCCTGCAGGGTGCCAGGTGGTGTGGCGAACGCGTGGCACACACAAATTCACTGAATTCTCGAGGCAGCCCTGAGAGCCAGGACGCACTGACAGGCGTCCCTATCCTTATTTCACAACTGGGAAACCGAGGCCCAGAGAGGCGGACTCATTGTCCGAAATCATACGATCAGTTGAACGGTGGGGGGGAAGACTGGACCCCAGTCTGGCTGACATTCAACCAAGGAGGTGAGGTGGTCCTTCCACCCCCGACCCCGGGCACCCAGCTCCCGCCCCCGAGTCCCACTGGGAAGACAGCGGCTGGCAGACGGTGAGCTGACCTGGAGGAACGGCTGGCAGCGGTGGTGTCTGGGGCCTGAGGACCCACGTGAGGGCAGAGATGCTGACTGGGCTCCAGTCCACCCCACCCCAGAGCCTCATCAGACTCCCCAGCCACACTCACGGGCTTCATCCTGGCCGCGCGGTCGCCTGCAACCTCCTTCTCCATCTCTCCGCCTGTTGGAGGCTATTCCAGCCACTCCTTGTCCGCCAGGGTCTCCAAGCCCCCAGACAGTCCCCCTTCCCTGCACTGAACTCCGGGCATTTCCGCTCAGCAGAGCTGCGCTATCTGGCTATGCCAGTCCTTCACGGAGCAGGGAGGTCCTGGGTGATGTCCCCGGCGCCTGCCTTCTACATTCTAGTCACTATCGTGCTTCCCGGTCACGAGGACAACCCCAAGTCCATCTGCATTTTCCCTGAAGGCCCCGAGGGGTGAGGCGTCTTCCAGCTGACCTCCAGCCCAACGAGGCCTCTTTTAAAATCCATGTGTTTGCAAAAGTAACAAGTAGCCAGATTCGAGCTGATCAGAAAACAGTGGATGTGCCCATCTCCCATCTCTCCCTCACGATGGCAGCTCTTTTCTCTTCCTGGACGGAAGGGCATCCCTTTGCCTGTGGCCACACGTGTGTCAGGAGATTCCCACGCTCCATCCCACCGGGCAGGCAATGTCGCTGCTTTCAGAACTTGGTGCTACTCAGATTCAGAGGGAATGAGAGCAGGGGGCGTTGGGTCCCCAGCATTTAGCACAGAACCTGGCCCACCTGGGTGTGCTGTAAGTGTTTGGTGAAAGAATGCATACATAAGTGGGTAAACAAAAGTGTGAACCACACACACGTGCCCAGGAAGTTAAGAGCTGGAATCCGAACAACTATAGGCCAAACGTGCTCTGTCCAGCTCCCAAAGTCCACATTCTTTCCATCGAACCACCCAGCTTGGGCCTCACAGGGTGATGATCTCAGAGTCAGCCTTGACCTGTGCTGGGAATAGTTTTCCTTTTCTGAGTCTCCAGGGAACGTTTTGCAGTTTACGTTACTTTCCAATGGTGTTAAATTCTAACTATTTGAGGGCCCTCTGATGGGAACACAACTAATCAGGGCCCCTGTCCACTCTCTCGGGATGGAGTGGTGCCCGCCTGTTCCTGTGGACGTGGTCTGCCAGGCTGGGCCCAGGCTCTAAGCATGGCTTCTTTGGCCCCCACAATGCACTGATAGGACCCCTCAATTCCACATTAGAGCCTCTGTCCTTCCATTCTTTACACACTACTCTCATCTGGGGAGCCGTCCTACTGGAAACAGCAGTCCACTCTCACCAAGTCCTAAATTCTCCCAATAGCCCCTCTGAGGAAGACACCCATTTTAGAGATGAGAAAACTCAGGCCCAGAGAAGCCAAGAACACTGCCTGCAGTTACACAGCAGACTAAGTCCTATGGCCGCATTTCCTCGATTCTCAGATGCACACTTCCTGCAAACTGAGTCTGCACTGAATGCCACATTCGTGGGTTTTTTTCTTTCTTTTTTCCCCTCTCAAAGTGCTGTTATTAAATCGATGATGTGTCTTACTCCCAATGGTACCTTAAAATAGAGGAAACACAGTTGTAGTCAGAAAGTGTAGTAACTCCCATCTGCCCAGTGTCCATGCCTGCAAGATACCTGCTCTGTGCTGGGGCCCGAAGCCATGCCCTCTAATGGCTGGGGGCAGCTCGACTCAGAGAGGGTGGGTAACCAGTGCAAGGTCACAAGCTAACACTGACACCCCTGGGCCCTGAACCCGGCAGCCTGGCTCTGAATCTGTGCTTTTTCCAACGTATCGTGCTTTGGAGCACTTTGAGCTGCTGGGGTTTTGTGGATTTGACACATGTGAGGCCCTCCAGTGGGCCAGTGAGTCAAGCAGGCAGCAGGGTTAGAGAAGGAAAGCTGCTAGGGAAAGAAGTGATCAGGCCCACATCGTGCTCTGCGCTCCCCCAAGGTGAAAAAGGCTTCTGGACGTACAAACCCTGCTTCGTGGAGATCTCCGGGTGGGGCGGGACGTGCTACCCTGAGCAGTGGTCAGGAACGCCGCCCAGCGCCCAGCAGGCAGCCTCTGACGGGCCCCCTGACCCCCACCCAGGACCTGGCAGCTGGGCAATGCGGGCAGGCAGGAGGTCTGGAAGCAGATCAGGAAGAACAGAGTCCTCATTCATGAGCATGTTGATGAAGAAGGAAAAAAAATGTGTGTCAACTGCATGATGAAACTCAAATCCTTAGTGCTTAATGAGAACTATGAATCAGGGCCCGAACTGGCAGAAGGTCTGGGAGTTCCAGGTGTCTGCGGAAAACAGCCGGAGTCAGGGGCCGCAGGAGAGCCGGGCCCGGCCAGATGAGAAGGAGATGTGGGCCGCGGCTGGCTGGTCCCTCAGAGGGCTGGCCGCCACCCTGGGAGAAAGCGGGGACTCCTCCAGCCTTAAAGAGACTGAGACGTGTTCTCGGAGATGCTCTCTGAGCAGAATTTTAAATCTGCTTTGGGTGGGGAGATCGCTAATCGCGGTCGTGCCCTCAGCTGGCCTTGGCTGCCGGAACCAAGGGAGGCCTCCCCTTCTCCTCTCCGGGGCCAAAGCAAGGGCAGAGGAAGAGTCTGGGGATGCTGCAACCAGAGTCACCTCCAATCGCGAGAAGCCACTGCATAACGTGTACGCCTGTGTGTGCACACACGTGCTCACCTCCACAGACACCACAGGCCTCGCTTTTAGAGCGTGAACAGGGGCACCCCTAGGCAGCTCTCATTCACCAGCTCACCAGGCAACCGGCAGGTAGCCTCCACCCTCCGGACCACGAGCACACTCCGGGCAGCACCCCGTTCATGAGAGCAGAACGAATGCCGCAGAGACGAGCAACAACGACGCGGGGACTCAGTGTGACCCCAGCAACACTGACGAGCCCCAGGAGGCAGGCCCCCCCCAGATCGAGGGGCCCTGGTGCCCTGACATTAGATAAGCGCCGGGCATCGGTCAGACGCGACCATGCCGTCATGCCCCCAACCCCTCGGAAAAGCCCACGTGCCACCACCCACTGCGCCGGGCAATGCCCATCCCTGCAAGTGGCGCCAAGTCCTGTTCTGAAGGACAGAGCTGGTGGGAGCAAGTGGGGGAGGCGTCTGCTGGGTTCTCCCGGCCCGGCTGGTCCACAGAACTGCAGAGCTCAGCGCGGGGCGGAAGGGAGTGGACAGCAAGGCCCTCCCAGGCGCACATAGTCCGAGACGGGTCTGGGGTGTGAATGGTGGAACTGGAAAGACCCTTGGGGGTCAAAGACTAAGACCCCCTCCATTCTAGAGTCACACAACTGAGGCTCGGGGAGGGGCAGGCACGGTCCAAAACACCCAGCTCAGAAGCACCACTCAGAGCAGACTGGTCTCCGGCTCCTGCTTAGAACTCCTCCCACCAGCCAGGCGCGTGGAGCCTGATCCGCATGCCATGCTCCCTCCCCCGCCCGGCGGATGAGGCTGCATGGGGACAGCTGCTGGAACCCGGACGGCCGGTACGCACCACACACGCGAAGCGTGCATGGATCGTGTGACACAGAAACACACCCACATGCTGGCTCATGGGCATATCTGCACACATACACAGAGAACATACACACACACTCCAGCTCTTGTGCACAAATGCTCATACCCACGTGTTGCACTCAGAGCCACTCATGCACAGAAGCAGCACAAGCACCCGGACACACCTACACGTGTGCACTTACACTCACAGGCACTCGAAACACACATACTGCCCCTATAGAGAAATCCACATCCCTCCCATATCCAACTCCTATATGGAGACACACAGACACACACAACACACAGAAACTCGGGCGATCACCCACATGCTGTTATGCCCTCATACATCCAAAGCCATTTATACTCACACAAGGACAATTACAGATTCAGAACGAGCCCACACCCTACACAACACGCAGAGGTGTCCACACACGCACAGACATACTCGGGGCCCGTGCGCTGAAGCACATCCTGGCAGGCGTACACACTCACACATTCTCAAACTCATGGACACAGGTGTAGACATCATGCTTGTGCCCGTACCCTACACACGTGTCCAGATCCTCGAGCATACACGTACACACGCAGCCCTGCACGCACACACCCCAAAACAAGTGCCCTCACACCCTACCTCTGCATCCTGTGCACCCACACTCGGCACGCCCACCCCTGCACGCCTCCAGCCAGCGGCAAGCCCCTCCCCAACCCGAGGGCACCAGGCAGGCCGGGGGACACTCACAGCAGCTTGAGGATCTCCACGTAGCAGCCGAGCGTGCGGTCGGCCTGGGGGCCCAGCTCGATGCTCATGGTGCTGCAGGCGGGGCTGACCATGAGGCAGTCGATGAGGTTGGGCTCGCTGTCGTTGCCCACGCTGGCCGTCAGCGCCGGCTTGGCAGTGCTGGCGGGCTCCACCTCCACGTGGATCTCGCTGGAGGCCACGACCACCGACTTGAGCCGCGCCTCGGACAGCGTGGCTTCCTGAGACACCAGGTCCGGGCTGGGGTGCAGAAGGCGCAGAGGTAAGGTGGGCTTCCGGTCGCAGGGCTGCTGGCAGCCATTCCGGATCTCCTTCAGGCTGGGGGAATTGTCGCGGCTGGGGGAGAGGTGGAGAGGGGCGTGAGTGCGGGCCCTGGGGGCAGGTCACAGAAGCCGCGAGCTGCCATCTAGTGGCTGCTTCCAAGCACCAGGCTGCTTCCAAGCGCCAGGCTGCACACGGCTAAGGGTCCCCGGAACCCCACAGCGGTGCGAAGAGCTGGTGCTACTGTATCCCTCCCCACCAGCGAGGAGACAGGCTCCCTCAAGGCCTCCAGACAGGGAGAGGTGGGGATGGCATCCAAACCGGGCTGCCTGTCATCGAGGCACGTGCTGTAGTCCCAGCACATAGCAGGCGGTCGACACGTTTGTGGAACGAATAAGTGATGTTAACCTCTACACAAGACCCATAAGGCCCCTGGTGTTCACCTCCACCAAGATGCCTTCCCTGGCCACCTTCCGGACACACCTATGAGACCTACTAGCGATTTTGCTTCTAGTTGCTTCCTGTGGTCTAACTGTCCCCCTCCCCCTAATATCCTCGGGGCAAGGCCCAGGCCCCACCTCTGCGGCCCCATCCCTGCTGGGTGAGAAAGCTCAGCTTCTGCCCTCCACCTGGGAACACCCTTCAAAGGGATCCCAAACCCCAGATGCTAGTCCCCTGGAGTCTGCACGTCCCTCCTGTCTGTAGCACCCCACCGCTCTGGGCTAACCCCCCACCCCGCCCCTTGCAGCATCTCCACCGCCTAGAGGAACAATGCTTGTGCAGGGGGTTAACAGGTGTTAGCTGAGGAAAGTGCGCTATGGCATCATTGAGGTCACATGTGTTTGGGAAATGCTGGGCCTCTTTATAGCAGGACTTGTCAGAGCTTTGAGTCTGGGTAAAGCGCCTCCTCACTGGGTGCTTCCAAACATTACGGGGAGGCGCGCGTCAGGACAAAGGTAACTCCAGCAACAGGCTTCCTTTGTTGGTGCCCCTGGGCTAGCACGGTGCTAAGTGCTATCACGCAGACATTTTCAGATATCTCTGAATGGCAGGTATTACCATCTCCACATGACAGGTGAGGAAAGATGCTACCAGAGGTCAAATGACTACCCTGATGACATGGCTCGTAAGTGGAGAGGACTTGGATTTGAAACCAGGTCTCTGACCGCATGTCCAAGATGCTGCATGATCCCATGCAGGTCCTCCTCCCCCACAAAGTCCTCCCTGATTTCTTCCACCCGCCGCTCTCACCCTTCCTGCCCCTGTGCCAGAAGCTTCCACCCATGGCTGGACACCAGTGTCCCTTGAGGCACTTCTAAACATCCTAACGTCCCAGTAGGTCGGAATCTCTAGGGTGGAGTCCGGACACCAGTCATGTTTAGGGCTTCCTGTGTGTGCAGTCACGGTTGAGCCCACTGCTCCAAGAGACTCAGAGCACGATGATATGATCACAAACAGCTGCTCGTCCAGTCCTTCCCTAAGTGGGCCACACGCATGCGCCTGTGCTTCCAAAGAGACGCGTGTGCTCCCTGCGCACAAGGACCGGCTCAAGCACAGAACTCACACCCAGTGTGCTCAGAGGGCCTGAATTTGTCCAGCACGTGCCACGAGCCAGGCCTGAGCTGAGCCCACCAAGGATGTTTGATAAATACACTCTGAGCTTTGCTGGGGAAAAACAAAACCCTTTAGCTAAAGTCCGAGAATTCTATGCCTGATGGAAAATTGTGTGTGGTCCGGCGGAGGATGTGGTGTAGTTACTCAGAGCAAACTTGCTATCCAGTACTCGGCTCCAGCCCCTTTGCCTTTGCTGGGATTTAGGAGTGGATTTTCAAGGCTGCTTGGCTTAGATCGGGCGATTTTCCAGCGAGCTATGCTAACCTGGGTCAAGTTGTCTGTTCTCTTGTGCGCAAGTACATCACGTACCTACTGAGAGTGCCGCAGATGGGCCCGGTAGACGGCACGGGGTTTTATCTTCCAGGGACTGACCGAGGGGGTGGGATGGACCTGAGCCTAGGGAAGGTCTTGCATCCCTCAGCGTGATTTCCTGGGGGAGGTGAGGGCAGAACTTGGATCCCCAGCTACTGTGGGCTGCGAGGGGGCTGGGCTGTCTTGAGCAGGGAATCAGGGCAGGCCCGAGCGGGAGGCAGCAGGCCCGCCTCGTCCTCCCCAGGCCTCCACCCTGGACACCTAGTAGCAACCGCCGCCTACTGGGATCCCCAAGGTCGTGCTTGGCCTCTGCAGCGGCAGCCAGAGGGGAGTCTGGAAACTGACACCTCATCAAGTCCCTTCTCTACTTAAAACCCATCGGCGACTACAACGCCCTTAGAATAAAACCTCCACAACTGACACACAGGCACAGCTCCGCCACTCAAAGCACGGTCCCCAACCAGCAGCAGCGGCATTACTGGGAGTCTATGAGACAAGCAGAGGCTCAGGCCCTGCCGCAGACCCGCTGACATGACCCCAGGAGCAGCTCAGCACGGGAGGTGGAGGTGGGAGAAGCTCAGTGGTACGAGTCTCTCCATGGCCTGGCCTTCCTCTCCAACTTCGTCTTCTGCCTCTGCCCCTCTCTCTGCTCAGGGCACACTCAGTTTCCTTCACTTCCTCCCCTGCAGTGGCCTTTAGCATGGAGCAGATCACTTGTGGAGTTTAAGAATGCAGATTCCTGGGCCTGGCCCGGAAACGCTGCGTCCAGGAGTCTGCATTTTCAAGCAGCACTCCAGGGGACTCTAAAGCAGGTGTTTAAGGACCATGGGTAGGACGTGTGACCAATGGCAGCTCCATCTGCACTGCCGGGCCTTTGCACATGCCATTCCCTCTGCCTGGAACGTCTTGTCCTCTTGCCTTGCTGACAGCCAGCAGGTGTCAATTTAAATATCACCTCCCTGCAGAATCCCCTCCTCACTTCCCCCTAGAGCAGGGGTTCTCAACTCTGGTCACATACTCCACTTGCCTAAGGTGTTAAAAAAAAGAAAGAACCCGATGCCAGGGACATCCCAATTAAATCAGAATTGCAGTGGGTGGGGCCCAGGCACCTTCTTTTCTTCTTCTTCTTCTTTAAGATATAACCAGTGGGATGAGGGTAAATGTCTTAACAACAAAGTCTCCAGAAAAAAAAGAGCCCTGACTGGTAGCGTTTGCCAATTTTCTTGGTGTAAATACTCCCACCATGATTGAAGTCACGCTACCAACATGCCATCCCTCACTGTGGAATTGGGAAGAGATGTGCTTCCAAGTGTGCCTGGGCTCCAGCACACCCCGGGGGAAACATCAGGCCAGTCTCGTCCACAAATCTTAGGTGCAGAGCTTTGTGACTATCACGAATTCCCCTGTGTAATAAGCAGCCACCAGACCAGGGCTCCTCCTCTCGATACTTCAGACACCTGCGGCCAGACAGTTCAGAGGATTCCGGGCTGCTCTGTGCGTGGCAGCGTGTTCAGCGGCATCCCTGACTCCCACCGCTGGATGCCGGCAGCACCCCTCCTTCTGCAGCCCAGAATGTCTCCGGACGTTGCCAGATATCCCCTGGGGGTCAGAGCTGCCCCCAGCTGAGAAGCACTGACCAAGATCAAGATGTGAAACATTTCCAAGGACCCAGAAGCTCCTCTCACGCCTTTCCACCTAAGTCCCTGCCCCGAGGCTGCCACCATTCTGGCCTCTATCACCAGAGATTGGTTTTGCCTGTTCTTGAAACTCAAGGGACGAGATTCACACTCTGGGTATCTTTCGGTTGTGGCTTCTTTTCCTCCATATTACGTCTGTAAGATTAGTTCGCTGCTGGCTGGTTGCACTAGTTTGTTCATTCTTGCTGTCCTGCAGTGTGCCTTCGTGTGGACACACCACAACGTACCCGTTCTCCTGTTGTAGGACACTGGGGTTGAGGCAGATTCTAGTTTGGGGCTATTACAAATAATGCTGCTGTAAACCTTCTTGTACGTGCCTTCTGATGAATATACCAAAGTGATGAGAGCTGGGTCCCAGGGTTTATGTGTGTTTAGCTTCCGTAAAGCCTTCCCAGTGACTCTGACACGCAGCCAGGGTTGAGACTCCTTGCCGTGGACCACGTTAATTACGCCTCTGGCGTCTTTCATCACAGCCCTGATGAAATCGATCGCATTCTCACTCCCACCCGCTCTGCCCACTGCCACACCATCCGCTCTGGGAGGGCAGGGGCCCCATCGGCTGGTTTACTTTTGTACCTTCAGCACCTGGCACAGCAGGGACCCTCACTAAACAAGTGTTGAAAGGATGAGAGAAGGACAGAGGCTGGCTGTTGCCGTGTACAGTGTGCACGGGTCCTAATTCTGGTTCTTTCCATCTCTGCCCTTCTCCTCGGGTGGGAACTGGGAAAGAGATTCCATTCTGCTTCCTGCTCCCCAGTCAGGGAAACCCTGCTCTAGGGCAGCCAGGCAGAGCCTTGGAGTCGCAGAGGGAGAACGCTGCCAGGTGCTGTTTCCTGTTCCTGCCCCGAAACCTAAGTCCCAGCTCAGGTGTCTGCGGAGCGAGCCCGGGGAGGGTGGATGAGGCGGACGCTTCGGGAGGAAAAGGAGCCTGCGAGTCTGTGGCACCCCTGATGCTCTTCCTACTTGCTGGGGTGGCCTGGGCTTGAAATGCACGCGGATCAGCTCCAGAGCTGCAGTGCATGAGGCCAAGGGCAAGTGACCATCCATGTACACAGGGATGCCGAGGATGGTTGTACAGGCCATGCCTTACTCTCTACTGCCTCCTCCTTTTTTTTTTTTGGCTTTTAATATAACATGCTGTAGGGCATGGAACAGGCACCTGGGAATGACCAGCATGACATCTTCATGTTGCCCTGTTTGCACAGGTTTTCAGTGATGCTCCACTGCCTTTCCTTTAAGGACTGAAATACATTCCTGCAATGCTCCCAGCTCTAGCGGCGCCTAGACACATTTCGGTCCTCTCCAAGTTGTGCAGTACTCCACCTGAACAACTGGACAGGGCGGCTGCAGAAGATGCCATCTGTGCCCTGCACATCATACCTTCTCTGATGACCCCAGAGATCACCAGAGAAAGTTCTATATGACCAATGGCATCCACGTCACACTGCATCCCAGGAGCCAACCTCAATCCGGGAAGAATGGGAGCTGGTAAGTAACTACCCGGGTGTCATCATCCTTCAGGGGAGGGACTCTGAGAGAACATTCCACAGTCTCCCGGGAGGTCCCACTGGGACACGCACAGGTGCCTTCAGTGGTCACCTGCTTACGAACGTCGAGTCTGCTGGCTGTCCTCCCTTCCCAGGCTCCCTCCCACTGCTTCCTGGGGTTACCTCCCTAATAAGCTGCTTGCCCCCAAACCCTGGGGGACCCAGGACAGTGGCTCCGTCATGTCTTCTTCCGGTTACATGTGCCCGCTGGTGAGAAATCTTCAGAATAAAACACTTGCTCCTAAAGCCAAGTCAACACGACGGCCTTGCAGTACCAGTGTTGATTCACAGTGTTTGCTTTTCCAGTCACATCCCTGGGTTCTGGGCCCTGGCACCAGCGAACACAGGGGATTTGGCAAACACACTTGAGGCAGGTCCAGTGGAAGCCATTCCACCTCCCCGCCTGGCCAGGTGTGTACAGGTCACCGTCCTTGGGGCAAGCGTGTCCCACCCAGGCCCTCCCGAGGCGGTGGGGACTGACCTGTTGATGAACTCTTCGTAGCAGGAGTAGATGGCGGCCAGGCACACAGCCACCAGGTTGGGCAGGACCCGGGGGTGGGGGCAGTGCCCCGTGGGGCCGTGCATGCTAGAAAAGAGGAGAGGGCTAGGTGAGGTGACGGCAGGGAGGAGGGGGAGACGGGGTGCCCTTCAGACACACACTGGGGGGTGGGATGGGGGGCACCGCAAGTCCTCTGCTGGGGGGTTGGCAATTTGCGTCCTGGCTCTGCCATGTGCAGGCAGCAGAGAGCCAAGCTCTGGGCCGTGGGCTCCAGATCCAGGGAGCCTGTGTTCACGCCCAGCTGAGTGGCCTTGGCGGGCTTCTTAAACTCTGCACTCTTTCCTAAGCTAGAAAATGGGGACAACGGCCCCCTCCTCAGTGGGTACCGTGAGGATCTAATTTTCTAATTCATGGGAAGAGTCAGCGGACAGTGGCCATGCGTCCTGTGTCTGTAAATCATGCCCAGCGGTTCTGTAACCATCATTCACCTCATTTTCCTTTCCAAGTGGCCTGCTTTGAAAGTAAAGTTATTATGGTCAACCTGATCCTGGCCTAGCATGAGGTCTGGGACACATTTGCTAAGTCCTCCATAAATGCCAGCCATTGTTATTCGTCACAGCTAGGTCCGTGCCTCAGTTTTCTCATCTGTAAAATGGGGCTAATATCCCTACTCCCAGGGCTGCTTGGGGCCTGGGGATAATACCTGTAACATTCCTGGAAAATCGGTGTGGCCGCTGGGACTAAGAGGCCTAACCTGAAACAATTTCGTAAACCGTTACTGGGTGCTTTAAAGGGACCCTGGGGTCACCAGGGTTCCAGCAGGACAACTTTTTTTTTTTTTTTAATTTATCTATTTTTCTTTGGCTGTGCCGCGCGGCATGCAGGATCTTAGCTCCCCGACTAGGGATGGAACCCGTGCCCCCTGCAGTGGAAGTGCGGAGTCTTAACCACTGCACTGCCAGGGAAGTGCCCAGAAGGACACATTCCTTGGGTTTGGAAATGCTTTGTGAGTTCCAGGTGACTATCTTTTGGAACCGGCTTCAACAGGCTGTCACGATTTTCTTAAAAAATGAGAAGAGTCGTGATGACGACCACTAACGTTCCCATCACACTTAGGCACCGTTCTTGGTGTTTATGTGTATAAGCTCACAGAATCCTCATGTTACCTAGCTGAAGTAAGTACTATAGTTCTCATCTTACAGATGAGGAAACTGAGGCACAGAGAAAAATTTTAAAAATCAAAACAAAAGCACCCCCTCCCCGCCCCAAACACCAAAAGTAAGAGTCAGAATATCAGGCTTCCTCTAGGCCGAGTCTGGGAGGTGGCTGTTCAAATCCCCAGTGATGACTCTCCTGGGCTAGCAGGAGATCGTTCCCTACACACCCAGCACCCACAGGTGGGATCCACAGAAATCCTCTTATTATTTAGGACTGTTAACCATTTCCTGAGTTCCTACTGAGCATCAGGCACTGTGCTAGGGGCTTCCTCATATATCATCTTATTTAACTGCACGACAACCCCTGTGGATAGCAGAGGAAAGAGGATCAGAGAGGTGCAGTGACTGGCTCAATGTCACACAGCAAGCAAGTGCCTCAGACCACGTGGGGTCAGGAGGACGCAGGAGACGCTCATAGAAGATGAGACGCTCGGGGCCTCTGAACGCCAGCAGCTCCTCTCCAGGCATCGATGGAGTGAGTGGTTCCGGGCGCAGAGGAAAGCTGGCTTGCAGGCCAGGAAGGGGAGGGGGCCCCGCTGAGGAACCCACCTCTGAATGAACTTCTTCACCACCTCCATCCCCGCGTTGAGCTCGTTCAAGGCGAGGATGTACTCCTGAGTGAACAGCCTCAGTCGCGGGCACTTGCCGAAGTCCTGCAGAGAGAGCAGAGGGCAGGAGCTGGGGAGACAGGCAGGCAGGAGGCCAGGGGGTGGTGGGAGCCCACTCTGCCCCGAGACACTGGGGTGGAAGGCAACCGGGACATGCCAGCCATCTCTTCCTAAGAGCACAAGTATCTTTCACTCGAAGGGACCGGCCCTGTCACCCTCTCCTCACAACTCCCGACGGCTGCCCGTGGAGATGGGAGACGTCCTGCCACAGGAGGGTCCCTGACACGTGTCACCCACCCTGTGGGTCAGCGTGCCACCCAGACGTGCTCGGAGAACAGCCCAGCTGGTGTGTTTCCCTTCTGCGCGGCTGCACGGGGGCCTGCAGATGCCCAGCTGGCCTTCAGCGGGGACCGGCTCCTCTTGTGCCGTCCCCCGAGAGTTTCTGGGCCCCCTGCTTTCTCAGCTAAGAGGGGAAAGGCCAACGTCCAAGGTGGCTGTCGGCTCGGGGACGTGTCAGGAGAAGCAGCACAGGCGGTGCAGGAGAGAAGGGCGTGGGCCAGGAAAGGACCGCGTCCCTTCCCACGTCACTGCACTTCTGAACCCGCGTGCTGGGCTGTGAACGGCCAGGAGGGCAAGTCACGGTGTGGGGATGAGGTTGACCAGTAAGACATCGGAGGGAAGCCTGGTGGTCTCCAAACTCCGCTGTTTCTTCTCCTGCCCCTGCTCAGGGGGAACCCATTTAATAAAAAGCAACCTGGATCAGACTCTAATCTAAAATAAAGCCTGTGGAGACTTTCCTTGTAGATCTAACCGATCCTGCGGGTCCTGGGGAAAGCCCAGATCAGAACACTGCCCGCCCACGCCCTCCTGCCAGCTCACAGGAGCGAGTTTCTAGAGCACCTGGTGCTTCTTCAACCTGGAGTGAGAGGCTGAATTAGTATCCTCAAGACGACGGGGGCTCATCTGCTTCCATCCTGCCTACTAGGGTTATGCCTTTGCATAAGGAGGGCAGCAAAAGCCACGAGAAAGCTCAGAAGGATCTGCGCACGCACATGCGTGCGCACACACACCACAAATACATACGTACATACACGCGCACAGAGAGCGTTGGGCTAGAGGATGGGGCCCCTGCATGAAGAGAAGATGGAAGCTTGATTGTGCTTTCAAACTGAGGAAGTTGCCCAGAGTCCCTGAGTCCCCGGGAAAAGGGTAACAGGAAAGCTCTGTGGCCTTGTGCAGCCATGGCCCTCTCTGGGCCTCACTGTCTCCACTGTGGAACGAGAGCTGAAGAAACGATCTCTAGGCCCCTTCCACCCTTAACGTTTTATGATTCTATGAAAACTGATTCAACTAAGCCCTGCTAACTGCCATTATCTTTGTTACTAGATTTCTGGATAGTCAAGGTCATTTCCCTGGAAATTAACATTATAGATGGGTCTGGTGGCCTTTTAACATGTGGGTGAGGGACATTTTGCCTCTTTGGCAAAGTCAAATATGTTGCCTTTGGAAAGTAGGAGGTCAGATCACGGGCCACTAGAGGCCACAGCCACATCTTCTTGTCGCCTCTGCCACAAGAACACGCCAATGAGTGGCATGTGGGCACAGGATCCGTGATCATTCTTGGGGATGCAGCTGAACAAACTGTTTAGAATCTCCAGGGGAACATACTTAAGGGTGCTTCCATTTGTATCTAGTTTTTATTGTGGCCCAAGGAGTAACGTTCTTCGAGACTCTTAACCTAGATTCAGTTTGCTCATCCCTGAAACGGGACACGGGATATAGTGACAAAAGACGCACTCTGAGAGTAGGGGAAGCTCTGAAATCCCAGAATACCACGGGGGTGTGTGACCTTCCCCATTTCCCAAACATTCAAGCGTGTCCTTGAGAAACACTGCACGTGGGGTGAAGTCAGGGCTTAGGCTGTGCTGACAGGTCTGTGGCTGGCGGCAGACAGTGACCATACACCCCACGCCCGCTCCGAAATGCTGTCCCGGCCGATCACTTAGGTTTAGGGAGTGTGAAGTGGGTGACACCGAAGGCCCGCCGCGCTTCCCGTGCCTGGTGTGAGCACAATCACATTTGTCTCTCCTGCAGGAGGGCCTAATTCCCCCACCCTGTCCTGTCTACAGTTCTCTTTGACATAGTTCAGTGTGTAGTTAGTGGACTTTAAGAGCAAGTGGGATCGTGAAGCGTTACAGCATCCCCAGACCCCGGGACCATACGGGGGAGTTCTTTAAAAGTGAAGTAAGCATTCGTGCCCGAGGGTCCCCGGTCTCTGCCAGGCCACAAAAGATGCTATAAATTCTGGATCTGCCTTGTAGGTGTTCTGATTCTTATCCAGAAAATTACAGTCAACACTCCAGGCCCATAAAACTAACCAGGTATAAGGGAGATGCTGTATGGTTAAGCCTTGGGAGGCTGCCTGAAATTTGACATTTTCCCCTTTGAAGTCAGATGTCCTAAAAGAACCCTTATTAAACAGCCTATTGACTACCATGGAATGCGCAAAAATGCTTACGCACCTGAGGAGGCATGGACCCTGGCCAGGGGTGCCCTGGGGATGTGGCTCTGTCACTGACGTGTTGTGACGAGAGAAGGTCCTTTGCAAAAGAAACTCCAGAACCTTTGCTCTGGACTCTGCAAGGGCATGGCCCTCACCTCACACCACATCCACAGTGACTTTAAAGTTAACAATCAGGGGACTTCCCTGGTGGCGCGGTGGTTAAGAATCTGCCTGCCAATGCAGGGGACACGGGTTCCAGCCCTGATCCGGGAAGATCCCACGTGCCGCGGAGCAACTAAGCCCGTGCGCCACAACTACTGAGGCCGCACACCACATTTACTGAAGCCCGCACGCCTAGAGCTCGTGCTCCGCAACAAGAGAAGCCACCGCAATGAGAAGCCCGCGCACCACAACGAAGAGCAGCCCCCGCTCGCCACAACTAGAGAAAGCCCGCACGCAGCAATGAAGACCCAAAGCAGCCAAAAATAAATAAATAAATAAATAAACAAATGAGGGGGAAAAAAGTTAACAATCAGGGACCTTTTCCTCCCAGCTGGCCCAGGCCAGAGAGTGCCCTTGCAATGATTAAGGCCTAAATTAAGGCAGCGCACGCACACACACACACACACACACACACACACACACACACACACACACACACACACACACACCCATCCCCCAGGGGAGTTTCTTTGTTAGTTCTTTTTCAGAAAACAAGAAATACATTTATCTCAAATTAAGGAGGATCTCAGAAATAAGCAACAATTTAATTATGGTGTGTGATCACTCAGGGAGAATGGTAAAGAGAATCTGTAGGGTACCAACATGGTACAACCGGTAGTGGCTGCTTGGAATGCTGTGCAGAGAAAGACTGAAGCTAACTCTGGGCTCTGCAGGAGGAGTGCTATAATCGGCTAATGATGTCTGCCAGGGGTGTGGGATGGGGGAGAGTGGCACATGTGTCATACTTTCCATTCCTGACTGGGGAAGGGGGTAGGTTATGTACTATTCTTTGGGGATCTGGTGTCGAGACAGGAAGGCTACCTCACAAACCAAATTGTGAGCAGGTCACCCCTTTTCAGAGCTGTTTTCACATGCTGCCTCTCGACAGGGTGGGGGGGCAGTAGTCACGGTCACCCCACAACCGATTCAGTGGCCCAACGTGTGATGCAATGACACAGATGCTTCCACGCCACCCAGGCGACGTCAGTCCAGGTTGGTGGCTGGCTCAGCAGAGCCTGTTGGAACACCAGCCCTTGCTTCAGACTGCCGGCTCCCTAGCGCCACTCATGAGAGACCACACCTGCCCACAGGGCCCTGAGTAACCTACAGAAATCACAGCTGCCTAGAGGTTCCAGGAGGAACCCACGGCACTTTCCGGGTTTCCGCTTCCTCATCTGCAGAAGGAGGTCACGGGCCGTCATGGGGGTCACATGACATAATACACTGGAGCGTCACACTGCATCCGGCTCTGAAAGGTGCTCCATAAATACCTGAGAGTAGGCACTAGTTGTTCTTATTCCCAGCTGTGGCCCTGGGGCCAGTTAGAGGACTTTGCTCAGCCTCAGTTTCCCCATGTGTAATACAGACAAAACAATGACATTTGCTGCTCTCACTGGACTGAGGACAGAATGCAAAAGGGCCAGCAGATTACAAGAGCCCGGACCACTGAGTGCGCAATGAAATTCTGCGCCTATGTTCTTTAAAATTAACCTAATTTAAGTCCATACTTTATGCGGATTTCCTTGATTTTCCCCTCATGTCCTTTTTCTGTCCCAGGATCCCATCCAGAAAACTCCACTGCAATTACTCATCACGTCTCCTAGGGCCTCTATGCTGTGACCGCTTCTCAGACTCTCCTTGTGTTCGATGACCTGGCGGTTCTGAGGGCCATCAGGTGTGCTGTAGAATGTCCCTCAGCTGGGATTAGTCTGACGTTTTTGTTATGATTAGACTGAGGTGGTGGGTTTGAGAGAGAAGACCCGCGAGGTCCAGGGCCCTCCTCCTCACATCACACCAAGGGGACATGCCGCACTGTGACTTAACACTGTGGACGTAGACCCTGACCTCTGGCTGAGGTCACGACTGTCAGGTCTCTGCACTGTGCAGCCCTCTTTCCGCCCTTTCCATGGACGCTCCTATGGGTAGCCCCCTCTTAAGGAGTGAGGAGTTCCCTCCCCTTCCTCGAGGGCTGAGTTTCTACAGATATTATTTGTGTCGCTACACAACTATCTCTTTTCCCCCGGCCACATGATTTTTGCCATTCTTATCGTGGAAAGATTCCTCCTGTTGTCTTAAGAGCAAAAAACAGAACCAAGCCGGGTAGGGTGCACGAAAACCCACAGGGTGCAACAGAATCCCCAGCCCAGTCCCTGGCCGTCAGCCGCCAACCCCATCCCCACATCTTTGGAAAAGCGAAAGACTGGAAGCTTGTGCCCCTCCCCTGGCTCTGCGGTCCGGGTGTCGGGGGAACTTACCATGTTATGCTTGAGAATTCTCTGGACCACGGGGGTGAACACTTCGATGACCACCATAGACCGGGGCCGCTCTCTGCAGTGCTGGGGAGGCAGGAGGAAATGGTCAGCGCCGAGCCTGGCGGGGTCCAGCCGGGGCCTGCGGAAGCCCTGACCGTGGTCCGTGGCTCGGGGCAGTGAGCCCGGCTCTGGCGCCTGGGTTCCCCTGCTCAATACTGCTGCATACCTTTTTGTTCATTTTGGGGGAGTGAGAGAAGGAGGTGGGGATGGGATGTTCTGTTTGCTTTTTGTTTTGATCTGACTGACGGTCTGAGGTTGTTTCAGGGGGGTACAGACAGGAGTCCGTTCCCACACAATCCTACTTAACAGGGCAAGATCCCCACAGCGCTAAGCTTCGGCGTGCGTGGTCTACCAGAGGAGCCTCTTGAAAATCAGGTGCAAGAATACCGGGGGTTAGTGCTTGGATGCCAGAATCTCGAAAATTCTGTGACTTCTCAGTTGAAGGCTTTGATAAGCTGGCTGCAGGGTGCAGGCCACACGCAGCTCTTAGAAGTATTTTATCTCACCAGCATGGGGTTTTTGTTTTTCAAAGTGAAATTGATGGCCTTCGGGTGGAACAGACGATGTGCTCCACCACATTTAAACCTGCCTGGGCCTGAAGGTGCTGTTTCCAACCCTGGAAGAGGACACTGGACTTGGGATATTAGAAATCCTAGACTATTCTTGATAAGTAAACTTGCCCCAAATCTCGGGGTCCTGGCTTCCAAGTCTGGCAGGAGAGGCTGCCTGGACGTGTCCAGAGAGCTGGCCAAGTGGACCCGGTGGAGGCGACTTTGTTCCCTCAAGCCTTCCTCTCTGGGTGGGCTGCCTGATGGAGGAAGTGCTGAGGCTGCAACTCCAACCCCCCACCCCCAACCCGAGGGAAAACAGCCCTGAGTCTCACCGATCCCTGGGCCTGGGCCCCTCACTCCAAACAGCAGGGCAGCTACCCAGGGAGTTCTATCAGGAAATGCCAAAAGGGATGGTGTCCTCCACATCACTGTTTTTCAAACTGTGCTACCAGGAACCCTCAGGAATGATTTACTTTGAACAAAGGTCCATTGTTCTAGAACGAAAGTCTGAATGCTGTGAGATCTGGGAGAAACCACCCAGCTTGAGAGGGGAACAAGGAGCAGGTCTGGATTAAATGGGACAAAATACTGCGAGAGGAGATGACCCGCCGGGACAGGTAAGGGAGCAGCTGGCTGCTCTCTCAGGAGCCCAAACACTGGGTGACCTGACTGCCCTGCTTGGGGGTACAACGCCAGGTGCTGGGGGCAGAGAAGGCCCGTCTTAGTTGTGTGCAGTCCCACCAAGTGGTTACTCCTTCCGCAGCTGTTCCCCACGGGGGAGGGGGGCCTTGGTACAGCACAGGGCCCGATGCCTAGGCACGCCCTTGCACACACACAGCTGTGCACTCGGGGCTCACCCGCGTGGGCCAGAGGCCATTCACTGGCACATGCCCACATTAAGAGATGCCCCTGGGCATTTCAGGTAGCAGGCTGGGCCCACCTCTGCTCTGTGGGTCGCTGGGAAAGGTCTGCTGATGGAGAGACAGGGCCAAAGAGGATGATGTGATCCTGCCTCCCTAAAGCTTGCGTCCCCTAACACACACAGAGGACATGCTCCCTGGGTAAGGGGACAGAGGAGCAATAAGTGCACCATGGTCCCCTTCACCCCAGAACCAGCAGGTCCCCAGGAGCCTGCTCTGCCACCCCACGCGCCTGTCTCACTGGTGCACACAGCCCACACCCCCAAAGGACGGTGTGTGGCCGTGGAAGGAACAAGCTCGGTGAAGGGGGTCGGCGAGAGGAAGAGCAGGGGAGCGCTGGGAAAGCAGCAAAGCCAGGCCCTGCGACTTTCCAAGGACATCAGACCACTGCATTAAAAAAAATCACCCAGGGGCTTCCCTGGTGGCGCAGTGGTTGAGAGTCCGCCTGCCGATGCAGGGGACACGGGTTCGTGCCCCGGTCCTGGAAGATCCCACATGCCGCGGAGCGGCTGGGACCGTGAGTCATGGCCGCTGAGCCTGCGTGTCCGGAGCCTGTGCTCCGCAACGGGAGAGGCCACAACGGTGAGAGGCCCACGTACAGGGAAAAAAAAAAAAAAAAAAAAAAAAAAAAAAAATCACCCAGCAAAGGATCAAACAGGATTGTGTGCTGGTCCAGCCCCCGGGCCACCAAGGTGCTCTCAGACGGGGGATGCCTGGTCCCTGATGTGCTCTGGGGATGTTCCACGTAGATCCCACTGCAAGGCTGGCCTGGCGTGGGGTCCCTGGGACTGGATGTCCTGCTCCAGGGCTCCTCCAAGCTCACCTGGCATCCCCTGCCTGCCTGCCCTGTTCAGGGAAAGCCCCACGGCTGTGCCCTCACTGTGGGCCGGCCGGTGCTCACAGGAGCCCTGGCTAATAATAATAGCCCAGCTCTGATGTCAGGAGCTCAGAAAGTCTGCTGCAAACTTCTCCCAAGACAGCCAGGAAGACATTCCAAGGAAAACTCTGATGCTCCTCCCTGACCTGCTGGTCTGACCCTGGGTCTCGCTTATCACCTGTCTGGCGGAGAGGGGGCTGTAACCCAGGAACGGGGTGCCTGGCTTGTCTCTGGCTGTGTCAGGGGCCCTGACCTGGTCAGGGCCGGGGGAGGGCCTAAGTTTGGTTTTCAGCAAATTTTGCAAAACCAGCCCCTGCCGTGCACATGCTGAGACAGGCTGCTTCCTGAAAACACAGGCCTGCTTCCGCAGTGCCATACCTTGCAGAAGAATTCACAGAGATCTGGTGGTGGATGGTTGTTTTCCAGCAAAGGAGCGATTGCCTGAAAGAAAAGGAACAAACGTCAGTCGGAATCTCTTGGAAGGAATCGTAGGGGTGGGGGTGGGGGTGTCTACGTAAGATGGTTAACTCACGGTGGAAAGCACAACCTCCTTGTCACCCTCTGGGCAAAAAAGCCATCCTCTAACTTGCCGGCCAGAGCTCCTAAATTGTGTGTGTGTGTGGGGGGGTACGTGGCTCCCACTGCGAAGCTGATAAAATCTCTGGGCCGCCCCCTAGAAAAATATCCATCTGTAACGATGCATGCAGCTTTAGGGGTTTCACGACCTGCTGATGACCATCCGCGTCCCCCGTGGATCCATAGTGCCTGCCTACAAGGCAGGACGCGTGGTGGTTATAAGCCCAGGCTTTGGGGGCAGAGTCCTGGGTGCAAGTCCTGCTTCAGGCACTTGCTATGATGTGACCGTTAGAGCAAGTTATTTCATCTCTCTTAACCCTGTGGTCCCCACCAGGAAGGTGGACCAGAGAGCATCACTTTGAGGGTGAGCGGAGGTAATCTGTGCAGAGAAGGCTTCTTAGCCTGGCCCTGTGAGCACCTGGGGCTGGCCCTTGCCTGCAGCGCAGCTGTCCTGTGCACTGCAGGATGGCTGGTAGCATCCTTGCTCTCAACCCCCAAGCCAACCATGACAATCAAAACTGTCTCCAGGGCTTCCCTGGTGGCGCAGTGGTTGAGAGTCCGCCTGCCGACGCAGGGGACACGGGTTCGTGCCCCGGTCTGGGAAGATCCCACATGCCGCGGAGCGGCTGGGCCCGTGAGCCATGGTTGCTGAGCCTGCGCGTCCGGAGCCTTTGTTCCGCAACGGGAGAGGCCGCAACAGCGAGAGGTCCGTGTACCGCAAACAACAACAACAACAACAAAAAAAACCTGTCTCCAGATGCACTTCATTTCATATTAAGGGAGGTTAGAATTTCTAATGCCCCTTGAATTCATTCCTCACCGAGTCTTTTTTTTTTTTTTTAATTTTTAAAAATGTGGCTGCGCTGCGTGGCGTGTGGGATCCTAAGTTCCCCGACCAGGGATTGAACCCGCGCCCCCTGCATTGGAAGTGTGGAGTCCTAACCACTGGACTGCCAGGGAAGTCCCACCACCGAGCCTTCTTAGGCCAGCTGTACACTGTTACCTGTTCCCGCTGCCATTCCTGTGCAAGGGTCCCATGGCTCAGATGGTGTTTGATTCTTGATTTTTCTGCCCCTTTCATAATTTCTGTTTTAATGATTTTGCTAAATTTCAAATTCAAATAAAAAATTGGAACAATGGAAAAAAAGCTATGTCCAGACATCGCCAAATTCCCCTTGGGGGACAAAATCGGCCCCAACTGAGAACCCCTGGTGTAAAGTGCCTCTCCCAGCCTGAGATAAGGCCAGCTCTCCATAAACATTCATCATGGGACGGATGGTTAATGCCTACGTGAAGCCCACTCGCTGTGGACTGGTCACAACATTAGGAAATGGGGGACCCAGGACCCAGTTCCACACTGGTCACAACATTAGGAAACGGAAGACCCAGGACCCAGCACCGAGACTGCCGGGCTGTGTGACTGAGTGAGCAGCTCGGCCTCTCTGGACATTTCGTCTTCTAGTCTATAAAACGTGGAAAACTAGAGTTACCAATTCACAGGGTTGTTGGGGGGAGGTGATGAGAGAAAACTCTAGAAGCTTTGGTGTCTCAGGCTTGGGATAAGCCCACTGCCTGGAGTACAGTTTGTCACTGACACCAGCACAGGGGGACCGTACTGGACTCGCCTGACTCCTCAGGAAGGCTCTGTGATGACAGGGTCTCCCCATCACTGAGCCCCATAGCCCAGACCCTGCCTGCTTGGTTTCAGAGGGTCTCCTGGCTCTGCTCCCGCAAGCAGGGCCTTTGGATGTGGGTGCGTACCCCTCGGTGAGGGCTTCCGCCTGTCTCGGGACCGTTAGGGGAAGGAACACGTAGCTCGATGGCAGTAGGGGGATGACCACCGGCCCACCTTCCCCATTATGTGGAAGACGAAATCATCAAAAGCTGAGTCTCTGCTTCACAGCAGCAACGGTCAGGCTGACCAGCAAGTGGAGATGGGGCCCAGGGTCTCACTCGCCTAGGGCTAGGCGGTCCAACATGGTAGCCACCAGCCACGTGTAACTCTTCCCGTTGTAACTGACATGGAAGAAACGATTTCTTTCTTTCTTTCTTTTCTTTTTTTTGGCCACCCTCCATGGCTTGCGGGATCTTAGTTCCCCAACCAGGGATTGAATCCGTGCCCCCTACAGTGGAAGCGCGGAGTCTCAACCACTGGACCGCCACAGAATTCCCAAGAAACGGTTCTAAAGGAAATGAAATTGAAAGTGCAGTTCCTCAGACGCACTGACCGCATTTCCAGTGCTCACCGGCCCCATGAACCTAGTGGCCGCTGCAATGCCCAGCGCAGATGGAGAGCATGTCCATCACCACAGGCAGCTCTCCCCGACGGTGTGGGAAGGGGGCTGGTGGGCTCCGACCAGACTGCAAGGCTGAGCCCATCACCCTCTCACAATCCCCCGCAGCTACGTGGACCAATCATTGCACTGATGATAATAATATACCAACAGCCACACCCACAATAGCCGTAGCTGTTGCAGGCACTGCCTGTGCTGGGCTCTGGGCTGTGTCCTGTCACTTAATCTTCACTGTGTGCTGGGAGCGGGGTGTGCGTCTTGCCCTCTCCTCAGAGAGATAAAGTCTGCTGCCCAAGGTCGCATGGTGAGAATGTGCTGGGGCCGGATTTGAAGCCCTGTGTGTGACCCAGGAGCCTGAATTATTCACCATGCTACTTCTCAGCCCGGGCTCTCCACACGAAGAGCCCGGAAACAAGCAACCCATCTCGTGACAACTCCATAGGAGGAGAAATGGGGCAGTGAAAGACGATGAAACACCCCAAAGTAGGCCGGGCCCACAGTTCGGGCTCTGCACGCTCATTTTCAGAAGTTCAGCGCCCAGCCTGTCAGGTGGGAACTCTCTGCTGCCCATGCTGGTGAACGCAGGGAGAGGTCAGGCCACAGCATCGGTGTCGGGGCAGGGCAAGGGCCTCCCCCAGCCCTCGAGTCGCTGCCTGGCCCGCGGCTCTGCTCCCCACACTGAGCTCTGGGACCACCTCTGGGAGGAAGGATCACGTGCAGGGTGTATCCTCCTGGCTTCAGCCCCTTCAGTCAAGCTGGGCCCACCTCTTTCACAGGGATGAATCAAAGAATAAAGGAGTGGGAACAGATTAAGCGCCCACAGTGGGCGTCAGGCGTGGGCTCCGCGCTTCCACAGCCATTATCTCATTTGATCCTCACGACAACTCTGTGAGGTCAAGCGGTAGTGATTTCCATTTGTACAGATGAAGAGACAGAGGGTCAGGGATGTTGTTACAAGGCCTGCCCCAGTCACAGAGTAAGGATCATTTTAGATCGTATTATTAATAAGAAGATTTTATGTTTCTGCGGCATCTTGCTATGAGCCTAGCCCTCTTCCAAGCATGTTCGGTGTGTTAGCCCATTTAACTTTCCCAGCAGTCCTGTAGGAAATGGCACTGTATCACACACATTTCATAGATGAGGGGACTGAGGCTTAGAGTGTCAAGTTAGCTGGAAATGATCTGAATGGCCATCTGGTTAAATACAAATACTCTAGAGCCAGTGGAAAGAATGGAGTATGGGGTAGAACAGTGGTTCTCAACCAGGGTCAGCTCTGCCCCCCTCCCAAGGGATATTAGCAGGTGTGGAGACAGTGCGATCATCACAACAGGGGAATGCTGGGTGGAGTTCTAGTGGGTGGAGGCCAGGGATGCTACCCAACATCCTACAATGCCCAGGACGGCCCCACCACAAACCATCGTCCATGCCCAAATGTCACTAGTGCCGAGGGTGAGAAACCCTGGGTTAGACACGTGCTTGCATGTCTTGACTTGAAAGAATCTTCAAGACATGCTGTTAAGTGAAAAATCGAACACAGGACGACACATCAAGCTTCGCATCTAAAAGCAAAAAATAAAAACACAACCGTGTCTGTCTCCGTGGGTTTGCCACCCCATGAAAACCTCCAGGGCTGCCTCTGAAGGGGCCGCTGGGATGGGGTGAAATCTTTTTTTTTTTTTTTTTAAACAATGAAAACATGCTCATGAAATCCTTACAAAAGTACTTTAAAGAACATTTTAAAGATACTTTAAGTGAAATTAAAAGCTCTTCCATTACTCGCCCAAGGTCACAGCTGGTAGGGGGTGAGCCCAGGGTCTGCACTCAGCTCTGAACTTGAACCACACTCAGCTTTAAGCCCACGTTCTTCACCAGCACGTGGGAACGCCGCCGGAGTCTGGACTCCAGGTCCACGCTTGTCCAGTGACACGCCAGCTGTTACCAGCTAACAATTACCCACGGCACTGATGCCTGACTGATGGGTTGAATAAAACCAACTTAAATTACTTGTGAAAGTACTTTTGAAAAATAAGTGCATAAAAAACAAAAAAAAACCAAGCCCCGCTGGGAGAAGACTAATTGCCAACAGGTCAAATCAGAAAATGTAATGGCTGGAACGAAAGGAGGCTACAGAAGGCTTCACGATAGTAACAGCACTGGTAATAGAGAACACTGAAAGCAAGGCTGTAAAACGGGCGGCTGAGGGTCAGGCCCTGAGTTCAAATTCTTCCCTGTTCTCAGGCATCCCCACTGAGCAGGGAAGCTCAGCCCAGTCCCATTAGGGGTCAGCCCAGTAAATTAGCTGAATAAATGCAGCTTGGATTTCTCAGATCACAACTCCTTCCCCAGGCTCCTCCCAAGTCCAAAGCCCTGACCCTCCTTCCAGGGCTGAGGTGTACAGTGGGACCCACAGGTGTTGCCAACCAGGAGGGGAAGATGCCAACTCCTTCCCCAGCACCACCCACGTCCTTGCCTGCTTCTCCACCAGCGAGAGCCTCTTTGCCTTTGCCTGTGCTGGGCTCCCTGCCTGGACTGCCTTTCCCAGGAGCATCCTATCCACCTGTTAAGACTCAGTTCACTTACCTCCTCCTTGAAGCGCTCTTCCATCCCCCTCCCAGTCCCCTCCCTGAGAGAGGAGGTCGGGTGCCTGCCCTCTGTGCTCCCCTAACACCCTGAACACATCTCAAGCCCGGACCACGTGATTTCTGGATTATCTGTCAGGTCCCGCCAGCACACAGTAATCCCTCAATGGTGGCTCTGTCTGTGCAACAGAGACCAGCGTCTGGCACATACTTGTCCTCACACGTCAACGAATGTTTTGTTAAGTGAATTTATTAATTAATACCATGCCAGAGAAACGTGGTGGTGGGTGACTGGGGAGGTCCAGGCTGATGCTGCCCCTGTTCTAGCAAGAGGAGGCAATGGGTGGTCAGAGCGGAGCATGGGAAAAACCTCTATATTCTTAGCAGACACCCACTGAGCAGCTGCTATGCGCCAGACACTGCGGTTGGGACACCACAGAAGCTGCTGCCTTTACTCTCCAGGATAAAAGCCCTAAGGCTCACCTCCTTTGGAGCCCACAGGACCCAGCTGCAGCATGGAGGGTGATTCTCCAGGCTGGGCTGACCAGGGCCAAGGGGGTGGGCTCCCGAAGCCCTAAAGCAGCTCAGAGGGGCACGGTGTCTGGGATGTGGCCCTTGTGTCAAAGGCTGCAGCTGCGGGACCTCTTGGGCAGGTAAATGTTCCAGGTCCTTTCCTGGGCACACAAAGCTCTGCCTCTCACTTCCATTTCAAGTTCCGCCTTCCTGCGTCCTACTTCCTTAGGTTTTATGCTCCAGCAATGCTGAAGCTTCCAGAATATACCATGTTGCTTTAAATCTCTGTGCATGGGACTTCCCTGGTGGTCCAGTGGTTAAGACTCCGCACTCCCAATGCAGGGGGCCCAGGTTCGATCCCTGGTCAGGGAACTAGATCCCATATGCTGCAACTAAAGATCCCGCACGTGGCAACAAAGATCCCGTGTGCCATAACTAAAGACCCGGCGCAGACAAATAAATAAACATTAAAAAAAAATTTCTCTGCAAGTTTTGTTTTCTCTCTCTGGAAAGCCCTTCCCCTGTTTTGCCACCTGGCAAACTCCTATTGATCCTTCGAAACCCGGCTCAGACATCATTGCCTTTGCGAAGCTCTCTGGCTTCTTTCCCAGGTGAGTTTATCACTCTACTCTCTCTGTTACACGCCTCTTATTTTTGCAGTGATCTCATTTAATAGACCAAGAACTCCTTGGGTGCAGGGGCCATCTTAGTTACCTGTGGATTCAAATACAGAGCTCAGTGCTTGGCACCCAGTAGGTGCAACTTCATTTCTTTCTTCTCTCTTGGGAGAACCACTTTTCATAGTTTAAAATCACCCAGGAAGATATTTTACACCAAAGATGCTCACATCAAAGTCAAGTCCCAGAAACTACCATCGCACTTTGCACATCAGAGGGAATTCAATCCGGGTTTCTAGGTGTGGATTAATTGGGAGCATGTCCTGGGGCAAGAAAGAGAGAGTTTACCTTTCAGCTAACAGGGTTACGGGCTGAGAGTAAATTATATGGTCTCTGCCATCTCTGGCCTCCTCTCCCTGCGACCAACTAGGGAAGGAGGAGGCGATTAAGGCACATTTGCTACCAACCTCAGAGACTGATAATTACATCCCCCCAATCAACTGGGGCTCTGACACGTGCAAAGGCAGGAGGGAGACATGTCTGGCCTGATAGAAAAGACAAAATTGAGCAAGGCCACCGTGCTGGGGGATGATGCTGGCGTTTCAAGAGTTCACTCAAACCAGGGGAGGCTTGTGGGCACAGGAGGTGGGCGGAGGGAGAGGGGCTGCCCGGGACTTACCACAATGATGTTTTCATGCTCTTGGGTAGTCAAGTTTGTGTTCTGAAGGATGAGCGGAGAGAGCAGGAGGAAAACAAAGCAAAACACACTATTAATAAAATGGAAATTGGGAAATTGGGACTGACACATACACACTACTATATATATATAAAGGAGAGAACTAATAAGGACCTACTATGTAGCACAGGGAACTCAATACTCTGTAATGGCCTATATGGGAAAAGAATCTAAAAAAGAGTGGATATAGGTACACGTATAACTGATTCGCTTTGTTGTACAGCAGAAACACATTTTAAATCAACTATACTCCAATAAAAATTAAATTAATAAATACAATGGCACATTTGCATCTCAAAGGTCCATGCAGTTTCAAATGCTTTCAGCCTCTCGGACAGAGGGCACTTGTCACTTTTTCTTAATTAAATAGATCAGAAGACCCTCAAAGGCAGGGTCGGAAGCAGGGGAAGGACGGCTTCGGGGCAGGAAGAATTGAGTTCCAAGTCCCTGTTTCACCACTGGAGTGACGTGACCTTGGACTAGTCACTTCTCAGTGAGACAGTTTCTTCTTCCGTAGATGGGGCTCCTCTTCGGGCTTAAACTCATGCTTGGCCCTCGTCATAGTGACACATGCCACTTGGAAGGCCAGAGGCAGCTTCATAATAAACATGTAAAGAAACAGACTTTCGGGCCTTGACTTTGTGCCAGGTAGTCTTTGGGGAGCAGCACATGGAATATTTCAGTGGTTCCCAAACTAGGTTCCCAGGGAACACTAGTGTTCCATGAGTTGGCCGAAGATGGTCTAGCTATGTTTAAATTCTAGCAATCAACTTGCAAAAATATTAAGCGGAATGGATTAAACTTGCTAAATTTCTAGGGTTTTTTTCTCCCCCCCACCCCCCACCCCGCCCTGCCATCTGGAATTTGCTTACACAGCTGGTACCTGTGACCACCATCCTGTGTATGCAAATGAGGATGCGAATGAGGTTGCAAATGAGGAAAGGGATGAATATGCAATAAGCAAGAGACAGTGAAAAAAACTCAGAAACAGCCGCTATTGTCTTTTTTGCTAGTGTCCTGGTGTGTTCTGCTCTGACCATCTGTCTCAGTGGACACAAGCTTTCACTGGTATCAACTCTTATTTCCTAACAGCCGTGTTTGCTGTTCATAAGGCACCTCCTCGTTGGGCAGTAAACCCCAAGATCGACCGTTCCCGGGTTCTAGAAAGAGCTCCACGGGCTGAACAGGTTTGAGAGGTACCTGTTAGCTGATGCATTTACACCAGCTACAAGTGGAAGAAAAGCTAGTGAGCTGTGGATTTCCTTTTGTCCAGTAAGCTGGCTGCCCAAGGGGGGAAGGCGGCACAGAACCAGGGTCAGTGCCTGAGCGCCACGAGCGGCCCGGTTCCCATGGAGACCGCCTGACTTATGTGCTTGGGGTCCAGGACATGCGGGAGGATGTCTTTTGGATTCTAACACCTTTTTCTTTTTGTGGATGCTGGTGTGGCTTGAGCACCCCGTTTATGACAGATTATTAAACACTAGCCATTTTTCAGCCGAGGGCAGAGGAAAGCCTGGCTTTGGTCTTTCCTACACACTACACCTAAGGCACTGTTGTCAGGGCTTTGCTACCCTCCTCCCACCCATTTCCTGTTCTTGGGATAGGTTCTATTATCCCAGTGACAGATGAGCAACCAGTGGCTCACCCGGGAGCACAGGTAACAGGTGGCGGAGTGGAGATCTGACCCCTGTCTGTCCTGTTCCAAAGCCTATACCGCCAACCACTGAGCTATACAGCTCAGTCCATGCGAGGGGAGGTTCCATCTTTCAGGCTGCCGTGGGAGCTCCGAAGGGACCAGCCATCCCTCACCACACCCATGCACCTTTCCTAGAAGAGCCTCTGGCAAACACAGGTGCCGTTTCTTTGCTCCCAGTCACCGGTGACGGCACATGGCACTCTGCAGGGAAACTTCTCTCCACTAAGGCCATTTCTGACCCGGGGTGGAGAGCTCTCACTAACAGCCACTGGCCTGGAGGGGACACTTGAATCCTGAAGCGAGCGGCCACTCCACACACTCAACCCAACAAAGGCCTGGGAGGGTGGGGATGCCAGCTTTAACAGGCCTGTCCTCCCCTTCCCTCCCTTGGGATCCTGCCCACCTTCTGGTCGCTTTGGTGATGCCTGGGGCCTCTTAGGAGGAGGCCTCAGGAACAGCTTACGTAAAGAGAACAGACAGGGAATCCAGTCCATACACAAAAAAGGGCAAGAAAGAGGGAGAGTTTGTTTTTCCACCCATCCCCTCTAGACATCTAGCTGAGGGTACTGAAGGTCAAGTTCACAGCCATCTCCCAGGATAACAGAAATGTGACCTGTTATCCATTGGTCCCTATACATCAGGCACAGTGCCAGGCACTGTATACATATTAGAGCATCCAATCCCGAATTCTGTGAAACGGGTGCTAATCTTAGCCCCAACTCATAGATGAAAAGAGCACTGAGAGATCCAGTACCCTGAGCAAGGCCAGGGAGCTCCTGAGAGGAGAACCGGGTCTTCCTCACTCTGCACACCTGCTCTTAACTGCCGTCCTTGGTGGCTGGGTCCCTCACTCACGAAAAAGTCTCTACCGATTCAGGTAATGTCACATTAGCTTTGCAGTTGGGCAGACCTGGGCCTGGGTCCTGCCTACCCCTCACCCAAGTGACCCTGGGCAGGCGACGTAACCCCTCGGAGCCTCCGTTTACATTTCCGTATGTTTTAATACTTACCTTGCAGGGTCGCTGGGAGACATGTAAAAGGACTGGTGTAAATGCCCGCCACTGTGACCGTCACAGAGAACGTGTTCAGAAAACGTCAGCATCGCTCAGGGAGGCGTTAGCCTCACTGGAGGGGACGCCACCTGGGCTGCGGCCCCAGCTCTGTCCCTCGCAAACAGCGCTCTTAGCAGTAAATTGGGGATAGCACGGACCCCTTGCCTGACTCACAGTTGGTGCACAGCAAATCCAAGCTCCCTCCTTATTTTTCCTTTAAATGCCTCTGTCTCTCTACCCTAGCGCTTGGGATCAGCTGACTTTGAGATCCATGATCTAAAGCCTCAGAAGTGATGCAAAGCCCACGAGCACGTGGTCACATGAAACATATCTGAGACGGACAAGAAATCCCTCCAGAGGTCGGCCACAGTGTCGTCTGCCACCTTCGCCATCGTCCTGACGACAAGCCTGATTTAATGACGGTGTGATGGCGGCTGAGACTGGTGGCGTTGATGGGGTGGGCGGTGCAGCTCTGCAGTAAGAGCTAGACAGCCTTAAGGTGAAACTCCCGGCCCCACTGCTTTCTCGGCAGGTCACTCGGTATCTCCGGGCCTCAGCTTTCCCATCTGTGAAATGGAGACAGCAAGGGCTGTCTCTCGGGGAGCGTGAGGATCAGATGGGATGCTGTGTGCGTGGCACCCGGCGCCTGCCCAGCATGTAGCAGGTGCTTCCTGAGGGCGAGCTGCTTCCCCTTCTCCAGATGAGAAGCCAGTCCCGGGCCTGCCGACAAGCCCTTCCCACTCAGGTGGGAAGCCTGGACTCGAGGCCGGGTGTACGGCACAGGCCTCAAATCCCAGACCTTGACCGTGATTCATTTCAGAGCCACGGTCTTTACTCTTCTGGGGGACGAGGCTGGTCTCCCACCCGAGGGCAGACACGTCCTCTGCTCCTTTGCCACCCACTTTCTACCTCTCGTTCCCACCTCCTCCCAGGGTGAGGGACCCTCTCTATTCAGCAGACATGGAAGGCCTGGGCCAGTTTCCTGGACCAACGGGCAGTGACCAGCCTGGGTCTGCAGAGAAAGCGGAGGTTCTAGGTAGCAGGGAACTTGTGCCGGAGTCCGAGGTGGGGGGGCTGGGAGAAGTCATCAAGGGCACCGGGGCAGCCAGAGAAGCAGGGGCCGCTCCCTGGGGAGAGGGACAGAGAGATAGCTCTGCCGGCCACGCATAGCTGAAACCAGGAGTCATCAACCCCAGTGTCCCTAGAGGGCCAGGCAGGCAAATAAATGAGAGAAGTATTAATATCTGTCAAGTGCTTAAAATAGTACTGGAGCACAGTAAACAGAGAGATGTTTCCGAGCACCCCTCGCCCTCCATCGGGCAGCCTAACTGACGGATTAAAGCCTCAGGTCCCACTGTCTTTCCTGCCAGAACGTAAGCTCTAGGAGGGCAGGGGACCATCTTCATCCAAGTGCGCAGAACAGCGCCTGGCACACGGCACACACTCAAAGTGTGGGGCTGCCTGGCAAAGCCGACGGCTCAGCTGGGCGGCACTAAGCAGCGAGCTGCAAAGTGCTGCTGGATTTTCCGACCGTTTTTAAAGAGAACCTGGAAATCCCTATTTTGTTGTGAAATCTCTCGACTTTTAATATCCTGTGTGAGTTGAAGGACAGCTATGGGCTGTGAGGGATGATTAGAGCGGAGAGCCATGTCTGCCTGGACCTCCAGTGCTGGCGGGGGACGGGGCGGGGGGAGACGGAGGCGGGCCCACGCCATGGGTATAGGAAGGGCAGTCTGGGGGCTTCACGGACGTGTTCCCGCTCAGGAACGAACTAGAGAATTCTAGCTGCCATCATCACCATCGCCAGCCCAGCTCGGGCCCAAGAGCAACACCCACCACGTCCTCCCTTGAATCCAGTCCTGGGGCACAGCAGGGTGGCAACCACTCTACCATCGTCCCTGGACGGCTCAGCTGGAAGCACCGGGGGCAAGCCTCCTCCTCAACTCCCTCGTGTTGCTGGGGGACCGCTCACCTCCTCCCGCAAAAGGGAGACAACACAGACTCAAATTCGATTCTGCTGCTTGGTACCGGGTGGTACTCAGCAGGTGTAAAGGAAGCCGACTTCAAAGTGGCGGGGGGTGCGTGGGTGGGGAATGGGATGGCACAGTGCGAAATCAAGCCACGGGGAAGCGTTACCTCTGAGAGCAGTTTCGAGACGATTTCCAGTGGGGCTTGGTTGATGGAGTCATCCTGCAGGGGGGACGTCAGGGCCATGTCCACCAGAGTTCGGATCTCCTTCAAGACGACTTCCCAACGGCTTGGGTTACTCAGGACTTTCTTGTATTTGTAAATCTTTTTCTGGTTGGGAGAGAAAAAGAGACCCACACGTGTTATTAACAGGCCAGGGGTGGAATATACAAGACGATCAAAGAATCAGATGTACTGGATGTGAAAGGCCCCACGTCTGGACCCCTCCCAGCCCCATCAGAATCCGACCCCCGAAGAAGGGACAGTCTTGCCCCAAGTCGAAGGCTGCATTTGCAGATAGTCAGGCCTCCTGAACGCTAGTAATTTCCACTCCTTTTCCAATGACATAAAAAAAAAAAGATGAAGCTATTTATCCTTCAGGTTATATCTTTTGCCAAACTTGTTCCCCAAGTATTCAAACGCAATCGGAGGGGAAGCATTCCGGGTCCACGAAGGCACTTTCTTTGCATTGGAGGCACTGTTTCTGCTCACCCTGACCCTAAGAGGTCCCCTTGGAGACTGTGCTCAGCTGGGAAACCTGACAGACAGGCTTGGGGCCTGGAATTCAGCTCCAGCCAGGTGGGGACCGAGCCCAGAATGGTCCTCAGCTTCCACCTGGGGAGTAAGATGGGCGCGTTCTCACCTCCGCATCCAAAGCTGGCGAGCGGCTGGGGCAGTGGCCGCGGCTCTGTCCATATGAGGCCGGGCTGGCTCCGCCCTCTGACATCATGGAAACAGAAGCCCTCTCTGAGGCCGAGGTCCCAGCCTGCGCTCCCCCGGCTCCGCAGTGGCCTGCCCCACTGCCGCCTGGCTTGCCTGGCCATCTCTCTCTCTAACTGGATAAACTTCATTAAGTGCTCTCTGCTCCTTGGGGAAAACCTAATTTTAATGCCACTGAGCCAGCAGCCAGCTGGGTGACATGTCACAATCTCTGAACCAAAGTCTGAATGAGGGCAGGAGGAGGTGAGGGTCCCCCACTGGCCCCGAGGCTCAAAGAGAAGCTTGTAGGCCACCAGTGTCTCCCCGACCACTTAGTTTCTGAGTTAAGAATTACAAAGGGTCTTGGAAGCCAAGGCCTAAAATGAAGCATTTGGGGGACAAATTCTGCATCCAACTGGGTAGTTCTCTGTGCTGAGTGAGGCGTGGTGGTGGAACAGGTGGTCGACTGTAGGATCAGACAGGCCTGGTTCTTCCCATAAAGTATTTCACCTACGGAGCCTCAGCCTCGTCTTCTGTAAATTATGCATGAAAATACCCTGTGGCCTCTTCCAATGTGGAACCCTTATAAATCCTGGACCCAGGTGGTCCCCTCTCTGTGAGGAGTTACAGTCAAAAGCGTAGTCCCAACAGCACAACCACATAACCCAAAGGGAACTCGCGATACTCAACCTGCCTCTTCTGAAAAACTTTAAAGGAATGAAATGGACAACGCTCAGTGACCCGGACAGCACCCCGTTTTTTCCTCCCATGTTTCTCCCACACTGCATGATGTTCTGGGGCCTCTTATTTGCTAATCATACCCCTGCGCCACCACCATCACCCGCTTAGTTAACTACACCTAAGCTTATTTCCCATAGTCATTCCAGATCTTTCTTATGTCAATCTCCACAGTCTGCCTCTCCCTCCTTCTCTCTCTCCTTCCACACACTCTGCCGGCCCCACTGCCTCCCTCCCTCTCTCCAAGCTTTTTTTTTTTTTTAACATCTTTATTGGAGTATAATTGCTTTACAATGGTGTGTTAGTTTCTGCTTTATAGCAAAGTGACTCAGTTGTACATATACATATGTTCCCATATCTCTTCCCTCTTGCTCCCTCCCTCCCACCCTCCCTATCCCACCCCTCCAGGCGGTCACAAAGCACCGAGCTGATCTCCTTGTGCTATGCAGCTGCTTCCCACTAGCTATCTATTTTACGTCTGGTAGTGTATACATGTCCATCCCGCTCTCTTGCTTTGTCACAGCTTACCCTTCCCCCTCCCCATATTCTCAAGTCCATTCTCTAGTAGGTCTGTGTCTTTATTCCTGTCTTACCCCTACGTTCTTCGTAACATTTTTTTTTCTTAAATTCCATATATATGTGTTAGCATACGGTATTTGTCTTTCTCTTTCTGACTTACTTCACTCTGTATGACAGACTCTAGGTCCATCCACCTCATTACAAATAGCTCAATTTCGTTTCTTTTTATGGCTGAGTAATATTCCATTGTATATATGTGCCACATCTTCTTTATCCATTCATCTGTCAATGGACACTTGGGTTGCTTTACATGTCTATTGTAAATAGAGCTGCAGTGAACATTGTGGTACATGACTCTTTTTGAATGCTGGTTTTCTCAGGGTATATGCCCAGTAGTGGGATTGCTGGGTCATATGGTAATTCTATTTGTAGTTTTTTTAATGAACCTCCATACTGTTCTCCATAGCGGCTGTACAATCTCCAAGCTTTTGACGTGAAGACAGCACAGTTTTCGTCAAGTAGGGAATGGGAAAGAGTAGAAACGTTTACTTGTCAATCATTTTAGATCCTATGAGGGCTGGAAGAAACGCATGGTAACTCCTGTTGGGGGTGGGTGTTCAGTGAATAATAAATACACTGTTGATGGAGACGATGGTGACAAGCAGTATTTGCTGAACTCCGTGACTTTCGTGATGAGGCGCACCTAGCCTCTTGAGGCTCCCCTGGGACCGTAACCAGCCTCCGTCCCAGTTACCTGACTGGTGTTGTGAGCCAGGAGCATGACCATGTCTATACAAATTCAAAGTGCCCCAAGTCTGAAGCGGTAGAGACACTTCCCAAGGCAAGAACCCGTCCCGTCCCCGAAGATGAACGCTCCTTTGAGTCCTAGACACTGCGGTTCTGCTCTGGGCCCAGAGGATTGCTTAATTTTTAAATGACCGTGAAATGGTCACAGAAACTCACCGTATACTCAGCCCCAAAGAAAACCACAAGGACGCACAGCCGTGCATTCCCACGGTAGATGCTAGACTGGAATACGGTCTGCACTTAAGCGCCCTCTCTCGTAATCAGCGGCAAGCTGTTTACTTTTGAAAGAATAATGACTTCACTCTTTTTGTGAAAACGAGGCATGCTCACTGTAAGAAATGTAAACCACACTGAAAAGCACAAAGAAGAGGATAAACGAAAAAAGGTCTCGAAAATCCCACAACCTAGAAATAGCCATCACTAACCTCTGGTGAGCACTGTTCCAGCTGGCCCTCAGTTAAACTTTGCCCGTGGGGGTGGGCGGCCGTGAGCTCGGCCCCTAAGTCCTCAGGACCCACCCTCGATGTCACCGAGACGGTGAGGCCCAGGTGAGAAGGCCCATCGGGCGCCGCCTGCCCCAGCGAGGCCCTTCACAGGCGCGCCCAGCCTCGGGCTCACAGACACAGCCCCCCTGACAGGCCGCGGAGGTCAACAGCTTTCCCACGAGCCCCTGCTTAAGGTGCGTCCCAAGGAGAGTGGTCACAGAGGCTGCACTCAAGACCAGAGGTTCCCAGGGGCTGACAAGGGCTAACGTTCAACGACCCACCAGGCACTGTGCAGAGCACTTCGGGGCATCATCTCACTCCACCCTCACAGTAACCCCAGGAGCTGGGGACCTGCCATGGGCCCTGGGAGCAGAACCGCAGACAAGGACCCGAGCGCAGATGGTTTATTTACTGGGGAGGTAATGGAGGACACGTCAGTGCAGGGGTGAGAGTGAGACTGGGAGAAGAAGGCAGTCAGTCACCGCCAGAGCATCATCAAGTGTTAGGACTGGGCAACAGGCAACGCCACCACTGTGGGGACAAGGCTGAGTCCTGAGGGGGCCTCTGGGAGACAGTGTGGATCACGCCCTAGAGTTGACCCACCCAAGGAGCAAGGAAGCGGCACTGTTTACCCACCAACTTCCTGGACTTCTGGCTGCCCTGCGCCCAGGCCAAAATGCTCCCACAGCCAGGAAAAGACGTGCCCCCAGGGCAGAGTCACCGTGTTTACAGTCTTCAGGGCAGAGCGATGCCAAGAGGTAGGGCGTCTGCAGCTTCTGCCCCAGGCTCTAGTTTCCTGTTTACACACAAGACTACCAGGGCCGGGAGGTGACATGACTTGCCCAAGGTCACACAGCTAGAAAGGGGCAATTCACAAGTACACACCGGCTCTGGTGGACCCCAGAGGTCTCCCTCTTTCCATTACATGGGTCAGGGCCAGCGCAGATGGTGGAGAGGAGGCGCAGGTTCACCAAGAGACACCGAGAGGAAGGCTGCAAGGACGCCTGACGGTCTGGGATGAGGGCTAGAACACGTCTCCAAGGCGCTGAGAGCTGGTGGGAGCAGCAGGGGGGCAGTGCAGCTGTGACACGGTGGTCATGGGGTGTGGGTAGGTGGCTGGCTCCCGGAAGAGGCTCTGAGCCCTGGCACAGGGCAGCCACAGGACAGAGGGAGGCCTGCCCAGGACCGTGGGGGCCTAGTCACTCTGCCTTGGGTGACAAATCGGCACATTTCATCCCAGGAGCTCTGCTGAGCTCATCTGGTGATGAATCACGGTGGGACTGGGTTGGGGATGCCTCTGGAACCCTGACACCCAGAAGCCCGGCCCTCAGCTTTGCCCTATGGTCCCTCCACTGAGCCCACGTCACCAGAAGGGCCGGGTGACCTCTTGCCGTGTCTGGAGTGGATGGGCTGCTGGACTCCTTTGACAGGAACCTCGCAACTGTCTCCCTGCTTGTTTTTGTGTAAGAAAGCCAAGAATGGTCTCACATTTTTTTTTTTAAGGGTTGTTCAGGGGAGAAAACCAACAACAAAACAAGAATACGCAACAGAATCAAATGTAGCCCACAAAGCCCCAAACATTTGCTGTCTGGACCTTTAAAGAAAAAGTGTGCTAACCCATGGCTGGAAAGGTCGAACCCCACCCAGCCAAGGAGTAACAGCACGACGCAGCTCAAGATCAGGGGCCATCAGGGGAACACAGGTTCAAACCATAAAGAGCTACTGCTCCACACCCACTAGGCTGGCTGGAACCAAAAGACAGGTATCTCCAAGTGTTGACAAGGATGAGGAGAAAATGGGATCCTTGTGCATTGCTGCTGGGAATGTAAATCAGTACAGCACCACTGGAAAACAGGTTGACACTTTCTTAACTCATTAAACATAAATTTATCATGTGACCCAGCAACTCTGTTCCTAGAAATCTACTCAAGAGAAAAACAGACTCTACATAAAGACATGTACGTGAATGTCCACAGCAGCATTATTCATAACAGCTCCAAAGTGGAAACAACCCACATGTCCATTAGCTGATGACTGGATAAGCAAGACATGGTATATCCAGACAATGGAATAGTACTTGGCAGTAAAAAGGATGGAAACACTCGTATGTGCTACAAATATGGATGAATCTCACAAATATGCTAAGTGAAAGAAGCCAGATGCAACAGACTTACTGGAGGATTCCTTTTATAGGAAACGTCTAGAAAAGGCAAATTTAGAGAGACAGAAAGTGGAACGGTTATTGCCTGGAGTTGGGAGGTGGCAACAGGGATTATTAGGCTGCAAACAGATATGAGGGCGTTTTTAGATGATGGAAATACTCTAAAACTGCATTGTGATGGTCACATAACCCTATAAATCTACTAAAATCATTGAATCATTCACTTACAATACGTGAATTTTATGCCATGTAAATTACACCTTCATTAAGGTGTTAAAGAAAAAAATCCCAACCCAGGTAGGTGGAGGACATCAAAAAAAAAGTCAGAGGCAGTATGGCTTCGTGGTTAAGAGTGCAGGTTTTGCAATCAGCAGAATTCAGTTCAAATCTAAGCTCTACTTCATCTACCCATCCACCTATTCACTTATCCATCCATCCATCCATCCGTCCATCCACCCATCCACTCATCCATCCATCCATTTATCTAATCATCCAATAACAGTTACTGGGAACCGTCTAGTATGCTGTGGCAAGTACTGAGTTAAGTCCTAAGGATACCAGTGATGAGCAAAGCAGACAGATCCCAGTGCTCGTGGAACTTACAGCGTATTACTGACACCCTACTTTCCTCGTCTGCAACGTGGGATGAGAACAACCACTATCAAAGGCTTGCCATGCCCATTCCATGAGATGATATGTATAAACACTTAGCCCTGTTCCTCGCAAAACAGCAGCGCTCATTCTTATCACCCACCAAGTCCTGTGGGTGAGTGATCCAGAGCAGGCAGGACTCAGGAGGGCTCCCGGCATCTGTGACTAAGCCCCACCCGCTCCCGAAACAACAGAGCCAGCAGGAAGAGCCAGCCGCTCCTCCACTGCAGTCTTCGCCCTCTGCTTATCAGGAAGGGGGCGTTACCTGGGCAACATCCGCCATCTCTCCAGCAAATGCTGCTATACCGCAGAGACAACCACAGACGCCCGGGTTCCCCGGCCTGGGAAAGTGGAGCCCGTCGGCTCCTCCACGGGAGACAAGCCGTCCCCGGGCAGGCGCCCCTCTCCAGGAGAGGTGTGACTCAGAATGTGCGGGCACCACGCCTCCCGCTGACGGGGCGGCTGCTCTGCCGCTTGCTGCAGCCTCCGAAGCTCGGGCTCACGCAAGCACGCATGCTCCCCCCACCCGTCATCAAAGGAGAGGGCGCTCCTGGAGCCAATGAGAAAAAGGAGCCCGGCGGGAGCTGGGCTGGCTGTGACAACTTCTTTCCAGGGGGTGTCCCAAAGCTGTGCTGCCCGGCACGAGAGCCAGCAGTCCCGTGTGGCTACTTACACTGAACCTAATTAAAATGAAATACGACTGAAAATTCAGCGCCTCAGTCCCACTAGCCGCATGCCAGCGGCTGGACAGCCACACGTGGCTAGAGGCTGCCACACTGGACAGTGCAAATAGAGAACATTTTCATCACTGCAGAAAGTTCTATTGGGCAGGCTGTCCTAAAGTCTTAGCATGCCCCAGAGGACCAGTGACGTGCTCGTTGCCTCTCCCATCACTCAGGCAACGCCTATTTGCTGGGGCCAGTATGTGAGCGGCACGCTGCCCATCTCCTCCAACTTTCCCTCCAAGGCCTGCAGGGGCTGTCCCCAGATGTCCTCTGCACACCCAGGGAGAATGACCAAGTGGTTGACTTCTTTGGCTTCCCTGATTCCTAGACGGGGGGGGGGGGGGCCTCTGACCTCCTCATTCCCTCAAGACTCACTTGGGGCTATGGAGGAGTGCGCCAGGTAACTCACCACCTCTGCCAACCCAGTGTGCTTCTGGGGCCCACTTATAAAAATTCTCACAACGACCCAACAGTGTGAGCAGTATAATTAACTTCATTTTACAGATAAGAAGTCTGAGGCTGAGAGAGGTTAAGTCAAGGCGCTAGTAAGAGCCAGAGCTGGAGCTGGGACCCAGGTAGAGCCGGATCCTGAGTCCCCGACCACCGTGCCACTCTGAGAGGCACACCTGAGTGCTTTCTCTGCCTTGATCGATGCTGCTGCCTCCTGCTGAAACGAACAAGAAGCCCTTTAAATTGGAGGGCTGAGCCCAGGGGCAATTCCAGACTGGCTGCAGCCGGGCGTCTGGATGACATCTGCCTGGAAAGCCGGGTCCCGGGGAGATGGGCAATTTGTTTGAAAAAGGGGGAAGAGCATGGCACTCTGCCCCCTAAGTGCCCACTGGAGACGGTCTTCCTGCAGTCATTACTGCTTCCAAGGAAACAGCAGAAACTCGGGCACAGTGTCCTGCTCATCGTCTCTGGAGCATCGCCTGGTTGCCTGGGCAACCATGCATCTGGCTGGTGAGGAGATGTACTGGTCTTGGTGCCAGGCTTGCAGCTGGGTACCACATCCTACCTGGCTCTTAGGGCCTGCTGCAACCTTGGCAAAATCCAATCATCCCACGGATCTGACTGACTGCACTGAGAAAATTTTAGGTGGCTGTTTTCCTCACTGAGCTCTGGCCCCTTGGGGACAGGGATAATGCCTTGTCTGTTTCTTTACTGTTCTGTGTGGTGGCTGGAACCGCTGAGGGCACATGGAAGGTGCTCTCAGTATTTGTCAAAGGGAGGAGAATAAGAATCAGAAATAATGGTTGGGCTTCCCGGGTGGCACAGTGGTTAAGAATCCGCCTGCCAATGCAGGCGACACGGGTTCGAGCCCTGGTCTGGGAAGATCCCACATGCCGCGGAGCAACTAAGCCTGTGCACCACAACTACTGAGCCTGCGCTCTAGAGCCCGCGAGCCACAGCTACTGAGCCCGCGAGCCACAACTACTGAGCCTGCGCGCCTACAGCCCGTGCTCCACAAGAGAAGCCACCGCAGTGAGAAGCCCGCGCACCAAAGAGAAGCCCTGCAACAAAGAGCAGCCCCCGCTCGCCACAACTAGAGAAAGCCCGCGTGCAGCAACAAAGACCCAACACAGCCAAAAATAAATAAAATTTAAAAAATGACACCTGTTCTTGAAAGAAAGAAAGAAAGAAAGAACGGCCAACATGTAGGAAGGGCTTCCACTGTTGTCAGCTACTACACCGAATCCTTTAACCCTCCCAGCCCACGGCAAACACATGAACTACCTGCAGGGGGAGCTTGTTAAAAGGCAGATTCTAACTCGGTAGAGCTGGATGGGGCCTGGGAGTCTGCACTTTCCAGTAGTTTCCAGATAAGAGAGATGCTCTTGAACCCAACCCCAGGTGCCTCGTCTGTTCCTCCCTAGGAGGCATGCTTGCTCTGCACCCATGATACAGAGAAGGGGGCAGTGAGGGAGTGATACCTTGCCTGCGGTCACACAGCTGGTGTTGCGAGCTATGTTCCCCAAAATACTATGTCCAAGTCCTATAACCGCTGGTATCTGTGGATGTGACCTTATTTGGAAATAGGTCTTTACAGAGGCCATCAAGTGAAGGTGAGGTCATGCTGGATTAGGGTGGGTCCTTATAAAAAGACCAGGGGAAGACACACACATACACAGGGAGAGAAGCTAGGTGAAGGTGGAGGCAGAGACTGAAGCAACGCCTCTACCAGCCAAGGGACGCCAAGGAGTGTAGCAACCACCAGAAGCTGCAAGAGGCCGGGAGGGAACCTCCCTTAGAGTCTCTGGAGGGAGCATGGCCCTGCCAACACCTTGATTTTGGACCTCTGGCCCCAGAACTGTGAGCGGTTACATTTCTGTTGTTTTCAGCCACCCAGTTTGTGGTACTTTGTTATGGGAAACCCACACAGCTGGTGAGCAGCAAAGCAAGGCAGACCCCAGGGAGCCTGGCTCCTGGTCACCCTGCTGGTCCGCTTCAGCCCTTCGAGCTGACCCTTCCCATCCTTTTATTTTATGGAGGTGGCAGCCGGGGCCCCTGCTCTCAGCGGCTTCTCCCAGCTTACCCTCGGCTTGGAATTGGTTAGGTTTTCTCTTGCTGGGGAAGACCTGACCTCCTGTCTCCTCTTGTTCCCTCAGGGTTGGAAAAGCTGGCGTCCATGCTTGACGCCTGCCTCCAGCCCATCACCCGAGCGCAGAAGCCCCTGGTCCTGTGCTGCCTGCACACCTGGGCGCCTGCACCATCACTAATGCCATGAGGAGCCGCCTGGACACCCAGAGAAGCTGCAGAGGGAATTCCAAGGAGGATTCGGGAGGACGTCAGCACAGGGCTGGCTTAGGGTCCTCGGCAAAGAGTCATGAGGTGGGCTCTGGCTCAGAGTAAACACAGCCCGCTTTCCTTTTATTTTTTTTTTTAATTGAAGTATAGTTGATTTAGAATGTTTCAGATGTATAGCAAAGTGATTCAGTTATATATATATGATATATATATATATTTCCAGATTCTTTTCCATTATAGGTTATTACAAGATATTGAATATAGTTCCCTGTGCTATACAGTAGGTCCTTGTTTATTTATTTTTTATATAGTAGTGTGTATATGTTAATCCCAAATTCCCAATTTATCCTCCCCACCCCTTTCCCTGTGGTAACCATGTCTGTGAGTCTGTTTGTTTTGTAAATAAGTTTATTTGTATCTTTTTTTTTTAAGATTCCACATATAAGTAATATCGTATGATATCTGTCTTTCCTTGTCTGACTTACTTCACTTACTATGATGATCTCTAGGTCCATCTATGTTGCTGCAAGTGACATTATTTCATTTGTTTTTATGGCTGAGTGATATTCCATTGTATATATGTATCACACCTTCTTTATCCATTCCTCTGTCAATGGACGTTGAGGTTGCTTCCTTGTCTCGGCTATTGGAAACAGAGCTGCTGTGAACATTGGGGCGCATGTATTTTTTCTAATTAGAGTTTTCGTCTTTTCTGGATATATGCCCTGGAGTGGGATCGCTGGATCATTGTTGGTTCTATTTTTAGTTTTTTGAGGAACCCTCCTACTGTTCTCCATACTGGCTGTACCAATTTACGTTTCCACCAAGAGTGTAGGAAGGTTCCCTTTTCTCCACACCCTCTCCAGCATTTCTCTTTCTTTTTTTTTTTTTTTTTGCGGTACGCGGGCCTCTCACTGCTGTGGCCTCTCCCGTTGCGGAGCACAGGCTCCAGACGCGCAGACTCAGCGGCCATGGCTCACGGGCCGAGCCCCTCTGCGGCATGTGGGATCTTCCCCGGACCGGGGCACGAACCCGCGGCAGGTGGACTCTCAACCACTGCGCCACCAGGGAAGCCCTCTCTTTCCTTTCATGAGGTTTACACATCTGCCCATGGTTGGCAACCCCCATTACGCCAGCTGACAGCCCAGGGTTTCCTACAGCCGGGCACTGCACTAAACTCATCCCAGAACAACTGTCCCAGGGTTCTCAATCCTGGCTACGCATAAGAACTATTTGGGAGGCTTAACAACATTCCAATAACAGAGTCCAACCCCAGGCCAATCCCACTCGGCGGCTGCTGTGGGCAGGGCGGAGCCGAGGCATCTGGCTCTTTGGCCACTGGTATATTTTAAAGTACATCTGAACACCAATGGGCACAACAACATTATTCACAATTGCCAAAAGGTGGAGGCAACTCAAGTGTCCACCGACAGGTGAACGGATATGTGGGCTATGGATACAAAGGATTATTCAGCCATGAAAAGGAAGGGGATTCTGACACCTGCCACAACATGGGTGAACCTTGAGCACATCATGCAAGTGAAATAAAAGCCAGTCACAAAAAGACAGACACGGTAGTTTCCGTTCACAGGAGGCAATACCTAGAGCCATCCGATTCATAGAGACAGAAAGTAGACGGAACGTAGAACGCGGGTTGCCAGGAGCTGGGGGAGTGGGGAGGGGGAGTCCGTGTTTAACAGGGATGGAGTTTCAGTTGTGCAAGATGAAAACGTTCCAGAGAAGGCTGGTGGAGGTGGCTGTACAGTGTGAGTGCACTGAACGCCGCAGAACTGAACGCTTAAATCTCCAGGTGACTTGAGCCTGCAGCTAGAGGTCAGCCCCGGTGTCCAGTCTAAGGTGGCAGATGCGACCCCTGCACGCCGTACAGACGCGAGACCCCAACAGTAACCTGCTCCGGGTCAAAGCGGCTGTCTGAACCAGGACCCCTCCTCAGGGTCACCTCATTGTCCTGAGTCATGGTCAATGAAGAGACCGTGAGCTGCAATACATAGGTACAGCCCTGGACCTGCTCTCAGCTTCTGGAAATGCTCTCCTGTCTCCACATGGCCTAACCTCAGGGGCTGGGGAATGGGCAGTGCCCAGGGCGGGGCTGCACGCACCTTCCGGCCTGGTCACAGCCCTCTAGGGAGGCTGGGGGCTCCCCAGTCGTGCTCAGCACACCTGGCGCTACACCCTCACTGCCTTTGCTCACATGCCTCCACCCTTGTCAACTCCTGGGGTGCTCAGAGGCTCAGTCACGACCCTGCTGTGGCCCTCAGGTGTGTGCAGAGTGGCGCACCTCTGCATGCGGACCTCTGCTGCTAATAAGCTGTGCAGCCTCAGGCAAATCATATCACCTGTCTGAACCTTAGTTTCCTCATCTGTAAAATGGGGATGATAGTCGCGCCTGCCTCTTGCGGCTGTTGACAAGATTAAATGTGATATTTCATGCTGAATCTTATAGATGCTCAATAAATGGTAGCTACTCAGTCAGTAGGACATCGATGAAAGACAGTTAACTGCTGAGAAAAAATAAAGGTGACTAGAAACCCCTAAGTGCCCATTGATAGGGAAATGCCTGAACAAACTACAGCCACATGCAGCATCACACCAGACAGCAGTTAAAAGGAACAAAGGCAAGCCAACAGACCTGCCACGGATTCCACCCCCACGAACCGTGTTAAGTGTAGAAGCAAACACACACACGTGTATGTATATATTTACATGCCTACGCTGCACATACATGGGTGGGGAGGGGAGGACCAAAGAGGGGGCTGAGGAAGAGAGCTTCAGCTCTACCTGAAATGTTTCAAACTGTTGCAGGAAGCCATAGCCGTGTATTATACATTAATTTAAAAGAAATAAAATTCCCAGGATTACTTCATTTTTGAAATGATACGTGTTCACTGGAAAACCAGAATAGTACAGAACGGTGTCCAGGAAGGGAGTAATAAAGTGCGCAACAGCTCAAGGTGTGGGCTCACCGCCTGCACATCTGTATGCGGGTGACCATCGCTCCACAGATTCTCTTTCTGTGCACATGCATACCCCTGCCATAAAAGTGTACATAAATTTAGCCCATATCGCACGTGTTGGCTTTTTTGTTTTTAATTTATTTTTGGCTGCGTTGGGTCTTTGTTGCTGCGTGCGGGCTTTCTCTAGTTGCGGCGAGCGGGGGCTACTGTTCGTTGCCGTGCGCGGGCTTCTCATTGCAGTGGCTTCTCCTGTTGCAGAGCACAGGCTCTGGGCGCGTGGGCTCCCGTAGTTGTGGCACGTGGGCTCAGTAGTTGTGGCTCGCGGAATCTAGAGCGCAGGCTCAGTAGCTGTGGTGCGCGGGCTTAGTTGCTCCGCGGCATGTGGGATCTTCCCGGACCAGGGCTCGAACCCGTGTCCCCTGCATTGGCAGGTGGATTCTTAACCACTGCGCCACCAGGGCAGTCCCTGTTGGCTTGTTTTTTAACCTCACCTCTGCCTCCCCTGCATCTCCCCCACCCCAGAATCCATGCTAAAAACAAACCATATGGTTGGCAAACATTTTCTGTAAAAGGGTCAGGTAATAAAGATTACAGGCTTTTCTGGCCACACTCTGCTGTTGTAGCACAAATGGGTGGGGCTGGGTCCCCCCAAACCTCTTATTTACAAAACCAGGCAGTGAGCCTGATAGTCTGTCCACCCCCGTACATATCAATTCACATATTCCTCCACGGCCATACGTTAATCAAATGCAAATATAGAGAGAGATTTTCTTTGGTCCTTAGCCTTTGTTTTGTTTTACGAAAAGGGCATCACATTATACGTGGATCTCTGCATCTTGCTTTTTCTCTCTTAACACCTGGAAGTGGCCCCATGTCAATCAGTATAGATGTTCCCATGCTGTGTGTTTTTATAAGCCACCTGAAATATCACCGGGCAAAGGTAGCATATACGTCTAGAAAATGAAAAATCAAGCCAACAGGAGTCCTCTCGCCTGACCTCAGCCTTCTGTTCAGATCCTCTGGGAGGTCTTTCTGGCAGCAGCCATCGGGCGCCGTGACCGCCATACATCAGTGACCGGGCGCATCCCTGACCAGACAATCTGCGTCAAAGAGCTCTTCTCCAGGGGCCACTGCCTGCCCTGAGGCGGCCCCCTTGGTCCAACACGTACTTCCACGGTTCCCGAGATCAAAGCCACCCCCCCCCCCGCCAGCCTCTCACATACCCCGAGACGTGTCCTGATTCTCCTTAATTGTAAACTCGACCCAAGGTGTGGGTGAGACCCCATCTTTAACAGAATGTTTAAGGAGATCCTATTATTTTCCTGTAATGATTTTGCCAATGACGTTAGTGGTGCCGGGAACCCCGTGCAGAGCTGAACCACATCCTGAAGGGCACAGTGGGGGCCACCTGCTAATCAATAGCAGGAAAGGCTGTTTTCTGAGGAAACACCCCCGATGGCTAGCAACTCACCAAATAAATTAAAAAATGCAAATAAGGTACCAGAGGCTGCTTTTCCTCTGCCGTGCGGAGGAGGCCGGCCCCAGCGGGTTTGGCTGCGCTTAAGGGCAGAGGACAGCACAGGGCTGTTGCCCTTGGGTCCGATAAAGGGAAACCTCTACCCCAAATAAGGAGTTCTCCGGATTGGCTTCAGACGGTAGCATCTCAACAGGGGCCTCCGCTGTTTATTTGACTAACAACTTTATCTACTGCTCGCAGCACTTCAAAGGCATCCGATCCGTTCATCCCTTTGTGTGGGAAGACTCTAGTCCTTGTCGGGCTGCCGCCTCTGGGCTGGAGCCATGGCTCCTGCCACAAGCCGCCTTAATTTACGAGCACCCTGGAAAAGGGTCCAGTTCCCTAATTAATTCACCCGCAGCGGATCGTCAAGGGGTGTGCCCAGGCAGGCAATGAGGGTGCGCTTGCATCAGCGTGGGGCGTACTCCTGCCTTCACTAGCGGGGGTCTTGTGGGGAGGCAGGATGCACCAGGGGCTGTTCCTTCCTTGCTGAGGAAGGCCCCTCAGACAGGCCCAGGGCATGGTCAAGACAGAGTCCAGGGGTGGGACCTGGGAGGCATTCACGGCGGTCAAGTCCGAGTTGCCCGCACAAGTGGAGGAGAGGCTGGCAGAGCAATGCAAGAGCCCTTCCTGCTTGATCGCAAGCCGAGAGGGACCCAGCAACAGGGCCTAAGGGACACAGAGGAGGCTCAGGCCTGGGTCTGAAATTCTGGCTCAGATACAGGGGAAAGTTATTTACTCTGAGTCAGTTTTCGGGTCTGCAAAATGGGGACGCAATCCTACCTCCCAGGGACTCTGTATAGACTAAAATAGGGCAGCAGATGAAGTGGCTGGAAAACAGTCGGCACTCAATAAACATCTGCTGCTCTTTCCCCTTTCTTCTTTTTTTAAAAATTTTATTTGTTTGTTTATTTCTTTTTTGGCCACGTTGGGTCTTAGTTGCGGCACGCGGGGTCTTTCGCTGCGGTGCGCGGGCTCTTCATTGTGGCGCACGAGCTTCTCCCTAGTTGTGCCGTGCGGGTTTTCTCTCTCTAGTTGTGGCGCACGGGCTCCAGGGCACGCGGGCTCTCTAGTTGAGGTGTGTGGGCTTAGTTGCCCCGCGGCATGTGGGATCTTAGTTTCCCGACCAGGGATCGAACCCACGTCCCCCCTCATTGGAAGGCGGATTCTTTACCACTGGACCACCAGGGAAGTCCCATCTTTCCCCTTTCTTTAAGCTACTGCAGTGGCTCTCCGACTGTGCTGTGTATCAGAATCACTTGGAGGGCATGGAAAACACACCTTGCTACACTCTCCTCCCCCACTTTCCAGTTTATAAGACAGAAGATCTGCATTCCTAGTAAGTTTCCAGGCTACGTTGAGGCTGCTGGTCTGGGAACCCCACTTTGAGAACCACTGAGCTACAGTTCGGAACCCCCGGGGTCCATCGTGACGGAGAGGCCTCTGAGGAAATAAAGACCATCCCTGATGGAAAGTTCAACGCAGGTGCTGACAAAGGCTTCGAGAGCCAACAGATGCCAATGGTCTGCTCCAGCCTGCCACCTTCGGCCATTGCTCAGCTGGCCCTTGGTCTCCTGGGGGCGCTTTTCAGGGTCCACGCACTCTCGGACGTCTGTTCCAGCCCAGAGGGCAGATTCGGCCCACTCTGCCAAAGGGTCTTATCCACGCATCTGCTTGGTCCCCACTGTTTCTCCAGCTCCCACCCGGACACAGACCACCGGGGCCTCCTGCCGCCAAGGTCAGCAGGCTCCGTCCGGGTGGCGTTAGCACCCTGGACAGGGGCGGGCTCTCTGTCCATTTCAGAGCCTTCTGCAAAACCATCCTTGGGGTCTCAGAGGGACAAGGGCCATGGGACTTCCGCCCTTGTCTCCCGATCAATTAGCCTCTCTCCCAAACCCCTTTCCATCCAGAGAGTTGGCTGCCCACTGGGTATTTTCTGATGGCCGGGAGAGGTGAGGACCTAATCCCTCTGTGGGGACAGGCACTGCTCTTTTCAGAGGCTCTGTTTGGCCTTCTCTCTGAGCCAACAGGCGGGCAGGAGCCTTGGAGGCAAACCCAGAACGGCAGGCCACCCTCCCCTCCGAGGCCGGCCCCGCCCCCCGCATGGCCCCCCGAGAGCTGCCCAGCATCCCCGGCTTGCTGCCCACCACCCAGCTGCGGAAGGGACCTGCAGACTCCTGTAGAACAGAAGGTCTTCCTGGTCAAGAGATTGTCTCTCATTTATGTTTTTTGTTTGTTTTTGCGGTACGCGGGCCTCTCACTGCTGTGGCCTCTCCCGTTGCAGAGCACAGGCTCCGGACGCGCAGGCTCAGTGGCCATGGCTCAGGGGCCCAGCCGCTCCACGGCACGTGGGATCTTCCCGGACCAGGGCACGAACCCGTGTCCCCTGCATCAGCAGGCGGACTCTCAACCACTGCGCCACCAGGGAAGCCCCCATTTATGTTTTAAAGACTTATTTGAAGAAAGAGAAAGGCACAAAAAAATTTTTGCCTTAAAGGGCTGGAAACAAGTTCACCCGCAAAACGTTTACGTGGAAAACTTCCTTGTGTGGTGCGGTGACTCATCAGCCCCGTCAAAGTGTGCGTGGGATGACACGCTGAAGCCCTGGGCCCCCTCCTCGTCTGGGAAAGAAAAACAACCCACAGATGCCCTTCTTTCCTGACTGTTTGGAGAGTCGGCTGCCACCCGTCCCTCCTGAGGCCCAGGGAAGGCCGTCATGCAGGGGGCACTGGGGTGTCTAATGTCTCCAAGCCCGGTGCTGGGGCAGCAGGGGGCAGGGAAAGGCCTGGGGTCCCAGGGACGTGGTGCAAACCCAGCTCCCCTGCTTCCTGCCCTGCGGCCCGGACAGGTCATTCCACTTGGGGCCCCTGGGCTCCATGTTCTTGACCTTTTGAGTGGGATGGTTAGAGGGATCCAAAGGGGTGAGGATTAGGTACAAGGTGCCTCTCACTGCCTCTGGCCGGTGGACGGCGGGCACTCAGCAATGCCTGTCCTTTCCCGCAGAAACTCAGCTTCTCAACAGTAAAAACCGAAAGATCTAAAGTCCCACCTGGCTTGACGCTTGTCTGAATGAAATACTACAAAACCGTAAAAAGAAATGAAGTAGATCTGAACGTGCTGTATGAGCTCGTGTATGAGCTCAAGCACGATACGTAATCAAAGGGTAAAGGACCGAGGAACACCCAGTGTGGATAATAAAACCTGTGTGGTGTTTTAAAAGGAATTTTCATAAAACCTTCTGAAGGGCCCCATGAGACTAACAGGACTGCCTTTGGGAAAATGGAGTGGAGGGAGGAGAGACTATGCATTTTACACCCTTCTAGAGTTTTTAGAATTACCGAGTACATGCATAACTCACTGGTCTTAGATGCTAACAGCGGATATCTGGGGAGTGAGGGATTGGCTGGAAAAGGCGGCAGGAGGGAACTGTCCTGGGTGACAGGAACCTGGATGGTGGTGATTCAGGTGACTACAACAGTCAAAACTCAGCAGACCCAAAAGATAAATGGGTGCATTTTGTTATGTCTCCATTCTAGCTCCATTTATTTTTAAACTTAAAAAGTGTTAACAAAGGTTTATGGACAGTGGGAAATTTTTTTAGTTTTCTTTGTCCTTTTCACTATTAAAAGAAAATCTTAATACATGCAATTTTAAATGTCTCACCTTAGTACTCTTGCATACCCCTGGTAGGTGTATAAATTGGTTTGGACCACTTTGGAAAACTGTTGGGCAGCATCCACCAGAGGGGACCCTCTGCTTGCCCTACGGCCCGTGCTCCGAAGGCTGTAAACATACGTTCACCAGGAGACATGTTTATAATGGTTCTATTCATAGTAGCTCCCACCTGGAAGTATCTGTCCATTAACAGAATGAACAAATTAATAGTCTATATTCATTTAGCAGAATGCTATGGAGCAAAGCAAATGAATAAATTACCGCTACACAGGATATTATATATTGCATAGGTAAATCTTACAAACATAATTTTGAGCCGAAGGAGCCAGGCACGGAAGAGTTCAGCCTGTACGATTCCATTTACGTGAAGTTCAGGTTCGTGCGAGACTACTCCATGCTGCTGGAAGGCAGGAGAGTGGTTTCCTGTGCTGGGGGCGGTGGGGCAGGGGGGTTGGCAGGGACTGGAGGGCCTGGGGCGGGGGCGGGGGGCACCAGGGAGGTGGTCATGCTCTGTGTCTTGATCTGCGTGGTTACACAGGTTGATTCTGCGAGAATTTGTGAGAATTCATCCAGCAGCACTCTTTTGATCTATGCACTTTTCTACATGTATGTTATCCCTTGAAAAGTTTATTTAAAAACCAGACCAGAGGACTTCCCTGGTGGCGCAGTGGTTAAGAATCCGCCTGCCAGTGCAGGGGACACGGGTTCGAGCCCTAGTCCGGGAAGATCCCACATGCCGCGGAGCAGCTAAGCCCACGCGCCACAACTACTGAGCCTCTGCGCCAGAGCCCGCGAGCCACAACTACTGAGCCCACGTGCCACAACTACCAAAGCCCGCGCGCCCAGAGCCTGCGTACCGCAACAAAGAGAAGCCCCCGCTCGCTGCAACTAGAGAAAGCCCGCGCGCAGCAACGAAGACCCAACGCAGCCAAAAATAAATAAATAAATTTATCAAAACAACACCAATGAAACAGACCAAAGCGCCCCATGTCTATTCCAAAGAGAGCTCTGGTTGGGGAAAGTGGAGACTACTGCAAGGGCTTAACGCCCATCTGGGGCTTCCTGGCCTCTGTGGGCTCAGACACAGGGCTACGCTGCCCACACCCGCAACCTCTCCAGGCCTGAGATGGCGTCTCCTCCCACCAGGATAAGGGGGTTGGGCTCGGAGACCCACCACCCCGGGTTCAAATCCCAGCTCTGCCTGGTTCTAGCTATGGACAAGCCCCTTTGCCCTCTCAGCTCCTCCTTCAAGATGGGCCTGACTTTGAGAAGACTGCAAGAGAGCACACATCAGAGCCCCCCGCACAGCTCCTGAAGCTAGTAGGTACCTAGTAAGTGTTCTCTCCGTGTACTGTAAAGAAAACCCAGGAGAGCGTGAGCTCTCCTCCCCAGGCCGTCCTGCCCTCTGCCACTTGTTAGTTTCAAACCCCGAAGCTTCCTTTGTTATTAGTTACAGGGTCCCCGATGACCCACCGAGGGCCGTGAGCTGTGGCTGGGAGTCGCTGGAGGCTGGACTGTGGTCCTCCCCGAGGGACTGGCAGCCTGGGCCCCATGGCCTCCCTCGAGTTCCGTTGACCACAGGTGCAGAAGTGGCCTGGCTGGACTCACCTCTGTGAGGGCCTCTGCTCTCGGGGGCCTGGCTCTGCCACCAGCTGCACCTCCCGCTGAGGGCCCCCCCAGAAGTCCTGGACTGTGACGGGCCCCCTGCCTCATGGGGAGAGCCCCTCATTTCACAGTTCTCTGTGGGATCCCTCTGATCCCTCATAGGAAGTCACAAAGCCCTCTGACCAAGTGCCAGAAATCAATCTGGATGGAATTCCTGCCTTTTCGACCTGGAGGAAGCAGACCTGTGGCCGGGCCTGTAAAAGGACCGAGGGCAACTCCCGCCCTCCTTGCCCTGCTTCCCTGATTTACCTTCCTGCTCAGAGGCGGGACGGCTGACACTCATGACCTTCCCAGGCAGCGGAGAAGAGGAAGCTCAGCAAAGGCTCCCGTGAAAAAGCCCCAAGGAGACACAGGCCAGAACTGACAGGACTGGACGTGGCTTCCCAGTAATACTCAAATTCCACAGGTCCAGGAGGTCACTAAAGCGGGTGTGGTGGGTGTTCGCCTCCTCTGTCAACTCAGGTTGACCAGCAGGTACTATGTGGAGAAGAGTTCAGTGACTGATTAGTGATGCATGTCATGGGGCTCACTGGAGGTTGATGGCACGCGCGCTATACATGTGCCCCCTTCCTTCTAGAGCCCTGTCCTTTGGAGCCTTTCTACGCAAAGGGAAAGAGGCCTTGATCACTAAAGAAGAAGAATTAACATTGATCCAATACTTATTCACATGGCAGGTGCCGTTCTAAGCTCTTTACTGCGACTAACCCATTTAACTCTCACAGGAACATAACAAGCTTGGTCCTATCATGACCCCCACTTTATTCAGGAGGAAAAAGAGGCCCACAGAGGAAAGCAGCTAGTCCAGGGTCACAGAGCCCGTGGGCAGTAGAGCCAGGATTTGAACTCACGCAGTGTGGCCCAGAGCTCTCCCCTTAGGCATTACAGAAATTTTTCTTTGGGGAGCAAATTGGCAGTATGTGGAAAGAGTCACACACACAAAAACACCCCTACTCTCTGCCTGGTAACCACTGTTGTGGAAACCTGCCCTAAAACGTAGTTCAAAAGAAGCAAAAGCTTGGCTATAGGTGACAGTCGTGACTGCATTATCTATAACCGAGAAAAACGGGAACAGTGCAAATGCCCAAAAGCAGGTCCTTCGGTCAATTTTTTTTTATTAATGTTATTTTGATTTATTTTGCAGAAGACATAATCCATCTGTATGTATATACATATATATGTATATATATTTTTTTTCTTTTTTTTCTTTTTTTAAAATTTACCTTTGGTCAATTATGTCACGACCTCTCTACAGACGTGACGGACATAGGCTGAAACGTTTAAGCTGCAGCGTTAATGCTGGCAGGACTGTCTGCACGCCTGGCCACAGCTGCCAAAAGGTCCATGCAAAGGTGGACGAAAGCTGGAAGGGCATTTGCAGGAGTAAAATCCACCCTCAGGTGGGGACTGGCCAGAGCAGAGCGGTCTCTGCCCTCGAATGTGGTCGTAAAGGCGTTTTCATGATCGTGGTAGAAGGGCAGAGAGAGAGGGGAGCGGGGCAGGAGGGATGGGCTGTGTGGAAATGGCAGGAGGCGAAACAGGGGTCGCTACCTTCCCTCTAGACACTGTGAGCCTAGCAGGAGCCACATGGGAGCGTGTGGCCCAGAGCCAAGGGGGGCCAGGAGCAAGGCTAGGTCAGGTAACACAGCCTCGATGCTCGAACCCGGGGACACGGGCGACACGGTGTGTTCGGGCAGATGTGTAAGTGGCTGGTCCTGACCTTGACCTTCCGGGGCCCAGGCCCAGGCGGTCTGCCGTGTGCCGTGCGCCACGCAGGGCGGGCGGGGCACTTGGCCCTTCCCACAAGAAGCAGGGGATGGCCGAGTCAGAGGTTAATTCACATAATCCTCACGGGGACGTCTGTGAGACTCAGAGAAAAATGTAAAGCTCTCATGAAATGCTTCACGAGACAAAAATACCACAGCCCCCGACACGCAAGGCACGAGGACAGACAGGCGATGGGGGTGGTCAGGAGCGCAAGCCCGCAGGTGTGAGGGAGGAACTGTCCGGTGCGTAAGCGTGTCTGCGTGTGTGTGCGCGCACACACGTGTGCAACGGAAGCCACGTTCCCAGTGGTGACGATCCCAGGTTCTGGAATCAAACTTGTGTTCAGACCCCAGCTCTGTCACTTAATAGGTGCGGGCCCTTGAGCAAGCAGTTCACCTCTCGGCCTCTGTCTCCGCATCTGTGAAACGGGGCAGCAGGAGGACGTGTCCCCTCCTCAGGGCTGCGGGGATTCAGCGGGGTGGTGCGCGAGGCCCTGGCACCTGCTCAGCACAGGAGGAGCGTCCCGTGGCGGGTGCTGAGGCCACCGGCCGCCGTGCGCTGAGGCAGGGCTGGACTTAGGCTCGGGCACGTGTTTTAGGGGATGCGTGCTCGGGGGATCTGCAGGGGATAGAGCGGGGTAGTCCAGGGGCCGCGGCTGCGGGACTAGAAGTGGCTCTTCCCCTGGGAGTAAAGGTCTCGGACTCCTGTGCCCAAGAGGGAGAGGGAGGAGGGTCCAGGAGGAAGGTCAGAGTGGAGGGTGACAGCACCCACTGAAGGGTCCCACCCTTCCCCTGCACAGCTTCCCCTCAGGGGAGGAGCATCAGCTCAAGGGCCTTCTGTCCCCGCTGACCCAGCTTCCCCCAGGAATCTCAGCACCAGCGGGGCCTCTCTCCCTGCATGGGACTGGGGGTGATGGTCCAGCCTTCCCAAAAGGGCGACCCGATGGGAGAGAGAAGCCAGGCTCCCAGGCACGCCCTACACCCCCAGTTCCTCACCTATGCACCGGGGACCCTGGTTGGGGCTCAGCCCAGGGCCTGATGTGGAAGCTAGACTGTGACACCATTGGGAGCGGCCGCCCTTGGCAATGGCCGTCCCCTCATCCATGAGGCGGGGTAGCAAAGACCTTGCAGAACCGCTACTGCAGGCCTGGCGATAGGAGCGCCCCACAGCCTGCGCCAGGCAGGGCCCTCCGAGGACAGACTGCCCACCCCCTCGGATCTTACAGACATGCCACGGGGGCACTGCAGGGGCTGGGTGCCCACTCCCACCCGCTGGCTGCTCTGATAAGGGCGCAGGGGATGATGCTCCCACGGCCCTGGGAGGGCAGCCCTTCTTCACACTGACCCAGTGGGCGAGGTGCTGGTTAGCAATTTCCCCATTTCACAGAGGAGAAAACTGAGGCCCCAAAAAACACACCCCACACCCAATGCACCCATAACGCAGTCACCCCCTCGCGCTCACACACACACACACACATGCACACAGACCCCACGTTCTTCTCCACCCTCCTACCCTCTACAGAGGATGGGGTGACCACGTCGCTGTGGCCGCCCCAGGGGCTTGGGAAACCCTGCCTGGGGACTCGGGGAGAGGGCGGCAGCGTGGCCAGGGCAGCAGGCCAGAGAGGATGCGAACCTGGGCTGGGATTTTCCCAGAGCCAAGTGCGTTCCTCTGCCTGGCGGCCTTGCGACAGGAAAACAGGCGGCTTCTGGTCTCACACAGCCTGCTCCCCGCCGCGGCGCTCGGTCGGCCCCTGGGGCTGTCGTTGGTGACCCAGCTTCCCCCAGGGAGAAAATCATCTTGGTTTTCAAGACTGCTGTGCAAGGGCCGAGGAAGCCCTCTCAGGGAGGGAGAAGGCGTCTTTCAGAGCTGGAGGCACCAGAAGCGCCGGCTACACAAAGCGGGCGCTTTTTGGTACCTGGCTTTTTCGGGGGCACCTGATGCACATGTCTCTTCCCAGCCAGGTACTCGGGGCCTTGTGCGCCCAGACGGGCCTGTCCTCACAGCTGTGAGCACCTGGGCCTCTCGGCTTGGACCTAGAAACAGGCCAGCTTCCTGACAGCGTTATAAACACACACTGGACCCTCACAGGCTGCAGCACACTCTGGCTGTGTCACACAAACCAGGTCTGTCCCCTCCTGGCCTCGTACACCCACACAGGCCTGTCCCCTCACAACCTGACACACGCGGGCAGGCCTGTCTCCGCAGGACGTGGCTTCCAAGGTGCATCTGAGTCAGAAATGAGGCCTCATTAACTCAGTACAACTGTTTATGCCTCCATCCCCCCAGGAACTGGCCCCGGGGGCCAAGCCACCCCAACCAAACAGGCCTGGCCTCCCCAGAGAGCCCTGAGGACAGCGTGCTCCGCTGCGGGCCCACCCCCTTCCTGTCATTCTCCTCCGGGCCCCAGGCCTTCCCTGCACCTCCCTGATCAGTGCTGCCCAAGGGCGGGAATCCGGGAGGAAGGGCAGAGATGCCCGAAGAGAGGGAGAGGTAGGGAAGGGGGTCCGGGGGCCAGGATGTTGTGGGTCAAACCCCTGTCCCCCCTCTGGGGGCCCTGGCACCTTGGACAAGTGACTCCGATTCCCTCACATGCAAACGTCAACAACAGATCATTCAGTGAGCTGAGATGACGCTTAAAATACAGAGTCCAGCGCGGAGGGGGCGCTCCCGACGCGCTGTGACGGCCTGTGGACGCACAGAGCTGAGCTGAGGCCACGAGAGCAACGGGACCCCCAGGATGGAGACGGGCATCAAGAGCATCACACAGGTGTGTTACTCAGACTCTGCCTTGTTCAACATCACAACCTGAGGTAGATTCTAGAGCAGTGCTTCTCAAGTTTCTTTTCCATTATCATTCCCCTAAGGAGCCTTTTAAGATACCCGCCCCCGCCCCCCCCCACCTTGCCCTGATCCCTTAGAAACTAAATTCTAGACAGTAAGATTTTGTTGAGTAGGTTGAACTAGGAAGGCCTCACACCACTGGAATAACTTAAGGTTTTTTAAGCCCCCAAATACCAATTTTGACCCCCTTGGAGACAATATCACACCTGTGGAGAATGCCCTGGAGGTGTCAGCATAACTGGATAACAACTCGATAAAGCAACAGGAACGCAGCATTTAAGAGCTAACATTCTTTAAAAATAGAAAAAATATTCTCTCTCTGCGCTGCGGCTACAACAGGGACGTATACGTTGGTATAGGAGAAAAAGTGATAAACACAACATTTAGAAATTTTTAAAACTCAAGCTGAGGTTGTGGGGTTTCTAAAATCCTTAATTTTGGATGTTCTATTGATTCCCCCCCCTTTTAGTTAAAGATAGAGAAAAGAAAAGGAAAGAAAAAGAAAAACCCCAAATGGTTGGTGGTAACTACAGAGGAGAGAGTGGCTGTATCAGGTGGGAGAAGCAGGACACATCCCGAGTGGGCTGAAAAGGCCAAAGCTCAGGATCACACACAGCTGGATCAAGAAAGAAAAAGGGCAGCTCCACGAAGCTGTACTGAACTCCACTGTGTGACTATGGGCAAGTAACTAGACCTCTCTGAGCCTTGTCACCTGCTGAATGACAAGGAACAGGAAAGCCCCTGGCCGTGCCTTGTATATTGTAGGTACTCAGTAACCACATATGGATCAATGAACACTTGCTACAATCTATGCGGACCACAAGAGAAGTCACCTATAGAACCAGGATTCGAATCTGGGTCTCAACTCATTTCACCAGCAGGCAGTACCTCAGAAACACCTTATGTTTCTTTGCCATTTTACAAGGAAGGAGAGCACGCCTCCCTCCAATCTCATCAAAACCGAGTGGCAAAGAGCCACAGAAATGAAATCAGGTCGGTGATACTGAAATATCACTGCCACCTGGTGGCAGCATACCTAAATTATGGGGGGGGGGTGTCCAAAGGGAAAAACTGCTAGCATCTTACACATGCCTAAGACACGAGCAGATATCAAAACAGTGAGAACAAAGGTCACCCTCCTTCACCTGGCAAAAGGGCCACTCACTGCTGAGCATCTGCTGATTCCTTGATATCCTGATCTGAGTTTCCGCGATGCTTGCTTTCCTTTCTTTTTTTTTTTTGCGGTACGCGGGCCTCTCACTGTTGTGGCCTCTCCCCGTTGCGGAGCACAGGCTCCGGACGCGCAGGCTCAGTGGCCACGGCTCACGGGCCCAGCCGCTCCGCGTCATGTGGGATCTTCCCGGACCGGGGCACGAACCCGCGTCCCCTGCATCGGCAGGCGGACTCTCAACCACTGCGCCACCAGGGAAGCCCTCTTTTCTTTTTAAAAATTCAACTGATTAGATTTAACAACCATACACAAACCAAACAGCACCAAAATTGAGTGCAGATATCCAGGTCTTTATGAGAACTGCTAGAAGTCCAGGGATCCCCAGTTCTGTACTTGCTCAATCAACTGTCTGAACCCCACATGCAATCCTTGACGTCTGAATGTGTACATTTCAAGCTTGTCACTCTTAAATCATCCTTCTGGCTGTCACTGATCTCCCGAAATCTGGCTTTCTATGCCCACCATCTTAGTCATCCCTTGTAGCTGCATAATATTCACACATTTCACAAGCACTGCCTTTTAGGTGTTCCCAGAGATTCCCGAAAATGGTTGAAGAAAACGTGGACCAGGGCAAGGAGGAAAGCAGAGCTCTGCGGAATCCACTAAAGACCACCTCTTCCTTGACACTGATCTCGGCCACCTTTTCCAAGAGGCGTTTCCCCAAACTGTCAAGTAGGCGGTATGTCTCCAAGTACTTCCTGCCCCACCCTGACCTAAGAAAAAGCAAAGCAGTCACTTACTGAGGACTCACAAGGAAAACACGCATGAATGACAGAAGAGGGAAGCCTCTAAGTAACCACTGTCCGTGGCAGTGAAGCGGCCTTTCCTGCAGGGCCCCCACTGCCCCGTGCCTCTATTCCTCCCTCCCTCTAGACTGCTCCGGCATTTAACTCCCCGGTGGCCCCTGGCAGGTCCTGATGTATGTCCTGCCTGTCCTGGGACACACCTGGCGGCAGAGAGCCAGGCCTTAGGGATGATGTCCCGGCAGAAATCAAGCTCTCAGCAGCACCTGCAGACTCCAAGCAGGCACGTGCCACTTGCCTGCTTAGCTTTCACCCGGGGCCTTCTGCCTGCGTCCAGAAACGGCAACAACCTGGGCCTGAACACTGCCCCAGGCCCTTACCAGCTATGGGAGTTGGGCTCCGGTCTGGCCTCGCCTTCCCTGTATAAAAAATGGGAGCAATGACAACAAGCTGCCCTACGAGGCTGCCGCAAGGGTGGAATGGGCGCGATGGGCCAGGCTCACGTCCCAGGCGCACAGTAGGTGCTCAGTAAATGCTAGTCCTTTCCCTTTGCGGCCCCTTTGGAGAGTCCCGCTCAGCCTCTGAGATGGCCATCCTGGCACAAAGGAGGCGACCTGCAGCTGTCGGGGAAAGGAGGGGAGCGGCCTCTTTGGGACCAGGAATGTAATTTTCCGGGGTTGTATTTCTGTCCTCCGCCCAGCTGTGACGAGAGCCCCTCCAGAGGCACGAGAAGAATTCTAAGTGTCCCTTTGGTCATCCCAACACGGCACATGGTCTCAAACCCTGTCCAGGGCCAGCTGCTCGTCCCCCACCACGCTCCAGATTACAGTAAAGGTGACAGCTCAGGACAGGCACCGGCCATGCTGGCCATACCCTGCTGGCTCTGCGAGCCCGTGGGCCTGTCACGCCTTGTTCTAAACTAAAAGGTCAGAAGGCAGGAGAGACAGGGGGGCAGGGTGCGAAGGTCCTGAGCCACGGAGCAGAACGCGGACTCCCCAGGGGGCTGGGAGGACGCTTCTCATAAATCTGGCCCCTGGGTCTTGAAGGTGACCAGTCGGGAGCTAATTCACTGTGTGTATTAGAAGGCCGGGGACCCTGCTATGCAGAGCTAGAACTGGGAAATTAGGGCCAAAGGAAGTGAAGCCTCTGGAAATACGGTTGGGCTTCTGCACCTCTGATAAATTTACCTCTGCTGGCGCCTTCGGAAGTTCCTTTCAACCCATCACCTCGAGCCCCTCAGATGAGCCCCTGTCCTGGGATCAAGCAGGCACCACGCGATAAGGCTCCTGGGCAAAGTCAAGGGCCAGCCGGGCACGAGCACAGTGTCACCATCGCAAGGGGGAAAGGTATCAACCATCCAAGAGGGAGGTGGGGGGCTTCCACACAGTGGAGCAAAGCCCCTGGGCTGAGCCTCCTAGAAGGCAGGAGACCTCTGCCCTCACGTCTCTGGCTGGCAGACCGGCTCCTCCAACAAGCAAGCGAGTCAGGACTTACCTTCCACTGCAGAGAATGGAACCACTGGTCTCGCAGGTAGCTGTTGGCAGCCTGCAACGAGAAGAACAGGACAGCAAGGTCAAGTCGCCGGCTCGCAGCATTTCAGAGCATTTTACAGGCCGGCATGAGAGCCCCAGCCGGCTCTGTCCTGCAGGCTCTGCCCCGTGGCCCTGCAGAGCCTTCCGAGGCAGGCACCAAGCTGAACCCCTGGTGCGTAAAACCAGACCGGAAGTGGTCACCTGGGGGACTCGTCTGAAATAGACACTGCTGCCACCGGGCGCTTATTCTGCTGGGTAGACACTGGTGCCTGGAAGAGCTTAAACTGTACACATATCTCAACTCATCCGGGATCAGAGAAGGGGCCAGGATGAGTGGGGAAGAGGCGTGTAGGGAGATGATGATGATAGTGTAGCTGCCTGGGTGCTCCCCAAGCCCTGCTCCAGGCACCGGGCCTTTGTTATCCACGTAATCCGTCATCAGCCCTCACGACAGCCCTACGAGGTGGGCAACACTGCGTCTATTTCACAAAGGGAAAAACTGAGACCCCGAGCTCTCACGTCAACTGACCGCACTTAAACCCAGAGCACGGCTTCCAAGCCCGCGGGTTTAACCACTGCACCTCCTGCCAAAGCACGGCTTCCAAGCCCGCGGGTTTAACCACTGCACCTCCTGGCAGAAAGCCGTGGTAGAGAGCACCCAGCCTTGACCTCGGGCAGAACTACATTTCAAAGCACCACGCAGGGAGCCAGGCCTTCCCTGATCCACACCACACCCGTTCAGGGACTTCGGGCCGCTCAGCCTCACGCCGCTCTCACCCCCGGTTCCAGCAGATTTGCTGGTGGCAAAGGCAGTATTTACGGCACGTCTGACAGGCCCTAGACGGAGCACTAAGCCCCACGCGTGGACTGGCTCCTCCAGTCCTCGCCAGTCAGTGCTGGGAAGCTGGCACTGTCAGCACCATTATCCCTATGGTACAGATGAGGAAACTGAGGCTCGGGAGGTTAAACTCTCCCACGGGCTCACAGGCAGTAGGTGTGGGGCAGGGCCTGAACCGGCGGTCTGACTCATGCTGAAACCACAGTGTGACGGCGCTTCAAGTTTGCTGCTGGCCACCCCCAGGGCAGAAATGCAGCGTCTGTTCCCTGCCTGACCCCGCAGCTCCCTGTTTCAAGTCGCTGTGACCCTGATAGGCAAGGGGCTCTGACAGGGCCGGAGCCTCGCCCCAAGCAGGAAGGCCCATCTTCTTTTCCTGAGCCACACAGGTGTACACGTGCACGCACGCACAGCGTGTGCAACTTGGGGTCACCCTCATTCAAGGAGATCCAGGTCTTGCAGATTACCTCCCCCCACTCCCGCCAAATCACCGACGAAATGTCAGCAGCTCGCCCGGGGCAGAGTTTGGGCAAATCTCTGGGCCAGAACGAATGAACCAGTTCAGTGGCCTGTGCAGCCGGGAATCAGGCTCCCGTGAGCAAAGCTCGGAGACTCGTTCCAAACCCTGAACAGATCCACTCCAGCACCTGGAGGCAAGGCGAGTTTGTCTTTCTGCCCCGCGTGGGGAGCAGGCTGGGGGACACCCTCCGTGTGATGCAGGAACATCTGCAGCAGCTGAGTCTCCAGCAGACCCGGGTTCAAGCCCCCATTCTGCCCTGGTGTGACCTGGAGCAAGTTCCCTGATGATGCAGAGCCCGTGACACCTGACAGGGGCAGCAGAGGCTGAAGGGGAGTCCACCACGGGGACCAGAAGCCCCCCTCTGGAGGGTCCGTGCCTGGGTCACCTCCTGTCAGTGCTGACCTGGCTGTGCTCTCAGGACAATTCTTGTTCATTAGGGTGACAAAATACATCCCACACTCAGGAGTAGCGGTGCAGATACCAAATGATGAGATAATCCGTGTAAAACGCTTACTCAGCGCGGCGCCAGGCATGTGCAAACACTACCAACAGCAGGGAGCCGGCAGCAGCACGGCCAGCGCTGTGCTGATAAATGCGTCACAACAGGCTCTCCTGGATAAAAAGCCCCGGGCACAGTGTGCCTGGGGCCTTCCGTGAATGATGGCATTTGGCCGGTTCCACGCTACCAGGGGCCGTCCCTGGACCAGAGCTGAGAGGAGCTGACCCCGATCGGCTCTTGGGTGCTGGTACAAGCCGGTATGAGCTGGCTGCAGCATGCTTCTGGTCTGCAACCATCTGTCTGCTTTTTAACACACCGACGTAGCCAGAGAGAGGGGAGGTGTGGTAGGTTGAATGAGGGACCTCCGAAGACTGTCCATGTCCTAATACCCTGGGAATGTGTTACTTTAGGTGCAAAGGGACTTTGCAGATGTCATTAAGTGAAGAACCCCGAGACGGGGAGATGATTCTGGAATCTCTGGGTGAACCAATGTCATCACAAGGGTCTATAGAACAGACAGGCAGGAGGTCAGAGAGTCAGAGAGGGACGTAGAGGTTGGAATGATGTGGCCATGAGCCCAGGGATGTAGGCGGCCTCTAGAAGCTGGAAATGGCAAGGAAATGGATTCTTCCCTAGAGTTTCAGAAGGAACCAGCCCTGCGCATACCTTGATTTTAGCCCAGTGGGACCTGTGTTGGATTCGGCCCTTCAGAATAGTCAGATAACAAATGTGTGTTGTTTTTGTGGTAAATTTGTGGTAACTTGCCACGGTAGCAGTAGGAAATGAATACAGGAGGCATGGCCAGGTTGGTTTAGTGCTGACGTGGATCACTGCATTGGTTCTGAGGGTCCACGGCGGGCCCAGACAGTGCCCACAAGGTGTCACTGGCTGGACTGAAAGACCGAGAGAAGACACAAAGGAAGAGAGAGGAGACAGCAGAGGAGAGGGAAGTGGAGCAGGAGCGGGGGAAGGAGACCCATGTTCTCCCTCTTCTGCGCCCATTGGCCAACCCACCATGCTGCCCTGCCGACACGAGTGACCCGTGTGTGACCCCTGTGTGACCATCACTGTACCCCCAGGGCCTGGGGCATGAGGTGCCCGAGAGAGACCTGCTGAAGGAATGAACAAATGAATGAACGAGAGGACTGTAAACTCCCTGAGGGCAGGGTCTCATTTCCAACTCCCTCACTCTGATTAGCGTGGCCAGTAGTACCATCAGGGCTGGTTGCACAAGAACGAATGAACACAAACAAACAATGCAAGAAACAGGAGGGCAATGGTAGTAAGTGGTGGATGCTGACTCCTTTCTCTGCCTCGGCAATCCAGCCCAACACAGACCAGTCTTCCCCACAACCAGGCCCAGCCCTTCCCATTCTGGGGCCTCTCCAGTGTGAGTCCCTGGTAAAGATCTTTTTTTTTTTGGCCATGCCACGCGGCTTGTGGGATCTCAGTTCCCCGACCAGGGATTGAACCTGGGCCACGGCAGTGAAAGCCCAGAACGCTAACCTAAGCGCTGGGCCAGCAGGGGACTAAAGATCTTTAAATGGGCCTCCTGGCCCCTCCCTTGGCCATGTGTGAGCAGGTGATCTGACTGGGCAATCAGAAGCTCCTGCTGGGACTCTGGGTCTCGAGCAAGTGATGTCAAGGTGGGGGGTGGGGGGCTGACAATTCTTTACGAAGCAAGGGCTGTGTCTTCCTTTAAAGATGGTTACTGGGCTGGGACATGGCTCCCACACCGGCCTCGGCTCTCCAGGATCCCGCCAGTCCTTCTAGTATATTTCCCTTCCCGCTCGCGATAGCCTGAGTCCACCTCTGCTGCTTGCGTCTTAGAGTCCTGATGGATCCCCGCGGCCCCGCCGGATCCGTTTTTCCCTGCAGCTGTCTCTCCAGAAGGAGCCAGCCAGCTCCCAGAGACACAGCTTCTCCCAGTTACACTGTGAGCCCTCCTGGCACCGCCAGGTCCCAGGGCTCACACGCCAGATGGTTCTGGCCCTGCCCAGAGCTCATTCAATGTGCCCAGCTCGCTGCTGAGCAGGGACAGCTCCAGAGATTTCCTCTCCTGCCCCGTGTCCGGTCCAGCCTTGTCCTGGTCTCACTTGGGTCTGTGTGCCCCGCCTTTCACAGCCGTCTCACTGTCTGGAGGGGAGGAGAATTTCTTCAGGGACATGAACCACCATCTCCCCTGCCCTTTGTCATCTCCCCTCTCAGCCTAACCTTTCAGGCAGGACAACCTGCGTTTTCCAAGTCTTTGCTCATGTGGGAGAGTGTGTGCAAACTCCCATCTCACAGATGAGGAAATCGAGTCTCAGAGCAGGTGGAGGGCCCTGTGGCCCGCGCAGGAGTCCGACCCAGCCCTGCCCTGACCACACCATCGCCCCCGTGCCCACCGTTCTTCGAGGGCACTCGCCCACTTTTCTCTGCTTTTGAAACCCCTTGCCCTCCCCGAGGCCCTGGCCAGGTCCACCCTCCCTCCCCTGCTTCCCAGCTCTTAGAGCCCTTACCCTGCCCACGCCCCCTGCCGGTTATCTGTCCTGCCCACAGGATTAGGAAAGGAGGCAGGATCCAGTGGGATTAAGTGCTGCCTCCGCAGTGAGTCTGGTGTTAAAGAGTCCGCTGAGTGAATTAATTTCAGGCGAGGCAAAGCACAAGAAGCCTGCTGGGGAAGGGTGACGCCACCCAGCTTCCCGAGCCACCTTCCCTGGGAGGCAGAGACACCCAATGTCTCCCGTCCACCCGCGGGCTCATTCCTCCCAACTCCACTGGGAGGGGAGGCGGCCACAGTCCCCTCTTCCGCTGCAGGCTCGCTGCACTTTGGAGGAAGACAGAGGCCTTGGCCGTGTTCGTCCACTGTAACAAACGGCTCTTTGATTCAGAGGCTCAAAGGGATTTCAAGGATCACCCAGACCAGGGCTACTGGGTCTTTTGGGGGTTTATGGGAGCCTGAAACAAGCTGTGGACTCGCACCCAAGTAATGTGCACATGTGTACAACCCCCCCCACACACACACAATTGTGCAAGCAGTTTCAGAACACACCACGGACCAAAGGGTAAGGACCCGACTCTGACCCAACCTTTTCCTCTCCAGCCTTGTTTCTGATGAGGAAACCAAGACCCAGACTTGCTGTGGTCTCATCGTGTCCTCCCCCAACGTCTCCAGCTCTCCTTCAGGCACGAGGTAGGAATGCACAGCCATGGGACTTGTGTCACTTCTGGTGGAAGCCTTGACGAGCCAGCGCACGACTGAGGAGGTCCCTTCCCCCTGCCCTGCTGACCAGAAAGACTGCAGATGGAGCGTGCTCCCAGCCGACCCATGATGGACACGCAGCAGGAGTGAGAAATAATCCTTTGCTGTTTGAAGCCACTTAGAATTCAGGGCTGCTTGTCACTGCAGCATAACCTAGCATAACCTGGCTTGCTTTGTTTCAGTCTGGCTTTCACACAGTGTGGACAACCCTTCACCCCCTCCCTCAATGCCTGCTGAACTGTTCACCTTTCGTGTCTCACCTGAAATGGCAATTCTCTGGAATGCCTGTCTGAGTGGTGCCTTCCCCCTCGCCACCCTTGACCACATCAGGTGATGACGCCTCATTGAACAGGTCACACTGCCCTGTGATCGCTTGTCTCGCTGTTTTTCTTCCTTTCCAGCCTGTGGGCCCTGTGAGGTCGGGGACCCTGTCTGACTTATTCAACACTGTGTCCGTAAAACTCAGATAAATGTTTGCTAAATGGAAGTTTGGCTGACTTGTTGAATGAATGAATGAATGAATGACTGGATGGATACATGGATAAATGGATAAGTGGATGGACAGATGGGTGAACGGACTGATGGATAAATGGATGGGTAGGTGAATAGATGGCTGGCTGGCTGAAGCATCGGTATACCCATTCTGTTCACTGAAGCACATTTCATGTGCAGTAAACTTCAAAAGAACTGTCCAGCCTCGATACCCTCTCTTCCCCATGTCATATTTGACGAGGGCTCTAGAAATAATCAAGGCAGTCTTTTCCTGAACACCTACTGTGCACCAGGCGTAGTGTTTAAGGATTTTACATGTAATATCGCTGATGCTCACGGCACCCAAGGAGACAGGTATTATGGGTCCGGTTTCCAGATAAATTGCCAGCCCAGAGAGGTCATCCTGCTGCCCAAGGTTACAAAGGTAGAGAAAGCATGGTAGAGCTGGGCTGGGCCTCCGGTTGGGCTGAGCCCACAGCCTGCTCTCTCTGCAGCTGGGCTCCCAAGAACTGGGCTGGGGAATCTGAAAGCGCCGTGCTGATGAACGGGAAAGCTCCAATCACCAGGAGGCCCCGCACCGCCAACAAGAGGGTAGGCCAGAAGTTTCCTCCAGAAGAGGGGAGGCAACCTGTGGTGTGGCCACCGCATCCTCACAGCTGCGTCCCCTCTCGATGACGGAACCAGAGAGGATGCGACATCCCAGAGGGGATGGGTTCATCCTGCTCCTTCCTTTGGCTTGTCTAGTTTCGAAGAAGGATAGGGGCTGCTGAGGGACGTCCGGAATCCCAGCACAGGCATCTCTAAGTGCCTTCCAGGGGAATGGAGAGCGCACTGGGCTGTGCCCGGCCTGGGGGACAGAGTGAGTTTCCGCGGAGTCACCACACTGACGTGTGAAGGGCTGAGCCTGGATGACCCGGCCCCACGGGACACAGGGCCCACCTCTGAGTCCTGAGGGTCACTCAGCGGAGCCCGGATCCAAGCCTGGGAAAGACCCCTGGAAGCAGGCAGGCCTGCTCGGGCAGGCGCCGACCTCTCCCAGTGATAAGGCTTTCGAATACCGAAAGGGCCTCGTTCCAGGCAAATTCTGCCTAATTTCCTCTTCGAAAGTTGCCAAGTTCTCCCTCATTGTTGTATTGTCTCGAGAGGTGAGATAAACAGTCAAGGGTGCACCGTGGGTGGGTGAGCGTTCCCAGGTTCGCCTTCCCCGGCCCAGCTTCTTAGGGAAAAAACAGCACGTGCTTTTCAGGCCGGAAAGGTCTTTCTCTCTGGCTTCCAGTAAGAAGGGCACCCGCCCTGTCCCTGCCCCTGCTGCCAGCGTTTGGGATCAACAGTTGCCTGGTCTCCTGAGGGGCTTTCGGGAATGTCAGGGAGAAGAGCGGGTCTTGGAAGCCGTTCCAGAAAGCAGCAGCAGCAGAAGCTCGTGGGAAAGGGGGGGGCGGGCGGGCCCCCTTGCTCTTGTCCCGCCCAAAAGCTTGTTTTTCCGAACAGTGGCCTCTGTCCGCTTCTCATCAATGGGTGGAAACCCATCTGGGAGGCAGAACTCCCCGGAAGGTGACGTGCCGCCACCCAGTTCTTGAATCCCCGCTCGCTCCCCGACCCCGCAGGCGTGCAAGGAGCACCCCGCAGGATGCTTTCCCGGCACTGTTTACGTACTCGTGGAGATACTCCTCACGGTGAAATGCCAGCCGAAAGGGCATTAAGGGAAGAAGGAAGATAAATAGGTCCTTTCTGCCCCCGGGGATTCTAATAACATGGCATATTAGGGAGCTCACGATGAAATACCACAAAGCATCCAGAAACACACCGATTGGACCCAGGCTGGAAGAAGGCTGGCGCCTTTGCCTGGTGACTCGACCTGCTGGCGTGTTGCTCGGGGTCTCTGAGCAGAGTGGGGGAGGCGTGTCCGCCTGAGAGCGTTTCTTAACCTTCCTTGAACTCAGTTCCCAGGTCAGTTCCCAGGGGTCTGAGTGAGGTACCGAGTCAAATTCTCATAAAGCAGCTGTGTAAGGACGCTGTGGGCAGAGGGGCAGGGAGAGGGGAGGGAGAGAGGAGAGCGTTCAGTCCAGACACACAGAGAGAAGGGCTCAGGTGGAGAGAGAGGCCTGGAGAAAGACACCAGAGGAAAAGAAACTACAAGAGAAGCAGAGAGTGAGGTATATCAAGAGATAGAGATGGGGAGGGGAGGGGAGAGATGGAGAAAGAGGTGTCAAAGAGAGTCAGAGGGAAACAGACGTACGTGGATACGGAGAACCTGAACGAGACAGAGAGACCGGGCACGCTAGGGCAAGGACCCCTGTGACCCCCAGACGTCACCCCTACATAGAGAACGTCTGTGCCACATGCAGCAGGAGGGAATCCTACTCAGGGACGCAGGAATGCTGGAACCCTACGGACCCCCCCTGCATTCTCAGGCTATTTCCCATGGCGGGAGCGGTGCACGGAGCATGGGGTCAAAATGAAAAGTTCTGGGGTCATATCCTTTGTGTGATGATGGAAACGTTCTCCATCGGCACAATAGTGGCCACGGGCCACACGTGTGTCCTGAGCACTTGGAACACGGCTAGGGGACTGAGAAACTGCCTTCTTGATTTATTAACTTAAATTTAAGTGCAAACAACCCCGTGTGGCCAGTGGCTGATGTAGGGACAGCACGGTTCACGGCATCTTCACCCTCTGCTGACCAGAAGCCCCCAGGTGAAGTGTGGCCTTGACCCCCCACCCCGAGCACACCTGGCTGCTTCTCGGTCCTCCCCCGCCCACCCCCCACTGGAGCAGGGAAGGCTGCTCTGTCACGCCATTGCTCTGGCTCCTGTCATGGGACTCGGGACCAAACCAAAGCAGAGGATCCTGCTGACCGTCCCAAGAGCATGGGAGGGACGCCCTGCCTGCCACCTCCGGGCACCACCCCGGGCCCCACGGGACCCCTACCCCGGGCTGCCCCATAACCATACGGACCTCCCAGCGTGGAGCCCATCTCCAAGATGACTCGAACCCGCTTACATAACAAGACGGCCACACGCCACCCATGAATCACAGGAGGGAGAGGAGGAGGGTGACGACAAGAAGGAAGGAAGGTAGAAGCGATGGAAATGACAGTGACGGAGAGACCGAGGCGGCAGGGGCAGGGCTGCACCCACCTGGGCCTCCCCGGGTTGGGGGCGGGGGACGGGCGGGCAGAGGCTGCGAGCGCTTCCCGCCCTGGCTCTGAGTCCCGCCCTGGCTCTGAGTCCCGCCCTGGCTCTGAGTCCCGCCCTGGCTCTGAGTCCCGCCCTGGCTCTGAGTCCCGCCCTGGCTCTGAGTCCCGCCCTGGCTCTGAGTGAGTCCCGCCCTGGCTCTGAGTCCCGCCCTGGCTCTGAGTCCCGCCCTGGCTCTGAGTGAGTCCCGCCCTGGCTCCCGCCAGTGCCTGGGCTGTGACAGCTGTGCCGCCCACTGGAGCAGGGACCCGGCGAGACAGGGGTGCGGCGCAGCCGCAGGCCCGCCCGGCCTCCGTCAACACGTCAGGGGGAGCTCTGACGTGAGGCCACCGCGGGACACAGCCCCAGCCGGGCGAGTCATCACAGCCGGCCCGTGGCCACCGCCAAGATTAAAGGGACATTCTGGTGCTGCCCGGTGACCTGCATCCTCCAAGCCGCACCGCCCCCTGTCCCCGGGGCGAGTGATGCTCGGGTCCTCCTTGGGGGTAGGCTGCCCCTCCAGCCCCCAAAGCAATGAGGCCACCCAGCTGCCTCTACCAGGGGAGCGACCATCACACCCAGGGAGCTGGGGGCTCGGGGCCCTCCCTCCTCCAGCTGGGCTATCTCAAGGTTTCCCTCCGTCCTGCCTGCCCGTGGCACTCATGGATCCAGCACCCTCTGCCCTGCAAACGGACTGATCCCGCTACTGGGCCACCACCTCTCAGGAGCTTTCGGTGACTCCCTACTGCCCCTCAGAATGACACTGCGGCTTCTCCACTCAGCTAACAAGACCTGTATGATCTGGCTGCGACCCAACAACTCCAGACGCATGGGCAAGGCCCTGCATCCACCTCCCCCTCTTCTCCACGGCAGCGAAGGCCCCCTCCGCCACATTCATGCTTTATACCCCCTTTTCCCTCTGCCCGGAGGGTGTGGCCCCCCATCCTGGCCCATTCCTACTCATCCCTCTACACCCAGCTCTAATATCACCATCCCGGGCGGAGCCTTCTTTGGTACCCCTAGGCCCAGTGAGTCACTCCCTGCTCTGGGCTCCCAGTCCTTGGGGACAGGCCTCTATTTCAGCTGCTACCTCTGCAGTCATTTGTTTATGGCTCTGTCTCCCCGGGGGGGGCCCAGGAGCTCTTCAAGGATGGGGCCGAGGGGCTGACTCACCTCCCCACCCCCAGCCCTAGCACATGGGACGGCAGGCTCAGTGCTCCGTGATTCAAACTGTAGAGAGTGAGAGATTTAAGAAGAAAACAGACAGGCAGGTGTGGCTCTGGTGTCTTCCAACAGACATCAGTGAATGACGGGGTTTTCCTAAAGGATGCTTAGCTGTTACACGCAGCTTCTGGGGCTCGGCATTCCTCAGAGGCCAAACTGTGTGCCTCTTGGCTCCAATGTTGTAAAACAATCCAGTGGCCACTTTTCAAACAAGTTTTAGGGGGCATCTCTTTGGGCTCAAAGCAGGTCTCCCCGGACTGACAGAGTTAGAAAACGTTCCTAGAAAAATGCCCAAGGCAGACCATCCTCCCAATGATGAGAGAGTACATTCTCTCAGGACAAGGAGTCTCTGACTTGGGGTCCCTGTTGGAAAGTGGGGTGGCACTCCCTGAAATGATACAGAACATGTCACATGCATGTACTGCAGCAGCCGTGCTATTATTTCTGCCGCAATTCCTTTCTTGGTGGACCCACCCCTCCCCTCCCATGAGGTCCTGGTAGGGCTATCAGAGTACACAGCTGCCGCTGTAAAGGTGGGCATGTAACCCAGGACAGGGCATCCCCTGGGGTGAATCGGACAATAGCACGGCCAATCAGAATCTTCCATGAGATTTTATAGAAAGATACTGAAAGGAAAATGCGTTCTCACATTTTTTAAGAATTACAAGCTCCAAGAATGTAGTTTGAGGCTGCCAGAAGCCCATCTTTCCCACCACATGGAGAGCCTCTGCCTGATAATGAACCAGCACACAGAAGCAAAGCCAGGAGATAGAGAGAGACTGAATATTAATGATAGCATTTGACTCCTGGGTCCAGCCATGCCTGAAGTCCTCTCTTAGACTTCCACTTACTTTAATACACTTACAGCATCCAATTCTCTTTTTGCTTCAGGTCATTTGAATAATGTTTGCATCATATCCAACCAACAGTCTTGATCAATACACACAAAATGCACCCTTTTCCAAGGAGATGGCTCATATTTCCATCAGAGTCTCAAAAGACTGAGATCAACGAGGAGTAAGAAACCTCCTCACTCGAAGTACGTGCTTTCTACAGCCTTTTAAAGCCTGTGCCTGTGTGCCTCAGTTTCCTCACCTGTAAAATGGAGATCAGAAAACCTATGTTTTGGCTTTGTTAAGAGCAATAAAAACACAACATGGAAAGCTCCTAGATGGTGGCAGGTGTGTAGCAGGAGCTCCATCTGCACGCACTCCTTCGTCTCCCACAGTAAGCCCCAATTTACACCTTTCTTGTACTTGGAGGAAAAAAACATCCTAAGTTAAACAACCTTTCCTCTTAATAGTTGGCTGTCTCCCTCCAAGGGATAAGAGGAGGGCAAGTGAGTGGGGATATGGAGCAGAAACTGCTTGTTCATGTTTATTTATCCTACCTGCAGTAGGACAGTTCCCCCAGGAATTGTAAGCTGTAAACAGTACTTCGGGGCATTCTCCCAGGACAGCAGCTGAACATCTTCTATGGCGCTGTAGGAGACTGAGTTTTCCATGTACCCAGTTGGCTGCAACAAAAAAAGAAAAAGCGAAGACATACATTGGTTACAAGATCAGGCACGATATCTGCACTGGAAAACATTCTCACTCTAGCAAACAAGCAGACTGAGCTGGTACAGTCACTTGGCAACTCTGGGGACCAAAGGACTCCGTCTTTCCTAGCTGGCAGCATCCAGCTGGAGGGGAGGGGTGTCATGGTGGACACCCGCCCATGTGTTGGGACGTGCAGAGCTGGGACCAGACTGGGGGCCTTTGAGGGCAAGGCCTGTGCATTGTTCCTCTGGGCTTCTGTGGGGCCCAGCACAGCCGGAGCCTGGACCCCTCCATCCCTCACCATGTCCAAGGCACCACCCTCTCCTGCCCAGAAAGTAGTCACAGCCCACCCACCCCCACTGGACTCCTTGCCTCATCTCCCCCTACAGATATGTGTCCTCCACTCTGCACTCGGGGCCATGTTCCAAGTCAGCAAACTCGATCCCTCTGCCCTCCTGCTCAGCAGCCTTCGGTGGCTCCCAGTGGCCCAACCACATATGCCACACTCCCATCCACCACCGACGGGGCCCCGCAGGAATGGTCTCGCACCCTCCTCCGGCCCCACCCCCTTCGTCTCTCTCCCTTTCCGAGCACCCACACACAGACACAGGCCTGCTGACAGCACGGCAAACTCAGGCTGCTCTTTGGTCCCCAAAAGGCTGTGGTCCCCCCGACCCACCCCTGGCATCTCCTCTTCTACTCTCCAGACCCCATAACCCACCTGGTCACATCCCTCCCTGTGCCCTACGTGCTTACCACGCCCGCTTTGTTGGTTTTTTTTTTTTTTTGATGTGGACTATTTTTAAAGTCTTTATTGAATTTGTTACAATATTGCTTCGGTTTTATGTTTTGGTTTTCTGGCCGCGAGGCGAGGCAAGTGGGATCTTAGCTCCCCGATCAGGGATCGAACCCAAGCCCCCTGCAGTGGAAGCACGGAGCCTTAACCACTGGACCACCAGGGAAGTCTCGACCATACCCGTGTTAATTACTGTGGACCTATGCGTTATCTGTTTGCTGTCTGCCTCCTTAGCCAGGCTGCAGCTCCGTGAGGTCGGGCCAGTGTGTGTCTTGGTCCCTGCTCTCTCTCCCCAATGCCTGGTACGTGGCAAGGGCGCCATCATTTGTGCTGAAAGGGAGAATGATAAGGGCTATCATCGGTCAATGCTGGGGTAAGGGTGGGGCAAGAGAAATTCACAGCCACTCACGGCTGAGTGAGTTCCGCTGTCACGGGGAGAAGGCGCTAGGGACCAGGGGGATGCGCTGGCCACCGGGAACCAGCAGTGTCCTTGTCACTCTGGCCCCAGGAAGCCAGACTTCAGCAGAATCAGAGGTGAGCGCAACACAGCTGAGAAGAGTAACAGCTAACATCTCCTACGCTCTGACAAAGGCCGAGCGCTCCCCAAGCACATGGCAAGTGCTATCTCCTTTAATCCTCACGAGAGCCATCCCCACTGCACAGATGAGGAAGCTGACACTCAGCAGGTCATGTGACTTGCCCAAAGTCACCCAGCCGGGAAGGGGCGTGGCCAAGCTTGAACTCAGCTGCTGACTCAGGGATCGCTGCCCGGACCACTAAGCTGTGATACAAGCGATTTAAAATCGGTGGCCCAACAAGTGAATGTTACCCCGAGGATTGAGGACCTCCACGAGGTTTTTTATTTTCAATTTCTGTCTGCCAACGCTGAGGTACGGTGGTCGTGGCGGCGGAGGAGAAAAGGCTGAGGGCTTAGGCTGCCTCAAATCTCCCTGGTACGATCAGTTACCACGCTCAGGAAGTAAGAGTAACTTGACCCATCGATTTGTTCATTCATTCGTTCACTCGTTCATTCATCTGACAGATGTTTATTGAGCACCGGTTACGTTCCAGGCCCCGTGCTGGCTGCTGGGGATACAGCAGTGAACAAGACAGAAGCGCAGCGGGGCTAAGAGACAGCAAACAGACAAAATACCCAAATAAGTAAACGATTGGAGAGTGGCCAAGTGCGGCACCAAAAACCAAGATAGGGTGTGGCGACGGGTGGCAGAGAGCTGGAGCGCCGCGGAAGGATGGAGGGGAAGCGCGTCGCGGGCCCATGGCCTGTGCAAAGGCCCAGGGGTGGGAACAAGCTGGGAGTGCTCAGGGAGGAGCAATGGCCAAAGGGAGGGAGGGCGGGTAAGAACGGTCTTGAAGAGATGGGCAGGCCATCCCTGGAGGGACTGGAAGGCCCAGTGGGATTCCGGGGATTGCTGCCCATGGGGTGGGCGTAGCATCACTGGGACTGCTGCGTGGAGACAGTTGGCGGAAGCAGGGAACAGCCTAGAGGCTCCCGCATGGGTCCAGTTGAGCCACAAGGCTGCTGACACCCAGGCAGGGCGGGGATGAGGCAGCCAAGTCCATCTAGCCCTTCTCACCAGTGCATGGGCCGCCCCTCGGCACCAACCCAGGCAGCCTCTGTGTCCAACCAAGATGGCTTATCAGCGTATCCCAAAGGCAGACACGTGGGCTCCCCTTGGCCCTTCTGCCCTGTTCCACATCCCCTGCGCTGGCATGTTCTCAGTATTCTGCAGTACATGACTCAGCCTCAACAGCACGTCTTGTCCTGAGAATACCAGCGGCACCAGGGGCCCGGCGGATGGGTGACTACGCTTGCGCTTCTTGCTGACTGTCTCCCCTGCTGGTGTGTCAGCACCACGAGGGCGAGAATTTTTACCTGCTCCGTTTCTTGTGCCTAATCCGCGCCTGACGTTTAGGAGGTGACTGGTATTTCCTTAACAAATGAAGGAATATTTTCCTAAATAAAAAAAATGTCCATCCGTGTTACTACTTACAATCACACGCATAACATACTTGGGAAGAGGCTTTGGTTACTGGTTTCAAATATTAAATTAAAAATAAATTAATAAATTTTAAAAATTCTCCTTTGGGAAGCAATGGCACCTGGGTGCCCGGATGTGCTGAAGAGCTCTCCTTGGTGGCCCACGGCCATCTCTCTCCGTTTTCTAGGTCTGGCTGGGTCCCAAACCCCAGGCCACTGACCCCTTGATGCACAAAGAAGCCAGAGAACACGTACTAGGACGCAGCCACTAGGGCATCTAGAAAATCTCTGGATCACACCAAACGACAGACATACAGAAACCCATTCCCAAAATCCCACAACGGTATGGAGCGTGACCACAATGGGGTGGATTTGATTATCCAAACTGAGCAAATGGCCAGCCTCGTTCCTTTAGAACTACACCTTGGGCACATGAGCAGAAAGCCTGGAGGCTTCTATTTCCCACCACAGCCTCCTGGAGACGAAGACACAGCAAGGCCCTGTGCCGCCCAGTGCCCACCAAGCCCGTGGGAACACTTTCCAGATGACCACGGCATGTGGGATGTAACATGATGGAGGGCCAGCTAACCACCCGCGCTGGCCTTTTTCTCGACCCCGCTGTAGCTGTCTCAAGGTGACCTTGACTAAAAGTTTCAGCACGGGCATTTTGGGGAAACAGGTATAAATAAATACATACTGTTTTTTAAAAGCAGATGCATTGCTGTTTGAAGCAGTATTGGCTAAAAGCAAAATTTGGAGAATCAATGAGACCTGTGTTTGAGCCACTTACTGTGTGTCTTTACGTAAGTTACTGCACCTCTCTGAGCCCATTTCCTCCAATGGTAAAATGAGAATTTAAGAGAGTATTAGGAGCCTTAAAGGGAATCCAATTTGTTAAGGGCTTAGCACAGCATCTGGAACATACTGAAAAACTCAATAATATGAACAATTGTGAGAAACACTAATGTTTCTTATTCTGGGATCTTCCTCCTCTAAAGCCATAATTCTAGTCTAACCATGAGAAAAACAGCAGACAAACCCCAGTTGAGGGACAGTCCTCAAAATACCTGACCTGTACTCATCAGAAACAAGGAAAGTCTGAGCATCTGTCCCCGCCAAGTCTATGGAGACATGATGACTAAATGTACTGTGAGCCCATGTGAGATCCTGGGACAGAAAAAGGACATTAGGGAAAAACTAAGGAAATCAAATATAGTGTGGACTTCAATAAGAGCATATCAATACGGGTTCATTCGCTGTGACAAATGTCTCATGCTATTGTAAGATATTAACCATTGGGGAAAGGGGATGTGGGGTATGTGGGAACTCTCTGTACTGTCTTTGCAACTTTTCTTTGCATCTCAAACTGTTCTGACATAAAATGCTTATTAAGAAAAATTAACTGCTGCTGCTACCCCTATTGTTGATCCTATTATCATCATGGACAGAGCCTGGAGGGGGTGCCCCTGAGGCTTGCAAGGGTAACGGGGCAGATCGGGATTGGAAGCCCCCCCCCCACACCTCCCACGCTGCTCTTTGGATGCAGGTGTGAGCTAATGCTGACCAAGGACCTCCTTCATCCTGGGTACTTTCACACTGTTGGGATGATTTTACAGATAACTGATAATTCCCTGGTAATCTGAACATGATGATCAGAGCTACATCGGAGGAGATTCCTGCATGGGTTAAAGGCTGAGTTAGATAAAAAGGAAAAATTAAATTCTCTACTTGAGGGAAGCTAGGAAATCCAGCTCTAAGAGGTGCATTTAAGAGAACATTAAGCAGATTAAAAGTTATTTCTACCTGTACAAGCAGTGCAAGAGGTACTGTATGATTCCGTTTGTATGACATCCTGGAATTAGCAAGAACTACAGGGGCTGAAATCAGACCAGTGGTTGCCAGCAGATGCGGGAGGGGACTGGTTACCAAGGGGCCTGGGGGAGGGGCGTGGAGGATCTTTTTGGGGTGATGGAAATATTCTGTCCCGACTGTGGTGGTGGTTACTTGACTGTACACATTTGTTAAAATCCACAGATCTGCACACTAAAAGGGTGAATTTTACTGAATGTAAATTACAACTCAAACCTAAGAAAGGCAATGCGTGAATGTTCAAGATGAGTTGGAAGACGATAAATAGAATGAAATCTTTCAGATAAAATCATTATCAAGGCCTCTCATAAGCGCTTTGGTATACTGCCTTCCTGATTTTTTTTTTTTTTTTTTGCGGTGCGCGGGCCTCTCACTGTTGTGGCCTCTCCCGTTGCGGAGCACAGGCTCCGGACGCGCAGGCTCAGTGGCCGTGGCTCACAGGCCCAGCCGCTCCGCGGCATGTGGGATCCTCCCGGACCGGGGCACGAACCCGTGTCCCCTGCATCGGCAGGCAGACTCTCAACCACTGCGCCACCAGGGAAGCCCCTGATTATTTTTTATACGTAATTTTTTTTTACAGGTACACATAATTCTGTAACTCGCCTTTTTTCACGTTACAGCATATGCCCATTCCATATTCTGAACCCATTCTGAACATGCCCATCCCATCTTCAGAACAACCATTTTAGTGCCTATTAAGTATTTGACCCCCGTTTGTCTCATCACCACTCCCACCCCCTCCCCTAGACACTGCGGTGGTTTCACTTTATGCTACTATAAACAACTCCACAATGAACATCCTTGTGAAACATGTTTTTCTACCCCATGTTTAGGATTATTTCCTTAGGCCGGATTCCCAGAAATGGAATTACTGGGACAAAGGGTAAGAGCATATTTTATGTTGTTGCCAAATTGCTCTCATTAAAGAGAAATTAAAGAGATCTGGGGAGTCCTGGCTAAGCCTGGGGGGCTTTACCCTGGGCCACCAGCTTGGCTGGGTCCTGCTGGACGCTACTCTGACCCGCGTGAGTTCTGAGCAACCGCCTGCTCGATGAGGGCCTGCAATGTAACTGCACGGCATGGGTGCTGGTGTCTCAGAAGTTTGCAAGCAGGGTCTTTTTGCAAGGGGGAATCCTTCTGTGGGAGGGGGTTCCTTCTGCAGGGGAGGTTCCTTCTGCAGGAGGGTCCTTCTGCAAGCCAGGTCCTGGCTCTTGCTTTCCCATGGGAGTCGGGGAACAGGTCGGGGATGCCTTTGCCCTTTTGCTCTCAGGGACTGATGAGGGGCCAGGGTGGGCCCTGGTGTTGCCAGACAGGGAAGAGAACATTGCCTCCCTGCTTCTGTTTCTGAGAGGAGCTTTTTCCCTGTCCACACAACACCTGGATCTGGACTAGAGGCAGCAGGGCTTGAAGGGAACTCATCAGGGCCCCCAGTGACCCCCAAAGGCCTTCAGGGTTGATGTTCCAAACTCTGTACCTTCTCCACTTTCCCATGTGGCAGAGTTGGCAGGGAGTGGGGTGACCAAAGGCCCCCTGAAAACAGCCCCTGACCTCAGCCCCTAATGCTGGCAGGATGCCACCAGGCTTCACCTCCCCCTGCCTTTCTGGGGAGCCAGCTCCCTCCCGCCCAGACATGCCTGCTTGTTTCCATGGGGATTTCTCTAAAAGCGAGTATGAATCATGAGTCTGAAGGCCCCCAAGAGGAGGCTCTGGGCTGATTCAAGACACAAGTCGGGAAAGCTCCCAGCACTGTTCCTGGGGAGGGGGAGGAGGAGGGGGAGGGGATGAGGGGAAGGGGAGGGGAGGATGGGGAGGATGGGGAGGAGGGGGAGGAGGGGAGGGGGAGGGGAGGAGGGGGAGGAGGGGAAGGGGGAGGGGGAGGAGAGGAAGGGGGAGGGGAGGAGGGGGAGGGGAGGGGGGAGGGCGGAGGGGGAGTAGGGGGAGTAGGGGAACTCTTGCCCGGCCGGGGGGCCAGGCTGGGAACAGCAGGCTGTCTGGGGGGTGGCCGCCCAGGCAGGCAGGCCACGTTGGGGCCTGGGGACGATCTCTTCTCTCCGTGTGTGGACGTCGCCTGAGTCATGCAGGGGACCCACACGGCACAGCCTGACTCTATATGGTACCACCCTTCCGCCACGAGGAAGGATTTGCCCCCAGCCCCACACACAAACCCCTGCCTCAAAGGAGAGAGATCAAATCAGAGGGCAGGGGAGCCCCCTCCGGCCCTGCCTTGGATGGCCAACAACACCAGCGGCAGTAATAATAATGGTGACGCCATTACCCCTTGGATCAGGGGAGTGGGCTTCAGTCCTCATCTCCCCCTGCTGCTCTTTTAAAGACTGTGGTAAAATTCATATGACATAAAATTAAACACTAACCATTTTAAAATGTACAATTCAGTGGCACTTAGCGCATTCACAGTGCTGTACAACCTCCGGCGCAGTTTAGCGCTGAGACACTTGCATCGTCCCAAAGGAAAGCCCGCACCCACCAAGCAGTCGCTCTCTGCCCCCCACCGTCCGTCCATGGCGACCACTGGTCTGCTGTCTGTCTCTGTGGATTTGCCTGTTCTGGCCATTTCACATCAGTGGAACCATACAGTATGTGTTGCTTTCTACTTGGCTCCTTTCACCTAAATGTTTTTGAGGTTCACCCACATTGTAGCATGTGTCACCATGCTGTTCCTTTTTTATGGCTGAATAATATTCCATTGAACTGAGAGGCCACATTTGGTTTACCCACTCGTCAGCCGATGGACATTTGGGTTGTTTCCGTCTTGGTTTTTGTGAACAGCCTGTTGGATATTTTCTTCAGTGACACGGCAGGACACACACTCTGCAAACACCACCCACATGACTCCCCCCACTGCCTACACACACACACACGTAGAAAGGCACGGGTGTCCCTGGGTAACATTTATCAAGCCGTTACGTGGCCAGCACCATGCTGAAGGCTTTATATGCTATATTATCTCATTTAACTGTACAACAACACTGGGGTCAGGGGCTGTATTTATCTCTATTTATCCACACGCTACAGAAGAAGCAATGGAAGCACAAATCGGCGATGACATGTCACTAGTCCCTGCTTTTAAGAAACAGACCATGGATTCAATCTCACATCCCCCCATATGGTGACCTCCATCTCTATGCTCTGCCCAACTCCTCCGGCCAGATCCAGACTCCAGTGTGTGTACCTGAACGCACGGTGTGCAGAAAGGAACCAGCACGGCGCGGGGCTCAGAATCTCCCTTCCCGCTGCCACCCACCCAGCCCCTACAGCCGCCATCGGCTCAACTCGGCCTTGAGGGCAGACGCACACACACTCTCACTTGGGAAAGGCATGTCAAAATAGTTTGATGTTCTTTTTAATCCCACAAAGAGAAAGTTGTATAGCAAAAGCAAAGCAGCAGGTTAACAATTTGGACCAGTCTGGACCCCAGTCCCGGAGCAAAGCTCCTCGAATGCCTCTCACACTCCCTCTCCCCTTGTTTCCATAAACCAAAGATACTGAGCATAACTTACCCTTTTGCTGCCCCGGAGCTACCGTTACTACTACCACCCACCATCCACTGGTGAGTGGTGCTACAGCCCAGCAAAGCTCTTGGTGCCACGAAGGGGGCAGAGAGCTGCCTGCTGCTACATCTACTGGCCTCAGAGTGTGAGAGAGCGTGTCTGACCTGAACAGTCTCCAATCACTCTCTTGATGCCAAACGGCGACTTCCTATCGTCCCCACACCCGACCCTCAAAAGGTTTCTGCTCTACTGTTGTTGGCTGTGAAACCAGACAGCCAAGCCTGTTACAATCACATGTAAAGTAAAAGTAACTGGGCTTTGAGCAGGAAAATCTCTTACGAGAAAAAAACATCTTTCTTACGTTTTAGGGTGTTTTGTTTGATCTTCTTTCCTTGGTGGTGATTATTCTAAGTTCTTCATAAATAACCCTGGATCGGCACTGCCCAACAGAACGGTCTAGGATAATGGAAATGTGCTGTAACAGCGCTGTCCACCGCACTAAACACCCGTGGGCTCCTGAGAACCTGACAGGTGGCCAGTGCAACAGTCACCTCGGGACCGAATTCACATAGCCACTCAACACGTGGGACCCGTTCCGTGTGCAACCTAATGCCAGGGCTGGGCACGTGGCAGTGAAGAGAAGGGACATGGCCCTACAGTCAGGGAGGAAACAGATGACCCAGGAAAACCAGGGGGATCAGATGACCGGGAATCTGTGTCGTTGGGCACGGCACTTTTCATCTGTGCCCCTGGGCATCTCTGTCAGCCGAGCAACTGATCAAGGATGTCTGGAACGGAGCCTGGATGGAGGGACAGGCCCAGCAGAGCATCCCTCCCCTGCCCCAGTGTCAAGACCTCTCCGGCCGGGAGCACCCCTGCTGGCTCCCCTCACCCACCCACCTCCATCAGCCCCCTAGAAGCCACAGCCCTCCCGGGAGGCAGGTATGACCACCACCCCTGTGACAGACCAGAAATGGAGGTTCTGAGCAGGTGCGAGCCTGGCCCAGCCATACACAGCAACTCAGGACAGACCAGAAGAGAACCGAGGCCGTCACACTTCACGTCCCAACCTTTGTCTCCAACAGGCGGGTGAGTTAAAAATGGGGGCGGGGGAATCCTGTCACAGTGAGAGACCATCACACCATCCTCCAGCAGAACTGGTGACCCCGCAGGTTCCCCCTGGGTGGGAGAGGACTGGAAAGGGACAGGAGGGAGCTGAAGGAGGCCTGGTACCGTCCTAGGTCTTGCCTCCGGGTGGGAGCGACACAGCATGTTCACGCTGTTAAAATGCATCAGGCAGGACACGGCATGGGCACTTTTCTGGGTGTGTGCGTGTGTGCTCTACTTCAATCAAAAGATTTTTTAAAAACCAGAAGTTCTAGAGTTGAATCCAGGCTCCACCACTTGCCGGCTGTGTGGCCTTAGGCAACTCAGCCTCTCTGAGACTCCAATTTCGCCCTTGTAAAAGCGAGGTAGTATGCATATCCACTTTTTTTTTTAAGACAATAACAGGTGTTGGAGAAGAGGTAGAGAAACTGGAACCCTCATACAATGCTGGTGGAAATGTGAAAGGGGGCCGCCACGTGCGAAAGCAGTCTGGCAGTTCTTCAGAAAGTTCAGCAGTTTCCATACGGCCCATGTGGGGAATTTCATGGTATGTGAATTAAATCACAATAAGAAAAAGTAGCAGCCTTCAGATCTTAAGGGTGTTTGTGGTAAGCAATTAGGTATGTACAGCTCTGCACCTCCTAGGAGCTGGATATAGGCAACTCCTCTCACGGTCACCCCGAGACGGCGCTGCACAGGGGTGGCCGGAGAGAGATGGCCCGGAATGGGCTGGGGGCGGGGCAGCCGCGAGGTGAGGGCACCGTGTCTTTGAGTTCCACTCCCCGCATGCGGCCCGGGCGCTAGGAGGGAGCTCCTTACACCCAGGCGATCACGTTCAAGCCTCAACAGAAGGAAAAGGGGGCTTTAACACAAGAGCCCTCCAAGGCCCTCCCTCATCACAGATCACTCCATAAAGATGGATCAGAGAGGAGGGCTCTGGCTCGGAGTGGCCTGGTGCACAGGAGGTGATCAACCAGCTCGGGATGACGGATGACAAGCAGGCCCCATCCGTTGTGGACGGTCTGGGGTCAGGCCCCCATACGGCATCCCAGGAGCTCTGGGCCGCATAGCACCGCCTGTTCCAGGCTCGCCCCCCTCGCCTTGTCCCGTCTCAAGCACCCCTCCCCCGACAGCCCAGGCCTCTTTGGGGGGCCAGGAGGGTCGCCTAGGGGGCCGTGGGATCTTCAACACAGAGGAAGAGCCACTAGCCCCCCTTCCCTGCTGAGCAGACCTCGGCAGAGCAGTGCCGGAGGCTGGACCGTGAGAGCGGGGCTGGAGTCCGGGGCCAGCCAAGGCTGTTCTCTATGGACTGCGCTCCGTGCAGATGGTCAGGAGGCCCACTGGGCTCATTAACCATGAGTCCAGCCACGGCAGCTACCCGCTTGTATGGCCAAATGGCTCAGGAAGTTTAACATTAGAGCGAAGGGCCGGTATGTCCACGTTCAGACCCTTCCCAGTCCAGCCTCCAGGGCGGGCACGGGAAGACAAATGGAAATCCAGACCCCCAGGGCGCCGCGCCACCCTGGGGCGTCTGTGCCACCCGGTGCCTTTGCCACTGGAGCTGTTGATCAAGGCTCTTGAGGGCTGGACACAAAGCCAGCATACTTCCAACCACCGGGTTGGCAAACATCTTCAAGGATCAGCTAAGGAGGTCACAGGCACCATCTCACTGATTCTTCGCAAGGACCCTGGGAAACGGGTGCCGCTAGGACCCCCCAGGCGGTAGAGGGAGGCTGGGGGCAGTCACAGCTGGTCAGGAGAAAGGCCACACTGTTGACTCAGAGGCCAGGTCTGGTCCACTGGGCCACGCCCCCTGTCTGTTCTCTGAGACAATGGCCCTGCAGTGACAAGATGACCAGGACTGGCTGGAGTGGGCCTCTTGATTGGGGCAGAGGTGGGGGGGGGGCCGGGTCACAGAGGTGCACAAAGGTAACGGCCACACGAGGTGATAAGCACTACGGTTGCAGACAAGGTACAAAGGGCAAGTGGGGGGAGGAATGCTCTGGAACATTGGGGAAGGCTTCCCAGCAGAGGGAAGGGAGGGTACAGGAGCCTGCAGTGTGTGGGACCCTGATCTCAGAACAGGGAGGTGTTACCCGAGGCTGGGGTACCAGCCTCCCAGGAAGGCCTGAGACAGGACCCAGACCAGGGCACAGCCCTTGACTGCCCAACCTATTTCTTGGATATCCTCTCTCTCTCTCTTTCCTCCTATCTTTTAAAAACTTACGGTACACCATATAAACAGTAAAGTGCAAAAATGCACGAATATTTGGCTGCATTTATTTTTGCATAAGCACAGCCCCGTGTCACCCCTACCTGGGTCAAGACGTGGACCGTCTGCAACACCCCAGGAGGCAGGCTCCCTTGCGTCCCCCATCTAGATCCGCTGTTCTAGATCTACCACTGGAGATTGGTCCTCGGACTTCCTACAGGAGGAAGCACACGGTAGACACACTGGCGTCTGGCTTCTTTCGCTCGGCGTCACGTCTGTGAGATGCGTGTGTCCGTAGCTTATTCACCTTTTCTTTTCCCCCCTTCGGCTTTGTTGGGTTCTTGTTGCTTGCGCGCGGGTTTTCTCTAGTTGCGGCGAGCGGGGGCTTCTCTTGTTGCGGAGCACGGGCTTCAGTAGTTGCGGTGCGTGGGCTCAGTAGTTGTGGCTCACGGGCTCTAGAGCACAGGCTCAGTAGTTGTGGTGCACAGATCGAACCCGTGGCCCCTGCATTGGCAGGCAGATTCTCAACCACTGTGCCACCAGGGAAGTCCCTTACTGGTCTTTCAAATCGCAAGGCAGCGTTCCTTTCTATGTGCCACCGCTGTCTGTGGACCTTTAGTTATTTCCAGTTTGGGGCTACTGTGTAGAAAGCTGCTGTGAACGTTTCTGTACTTATTGGTAGGGTGCAGGGGATGGCAAATGCACTCCTCTGGGTAAATACCCAGGAGTGGGATTCCTGGTCCACAGGATAAACTGCTTTTATTTAAGTCCAAGAAAACTTGTTTGTGGGGAATTCCAGGGAAGTCTGATATAAATGCAAGCTTCTTTGTAGGGCCTGCTCTTCTCAAGTACCCACGCCTTTGGGAGAACAGGATTCCTGAGTCTGGGGGACGGAACTGGGTGGTGATGGAGCTCAATTTTCTCAAAAGGTGGAGCGTGCCTTTCGCACGGGCCTCTGAGAAACGCAGGGGAGGCAGCACCCTTCTCAAAACTGCACTCAGAGCTGCAGAGGACGTTGCGGCAACTTAGAAACTTTTTCTTTGTGGCTCATGTGGCAGAAAGGGACGTCTCTGTTCCCTTCGTGTTCGGTCTCCTTGCTGTGCTCGGCACAGATGCTGTTGCAGATGGAAAGGGCATGTCTGCTCAAGATTAGAGCTCCGAGCTAAAGGCTGGGAACAGCAACTGTTATTTTTTGGTCAACATTAGCGTTAATTTAACTCCAAGATCACAGGCCACTGTCACACAGGCCTTTATCCACTTGGTGTTTTCGATGTAAGGATGCCAGTGGGGACCAGAGGGCACACTGTCAGGTCTTCACAAACATATGCTAGTTGATGGTGTAACTCAGGGGCCTCTTGACAGCCTGGAAACAGGGCCACCTGCCTCTAGGCTCTCCTAGGCCGGGGCACCCCTCAACTGCGGGACCTTCCTGTGCACTGTCGTCAGCTGTTTGTGTGCTGTGAGCTCCTGAGGACAGGCACCCTGCCACCTTAGCCTGCTTCCAGAGTAACTGTCTTGGTCAAGGAGCATCTATGTGACTATGCGGGTCAACTGCTCACAGATGTCTTCCCCTTGACTCCTCAGAGGGACCCACGAGATGGATGTCACTATGGTCCCATTTTACAGCTGAGAAAACCGAGGCCCAGAAAAGAGAAATAACTTGCTCTAAGCCATGCTGCCAGTTATCGCTGAAGCCAGGACTGGCACTCCAGCCCTTTGATCTAAACCAGGGGTGGGTAAACATTTTCCGTCAAGGGCCAGAGAGTAAATTCTTTAGGTTTTGTGAGTCACGTGGTCTCTGTCCTAACAATTCAACAGTGCCCGTTGTGGTGTGAAAGCAGCCACAGACAATAGACAAATGACTGTGGCTGCGTTCCAATAAAACTTTATTTACAAAGGCAGGCGGAGGCAGAGGCAGTTTTGGCCTGGGGGCTATAGCTTGCCAATCTCTGACTTAAACCACTCCAGAGGAGTAAAAATACGTGATCGATAGATGGATGGGAGAAAATGAGTGGAATGTTCTCTCTCCTTGCTTTCTTTCTAGGGTGACATTAGCACAGAGCATCAAAAGATGTTTCAGCGGGTAAGGAGGTGAGTGGATCAATTTGCTATTTATTGCGTCCACCAGGGCTGGGTCCCGCTGAGACTTCCTGAGGTTGGCTCCAGCAATGTCCCCTCTACCGACTGGCCTTAGCTCTAACCCTAAATTCTATGGATGCACGAGACAAGCTCTGCAGAAATTTCCCAGACGACACACTTGAGGAAACCCTCACCCCGGTCCCATCTCGAAATGCAAACAAACGACCCAGAAGCCAGGGCACGTGGGTGTTCTCTCCTAGCGCCACCCACGTCCACTGGGGATGTAGGCTGCTGAGATGAGCCGGGAAGTGAGCTAGCAGGACCCAGGTGCTGCTACCCTCATTTTATTTTTGTTCCCAAAACAATGGGAACAAGTCAGCATGAGTGAAGTCCCATTCGGAGAACCTGACAGTGTAAAGAAAGCTGGGGACAGTGCCTTCCGTCAAAGCAGCCTTCTAGAAAATACCGGGAGAAGGGAGGGTGGGAGGAAAAGAACAAGAATGATGTTTTGGTCCAACATGCAAAGGAAACAGGCTCAGAGAGGTGCAGTAACTCCCCAGGGTCACCCAGCTGGGAGTGGCAGAACTGAGTCAGGACCGCCGGACTCTCTGAGACAGAGCTGCCTCTTGTGAGTTCCACCCAGAGCTGGACCTCGGTGCGTGAGGATTGCTGGTGGTAAGCGACGCGAGTTTCGGAATGATAGCTCACCTTGCCCTATGGTCCAGGGTCCATCTGGCCTTCATCAACCCACGTCCCTGCCACCCCCGACCCAGCAGATTCCAGCACCCCTCCTCTGGGGTCACAGAAGACCCCTGGCAGATGTCAACCTATCACATGTGCTTTCACACACGGAAACTGTCTGTGACTTACATTTTTCATTAAACAGATTAACTCCATGCCCGGAGTTCACCCCACTCTCCATGACAAGGTAAGGGAGAGAAGGAGCTGGGCTACTTTTTACGAAGTCTGACTGTGCGAAGGAATTTTCAAGCATCTGTTAATCGTCACTGGAACGCGCTCTTCCTCCCATTTTACAGATGAGTCAGCAAGGCACCGGGAGGCAAAGCCACCTACAAGAGAGCAGTGGGGCCTGGACTTGAATCCTGACCCGTCCAACCCTTGTAATCGCTGTTCAGTCCTGTGATGGTGATAATAAAACTGGTGGCTCAGAAGACCCTGGAGCAACCCAGGAGACCCAGGAGACCCTGGCTGCAGAGAAGGGGGGAAGAGGGAAAAGGAGAAAGGGGAAGGAAGAGGCCCTTTGGGGATGCAAAGCACGAGGTGCCCCCAGGTTTTCCTGTTCTGGAAACTGGCTCTGACCCTAGACAGGCCAGCCCAGGGCCCACTCGGGATCTGCTGATACCACCAGAGTCGGTGTCCGTCAGCACAATAAACAAGTGGACTAAGGGGAAAACTCTAATTAGACATGAAAACGGTGCACAGAGGAAACGTGTGGCTGCCTGCTGGCCCCCAAGACATCACAAGAGCAGAACGGCGGCTGATGACACCCCACGTAGGGGCAGGTGGGACACGGGCACAGGCCCGGCCCACGCCGGGCACAGGTCTGCTGTCGAGCTCTCCTCTCTGTTGATTCGTTATTTCCAGAAGGTGCTGCCCTGTGCTAATTACAGCAAGGCGGACGTGGTCCCCTTTGATCCGAGCTGCAAGGCTGGCCTTTCGCGTGCCACTTGGGAGGGTGCGTGTCCTTTGGGGGCACCTGGGGGGCTGTACTGAGGTCACGGCTGGCAGCTGCCTCTGCCCCGAATGTTTTTCAGTTAATGCCATCTCTTCTACGCTGTGAGACACAGGATTTGGGGTTCTGATCAGATCCTGGGGCAAGAACTTGGGAAAGTAAACAGGTCTTTTCTTGCAAAGAAAGAGAGAGAGAGAGAGAGAGAGAGAGATCTCCCTGCAGGTCTGGGGCTGCACGGGGTCAGCACCTGTCAGGGCGAGTTTAGCTCTGACGTTTCCACAATCCAAGGATTCTTTTCTCTCTCCCCTGGAATCGCAGCACATGGCTGTCACTCTCACCAGTGATTTAACTCCACAAGCGTGTATTGCTTGCCCTACTGTGCACCAGCAGCCTTACCATGATTGGAAGGACACCAAAGGTGATCCAGCATCACCTGCAACGGCCCGGAATAAAATAACCAATACTCAAGGCAGCTACCCAGATAAATTCATCAAAACCTCATGCTTCTGAAACCAGATTAAAACCACCAAGCAATCACTACACACCTACTAGAATGGCTTAAAAAGAAGAAACTATCAACATCTCACACACATTAGTACGGCCACGATCAAAATAAAACCAGAACCCAGAAAATAACAAGTGTTGGTGAGGATACGAAGAAATTGGAACCCTTGGGCACTGCTGGTGGGAATATAAGATGTTGCAGCCGCTGGCGGAAAACAGTTGGAGGTTCCTCAAAAAATTAAGCACAGAATTACCATATGATCCAGCAATTCCATTTCTGGGTATATACCCCGAAGAACTGAGAAGCAGTGACTTGAAAAGATATTTGTATATCCCTGTTCACAGGGATCTATATTCAATATCCTGTGATAAACCACAATGGAAAAGAATATGAAAAAGAATGTATATAAATGTATAACTGAATCACTTTGCTGTACAGCAGAAATTAACATAACCTTGTAAATCAACTATATTTCAACAAAATAAATTTAAAAAGACAGATCTAGAAAATTCCAGAAAGCAAATAAAGAAACAACAAAAAAAAAGGAAGTAAGTTCTGATGAACCTTGAGAACATTATGCCAAGTGAAACAGGACAGTCACAAAAAAGACAAATACCGGGGCTTCCCTGGTGGCGCCCCGTGGTTAAGAATCCGCCTGCCAGTGCAGGGGACACGGGGTCGAGCCCTGGTCCGGGAAGATCCCACATGCTGCGGAGCAAGGAAGCCCGTGCACCACAACTACTGAGCCTGCCCTCTAGAGCCCGCGAGCCACAACTACTGAAGCCCGCACGCCTAGAGCCCGTGCTCCTCAACAAGAGAAGCCACCGCAATGAGAAGCCCGCGCACCACAACGAAGAGTAGCCCCTGCTCGCCGCAACTAGAGAAAGCCCGCGCGCAGCAACGAAGACCCAACGCAAACAAACAAACAAAAAAAGACAAATACTGTATGAGTCCACTTATATGAGGGATCTACAGCAGTCAGATTCGTAGAGATAGAAAGTAGCAAGACTGCCAATGGCTGGAGGGTCGGGGGGAGGGGGTGGGAGTCACTGTCGAATGGGTGCAGTTTCAGGTTTGCAAGATGAAAAGAGTTCTGGGGAAGGATGGTGGTGATGGTGGCACGACAATGTAAATGAACTGATGCCACAGAACCGTACCCTTAAAGCTGGCTAAAACGGTAAATTTCAAGTCATGTGTATTTTGCCACAACAATAAAAAAAATTGGGGAAAAATGACAGTAGCCAGTGACAGCCAAGATGAGGAGAAACCAGGATGCTCCTGCCTTGCTAGCGGGAGCATGAACTGGTACAGCACTTTGGAAAGTAACTTACAGCATTTGCTAAAGCGGACTCTCCCCTACCTTCTGCATCCTGGGATCACCACTCCTAGATACTCCCAACAGGGCTGTGTCCACGCGGTCACCATGCCCCCAGGGTCACAGGAGCACTTCACAAACAAACACCCGTTGACAGTAACGGAGCAAATAAACGATGGGTATTCACCCAGTGGAAAACGACACGGCGGTGAGAATAGAAAAACTGTAGGTCTTCACAGCGATACGATGAGTTTCACCGACAAAAGAGTATATACCGTGTGAGTCCATTTATATAAGGTCCAAGGATAGTGTAGTGGTCACCTCTGGGGGAGTGGTGGCTGGAAGGGGACCGAGAAGGGTCTCGGGAGCTGTCATCCTCCTTGTCTTAATCTGGGTACAGGTGACAAGGACGTGTTCAATGTGCAAATTCACCGAAGTGTATACTTAGGATCTGTGTGTTCTCCTGCAGGTCTTTTATACAATTCAACAGAAGAAGGTCCTTTGAAAGACCGTATTCCTCTGGATCAACGGTTGCCAGTAATGGGCACAGACCAGGGTGGGGGCTTGCAGAATGACTCTGTGATCTTTTCTCGCCACGCACGCCTGCGTCATGCAACAGAGAGAGCCCACGTGTGCCGGGCACATGCCAGGCTGCGGGGGATGCCAAGGTGTGCGAGACCCACCCCTGCCCACAAGCACACCCTGTAGACTGAAAAACTGGTATGTCTGTGTACACATTGTACACTATCTCAAATGCAGGCAGAAGCTCTCACTGTGGATGTAAATTTGTTGAAAAGCAAGACTGAGTTCAGGCATTTTATAAGCAAAATACATAGGATGTCAAGTGTCGGTAAGTTCAAGTTAAACGAAGCAGGTCAGAGCAGGAGGGGATGCCGGGCTTTGGCGCGGCCATAGAGTTTCAAAAGGAAGGAGAGAGGGACTCCCCTGGCGGTCCAGTGGTTAAGAATCTGTCTTGCAACGCAGGGGACGCCGGTTCGATCCCTGGTCGGGGAACTAAGATTCCACATGCCCCGGGGCTACTGAGCCCGTGCGCCACAATTAGAGAGCCCTCACGCCGCAACTAGTGAGGCTGCGAGCCACAACTGGAGAGAAACCCATGCACTGCAATGAAAGATCCCACGTGCCGCAACTAAAATCTGATGCAGCCAAAGACCCGATGCAGCCAAAGAGTAGTTAGGTAAATAAGTATTTTTTTAAAAAAATTTAAAGAAAAAACAAAGGGAAGGAGAGAATAACGTGACCATCACGTGGAAATCACAATGGGACGCGCTGTGATCGGAGGTAAACCACCCCTGGCCTGAAACGAGCCCCCTGGCTGGTGACGTAACAGGACCAAGCTAAACGGCCCCTCCTACTAAGGGTCAGAGCTCAGGAAGGCAGCCCTTTCTAGGGGCAACTGTGATTGACAATCCCACCCAGAATCTCTTAAAGAGGTTTAATCCGTGAATGGGGAAAAAGAGAGAGGAGAAAGGCAGGGAAGGGGTGGGATCTATCCTGTGAGATGGACTTGTGTGTTTTTCCCGGTCAGAAAACAAAAGCAATGTAAACCATGTTTCCCTTTTGCTGCCTAAACACAGAGCCGGGACAGCCAAACAAGGCTTGGGATAATGGGCGTCTCTGGGGATCCGAGGGGCGTGTTCTGTGAGATCCTAATTGCCTCATTTCACATGGCGTCTTAGCTCTGAGAAGCCGCTGTCCTCTTGGAGGCAGGCAGGGTATAATCTTAGACAAATAAACAACAGCTCTTGGGGAAGCATGGCTGGCAGCCACCGCTGGTGCCTTTCAAATAAGAAGTGGGAAATCCCTGCTTGTTCTGCCTCGGATCTTGCCTGGGGGCTGCAAGCTTCCATCTGAGGGTTCTGGGACGTGTGACAAGGGAATTCTTGCACGCTAGCTGCTTGTGCACAGCCCCGGTGATCCTTCTCCAAGGAAGCTGGGCTGCAGGGCCAGAAGCATCTCTAAGGCTTGTGAAAGCTCTCGCTCACCACCCAGAGGCGGGACCTCTAGGACCATCATTTAAAAATCTGCCTCTGAAAAATTTATGTCCCTTCTAAAACCTGCACAGGGATGACACAGCGGCCTTATTTGGAATTGCCCAAACCTGGAAGCAACCCAGATGTCTTTTAGTACGTGAGTGGATAAAGTGTGGCACATCTGGACAGTGGAATATTAGTCAGCACTGAAAAGAAATGAGCTATCAAGCTAGGAAAAGCCATGGAGGAAGCTTAAATGCATGTTACTAAGCGAAAGGAGCCAATCTAAAAAGGCTACATACTGCATGATTACAACTATGTGAGATTCCGGAAAAGGCAAAAATTTGGAGACAGTGAAAAGATCAGTGGTTGCCAGGGGTTCAGGGAGATGGGGGGAGCAAGGGATGAACATGCAGAGCTCAGAGGATTTTCAGGTCAGTGAAAAGTGTTTTGTATGATACTACAGTGGTGGATACACATCATTATTTATCTGTCCAAACCCACAGAATGTACAACACCAAGAGTGAACCGTAAGGTAAACTATGGGCTTTGGAGGATTCGGGTGATGTATCAATGTTAGGTCCAGCAACTGTAACAAAGGAACCACTCTGGCGGTGGGGGGCTGTGCACAGGTGGGGACACAGGTACCTGTGAAATCTCTGTACCTTCTCAATTTTGCTGTGAACCTAATGCTGCTCTAAAAAAAAACCCATGAAGCTTAAAAAAAAAATCTGCTCCTGCTATGTCAGAAGAGGAGGGAGACATAGGCTGGTCACTTCAGGAAGTCAGGTGGGATGAAGGAAAGATCTGGAATGTGGAGTCAGACGGCTGTATCCCCATCCCAGCTCTGCAGCTCACTCGCGGGGCAGCTCACCTCTGTCACTGGTAAGATGGTCACGATGACTGTGACGGTTATGACATCTACGTGGACACTTGGGAAGCCAAGGACTTTCTAAGCGGTGACTCTGAGGGTGCAGATGTCAAGTGAGCCACTGAGTCCGGGTCCCCACGTGTGCAGACGTGACCCAGAGTAACCACCGCATGGATCTGACCCTCAGGCACTCTCCCTACCAAACAAAACCTACCTATGACGTAGTAAACAGAAGTGATAGTAAAAATATTTAATAGCTGAGACAGCCTAGGAATGAATGAATCAGAACAGACACCAGCTGTAAGCAGCTGGTCCTGCGTCCAGGTGCAGCCCACGGGATTCCTGCCTGTGGTAATGAGTTGCGCATGACGCCCTTTTCATGAACAAAAGACCCTCTTTCTCTGCCCAGCAGCATTCTGGGTCAACGCCACGTGCCGCATAACAGGGATTACCAAATCGACCTGAATACGTTGTACTGAAAACCCCCAACCAACCAATCCCATAGGTTTGATCTCGAAGACTGTTCTTTACACTTTTCAAAATTATTAAAACAGTTCAGGGGTCCCAAGGGATTTGCAGACACACACACACACACACACACACACACACACACACACACACACACACACACACACACACACCAGAATTCTGGAGCCCTCACGTTTGAATCCAGCCATCACCCCTCTTTGAGTAATCTACCTGGCTTGCCTCCTTCACCCAGCTTTAAGCACCCCCAGATACCTCCTCATTCACTTGTCAAGCATTTGCTCCAAGAACAAAAACACAGTCTAGAATCCCATCCTTTCAGGACCTCTCCGTTGAGTGCGGGAGTCAGACACATCATAGATCATCAGAATTCCACGTGCATGATACCTGCAGATGGAAGGCACTGGAGCCCTGGGGAAGGTGACCTAACTAACCTCACTACCGGGTCATTCAAGAAGCCTTCGGAGGCTATGTGATGTTTGAGTTGGGTCTTGAAGGGTGAAGAGTTCATCAGGCAGAGGGGCGGAGGTTGAGGGAGACGAGTCAGAAAAACTCTTAAGGTCCAGATTATGGAGAGCTTTGAAGGCCAGGCTGTAACCTCCACTGGATAACCGAGGAAGGTGGGATGGGATTCCTCGGTGCACAAGACATCGAGTGAACCGACGTGTGCGAGGCCTCGGAGAGAGGGACTTGACAGGCGGCCCCCGAGGACAGTTGTTGTCTACAACTGGGTGAGCCTTGAACAACCATCTCTTTCCGTTATCGATGTTGCTATCATAACAGTCACAACAAGTCATCACCTCAATGAGGAAGAGCTGCATGGCAGTCCCAGCAGGTCTTCCCTCTCAGGGCCACAGCCCACGGCGGGACGTTTGCCTTGGCCATCAAAAGCATTTCTAAACCTGAGTTATCGAAACAGTGGTGTGAAAGTTACCTTCTACCTCTCAGCACCCCCATTTACACAAGAGGTTCCAAAATCCCATCTCTGAGGGACCCCGGCGGTTGGAAGGCTAGGTGTGCAGCAACCCCTGTCACCACAAGTAGCTGTTTAGAGCCAAGCAAACCCCAAATCCCTTCTGGAAAAAGACAGGAGGACAATAAATGACAACAGGACGGATCTCAGAAGCTAGCAAGAGGAAGCAGTGACGTCTGAGTGTGAGAATGCCATTTGTTTATTCGTTGGGTCACTCATTCACTCAACAAACATTCAATGGCAGCGCCCTGTGCTCTGTCCTCCAGGAGCTCACGGAGAACAGGCGACACGGTCAGCACGGGATGAGATGTAGTGCCACACGAGGGTACAGACTCTCCCGAGACGGTAAAGAAGACAACCACCGATTCTGCGAAGCTGACTCTTGAGAAACGAGTAGGAGTTTGCTGGGCGGAGGAGGCAGAAAGGTGTCTGGGACAGTTTGGGGGATGGTGGGAAGTGGGCATGGCTGCAGCGTGGCATCCACGAGGGAAAGGGTGGGCTATGAGATCAGAGAGCTAGGCTGGGTCGGGAAAGGTAGGGAAGGCCAAGCTGTAGACACAGGTCGTGTCCGGCATGTGGCCGGATGGAGGCATCTGGGCACAGGAGAAGGACTGGTGGGGTTCTCCTCCAGCCCAGGCTGTGCGTGGGAGCTTCCAAGGGCCAGGGAGGAGGACTGAGAGCTAAGTCACGGGGCATCTGCAAACTCTGTGGTTTGACATGAACTTCTCTGCAAAACGGAAGGAATTCATACTGACGCAGGCGACAACGCAGATGAACCTGGAAATGGTATGCTAGATGAAAGCCAGATACAAAAGGCCTCAGAGGGTATGATTCCATTCACATGAAACATCCAGAATCGATAAATCCAGAGAGACAGAAAGCAGACTGGCGGTGGCCGAGGGCCGGGGTGGGGGTGGGGGAATGCTCATGAGCGTGGGGCGGGGTGGCCGCCTTTGGAGGCGACCAGAGTGCTGTGGAACGAGATAAAGGTGGTGTCTAACAACACTGTGAAGGAACGAAAGGCCACTGAATCGTATACTTTAAAATGGCTAATTTTCTGTTATAGGAATTTCACTTCAATTTTTTAAAAGTTCTAAATAAATGTAATGAATTCTAAGAACTTTACAGACTCGAGGATGACGGCGGAGCGGTTGGCTTGAAGCCTCTGCTCCTCCTTAGGCCTCACACGCAGGTGTCCAGGCCCAGTGGCCAGTGGCATCCTGCACCGGACAGAGAGAGAGGAGGAACTAGGGTCTCGGGGGACTCCTTCAGAGGCCATTTCAAGAGAAGAAAATCATCTCCTGGCACTGAATCATGTGTTGATAATTCCGATGATGGATGACGCCAGGCTGGTCTGTACAGGATGAAACGGCGTTTATTTCCAAGAGCACTGGCCTCCCTGGTAGGATGAACCAAGCCATTGTGTACAGCGGCGATCAATCGATGTTGACGTGCTCTTAACTCCAGATCAATGGCCTCATCACTTTCCATGGAAAACTCTATGACCGCATTAGGCAAAAACAGGGTCATTCTCTGGCAGTGCGAGGGATGATAATATATATGTGCGCGCGTGCACGCGCACGCGCACGCGCGCACACACACACACACACACACACACACACACACTGTCTTGTACTCAGCTCGACAGAAATAATCCAAAAACTGGCTTAAGAGTCTGTTTCCTGAGCTTCAGACTCACAGTTTATTCATTCATCAAATATTTATAGAAGACTTCCTGTGTGCCACGAAAGTACTTCCAGTATGTTCTGGGTGTTTGGGGACACGTCACCAAACAGAACAAAGCCCTTTGCCTTCGTGGAGGGATTACACTCTAGCGATCGCCGGCGGGCAGCTCCACCTTGATGCCTTCCAGGCCCCTCCAGATCACCACCCAAGGTGAGCCCACACGGTGGGCTCCCTTGCTGTCTTCCCAAGCCTGGTTTGTGGCAACACATCTACTAGTTGGCCCCCTGCGAAGTCTAACTGCTCAAACCTCTTCAAGCCCTAACTCCTGACGTTAGGGCATCACCAGGGTCAGATCCAGCTACATCTGCCCCTTCAATTCACCCATGTTTTTCAATGCATGCTACTCCAGTTCTGTCATTTTCCTTCTAGAATACTGCAAAGGCTTCCTGTCTGGATTTCCTGCTCCCAGCTTACTCTCTCCACCTCTCTCTGATGGAACATTGCCACCAGAGTTTTCTTCCTGAAACCCACTCGGTTTTCTTGTTCCTCTGCCCAGTGACTCTGGGTAGCCCTGCTTTGCCTTCAGAGAAAAACCCAGCCCTCTGACCCTGCACTCAGGAGCGACCATGACGTTTCTCAGATACTCTGGTCTCTCCCAGAGCCCATGTGATCAGGGTACCCAGAGTACCTGTGCAAAGTCTGAGAGCAGAGAGGAGCTTGGATCCAAAGAAAGGTATTCCCCCCAAACCCCAATGGGGGGCGACAGTAAAAAGAAGGGACTCGGAGACAAAGGGCCTCCTTTGGGGACTCGACCACTCCGCTCTGAACCTTTGACCCAACTGTGGGAAACTCCACTGACAACTTTCATTGACGGATGGTCCCCCTCTCTGCCCAGGGACAAATATTCCCAATGATTTATTTTTAAAAAGCAAAATCGGGCAATGATTGAGAAAGAATTCAGATTTAGCCCAGGACAGTTGCTCCACAAATAACAAGAATAGACTGGTGGCCGATTGCAGTCAGGGTCAAAGAACAGAGCCTCCTTTGCTGCTGTCTGGAACCACAGCTGTAGGGGAGGCCCCCAGTTCCGACCCTGGGCCGGGACTCGTGACACAGGGGGACGTTCACACAGACAAGAGGCCCAGGGCTCTCCCAACGCTGCTCGCCATCAGTGGGGAGACAGAGGGGCCAAGCAGCCCAGATGTTGGCAGGGTCCCGTTTGCAGCCCCAGGAACAATTCCCTCTTTCACTGCCCAGGCAGGTGGCCAAGGTCAGAGGCAATGCCAGCCAGAGCTTACCCTCCGTGCCAAGGCCCTTTAGAAAAATTTAAATAATTTTAGATAGAAATGTCTCCTCTTTCCTTGCTGTAAACAGACCATTCAGAATATCCTTTGCCCTTTTCTGGATGACATAATCGCCATCCTGAACATGCCTGATTGCACACTGCCACCGTCAGGGGCTCGGGACGCAGTGGCGAGCCGGCTGCTGGGCACTCAATGTCCCCAGCTGCCGTGCAGTTTTGCACTTTTCTTTTCTTTCTCTCATTTCCCCCTCCCTCCCCCCGCAGCTTCAGGCCGCCATGTGTTCCTGCTCCCCTGCTCCCCAAGCATGTCAGTCCGTGAAAATTACCCTAACCTCCTCCTAAGTTGCTGCTTCTAATTCATGGTCTTGGGAACCCAAGCAATACACTTGTTGGAGCTGTGCCCGGTATGTGAGTAATGAGACCTGTGAGCTCGGTGTGGGGCTGCTACCGCCTCTCAGGATGCATCTTCCTGGGGTTCTGGGCTGTATTGGGGGCTGGTGTGCCTGCTGGAAGGTGACCTCGGAATAAGTGGGGCGTTCCTCTGTCTACTCGAAACAAGGTCCACCGCTGACTCAAGGAGCAGAGGTTCTTGCAACTGAAAAGCAGCACCATTGAACTCCAGGTTGTAATTAAAGGCCACTCCCTGCCTTTTCGGGAAGGCCTTTGATTCAGAAAGGAACTCTTCTAGATCCCCACTCCTCCAGCCCCACCTGCCTGTCTGATAAGTGATTTTTAAAAGCATCGCCTTGGTCCCGTCAGGCTCAGAAAGATGGGGGCTGAGCTGGCAAGCCGGCACATGACCATTCCAGGCAGGAATTCCCAGGGGCGCTGCGTGAGCAGCCCCTTGGTGCCCAGGCCCTCCGGGGAGGAAGCCGAGAGCAGGAAGCGAAGGCCCTGGGCTCTGGGGGTCAGACTCCCTGGGTTCGAACCCCAGCTCTGTCACTTTGAAGCTGTTTGACGTGAGGCAAGTGGTTCCATCACTCTGTGCCTCTGAAACATCTGCATCTACCTCGAAGTGCTATTGTGAGGAGTAAAGAAGAGGCAGTTCTTAGACCTCGAAGCTCCGCAACTCCCCTCCTAGGTACAGAAGCCAACAGAGCTGAAAACGGGGACCCAAACAAATACTTATGTAATACATCATTGCACACAGCGGCTTATTCACGGTAGCCAAAAGGTGGAAACGACCCAAAAGTCCATCCGCGGATGAACGGATCAAGAAATGTGGTCTGTCCGTGCAGTGGAACACTATTCAGCCATAAAAACGGTTACATGCCACAACATGGATGAACCTTGAAAACATCAGGCTAAGTGAAAGGGGCCACACACGAAAGGCCACATATTGTATGAGTCCATGTATGCGAAGTGTCCAGAATGTGGAGAGCCCCAGGGACAGAGCACAGAGTGGTGGGTGCCGGGGGCTGAAGGAGGGAAGCAGGGGGAAAGGAGGAGTGACTGCTAGTGGCGACAGAGTTTCCTTTTGGGATGGTGAGATGTCCTGGAGCTAGACAGAAGTGACGGTTGAACGACATTATGAACATAATAAAGGTCTTTGAATTCTTCACTTTACAAGAGGTAATTTCATGCTATGTGACTTTCACCTGAGTTTTAAAGACCTTAGCTCAGTGCCCAGCACACAGCTCACTGTGTCCAAGGCTCTGGCACTGGGAGACCCTGCAGCTCCCTACTCAGATTCCTCGTTCGTCCATCAGATGGGTCTGATCATGGCCGTGACCTCATGGGGCTGCTGAAGTGAGGAAATGAGGCAGTGTGTGCAGGTGCTTGACACGGGGCCTGGGACGTGACTAAAACACTCAGTCTGTCAGGCTGAGGGGTCTGAAGAGGTGGGAGGAGGCAGGGAGGGGATGGGGGCCAGTGCAGAAGCCGATAAAGCAGGTGTGTCTGAAGGCAGGTGAGGAAGCCTCCCAGACCCCACCTTCCTCGCTTATGAGGATCTGAAGAGGAGAAAGAACTCTTCCAAAAGCCCAAAGACACTGGCTCAGTCCTACTGGAAACACTGGTTCCTCAGCAAGTCATAGCTATCCCAGCTTAGCACTTTGCAAACCTGTCGAATCATTTTGTTGTTTTTGTTTTTAAAGCAAGAGAACCTTTTTTTCAAACGAAACCTTTGTCCAGAGTCCCGATAGGTGAAAGATAAGGCAGGCGCCTCTCAGGGCGGGGAGGAGTGGGCTGGGGAGGGCCTGGGCCCAGCCCCTCAACCTCTCCCCATCCTGCTCTGGTTCATTTCCTCACATCTTCCTTGTGAGACACTCAGGAACAGGCCTGGCAGGTTTCTGCTGATTCCTTCAAGAAGGAGGCTCAAGGTGAGCCCTTTTCACGAGGGACAGAATTGTTTTTGAGCTAGAGATTGCCTTCCAAAGTCCGGAGGGCTGCTGTGGTGAGGCCAGGAGAAGGAGGTGCGTTTGTGGGTGGAGGGCTGAAGGATATGAGGCAGAGGGGAGGAGATGAAGGTCTCTGGACCCCGAGAGGTGCCCAGGCAGGCAAGGAGCCTCAGGAGGCTGGTCACTGCACCCTGTCTCGGCTGACTGCAGCAGCCCCTCGTCCTCTTCTTTCCACTCGTTACTACAAGATGACCGCAAACCTGCTCTAGCAGGCAGGGATGCCATCCCCATTTCCCTGCAGGGGAAACCAAGGCACAGAGAGGTCAGGGCGCTTGCCCCAAGGTCAACGGGAATTCTTATCTGAACCTGAAGAGAAAAACAGAGGCTCAGGGGAGGGAGCTGACAGAGCTGATTAAGATCTGGGACTCTTGTCTCCTGACCTCAGCTCAGCCAGGCGCTCCTTCTGCCCTACTCCACTGGCCGGCACAGAGAGGCAAGAGAGACACAGCTGGAAAAGCCAGCTGGTACCGACTGAGGCCAGACCTCGCCGGCCAGGGCCAGAGCGCATGGCTGCAGGGCCACAGGGGGCTTGGGCTCGCCTCTGCCATCATCCCTCCCTGAAGACCAGTGTGCTCTGACTTACGTGCAGTGGTCCCTGCCTGCAGCCACCACAGGCGGGGAGCAGGTGTTACTGCTTCCAGGCCGTGGTCCCCAGAGAGAGTCACAGAGCATGTGTGCTCACAGCCTTTTGTGCCATCTTCCGTGTGGAAAAGCCCAAGGCATCCTTATCCAACTGGTCCAGAAAGATATCCTGCACGTCCATGAGGCTGAAGGGACCAGGGGAAGGGATGGGAAATTCACAAGGACAGCCCTCTCTAATGTGGATTCCAAGATGAGATTGTTTTGGGACAAAAAAGAGGAAGGAAAGAAGGAAGGAAGGAAGAGAGGGAGGGAGGAAGAGGTCTCACAGACAAACACACTTGGAGAACTGCCTCCCTGTTACTCTCCTCATTGAGGTTTACAATTCATGGCAACCTATTAAAGGCACTGATAAGTCCTGCAATCAAAACACCTGTCTATATTGTTTCTCTATCACTGAACCTTTGGATTGTGTTTGTTTTGCTGTTGTTGTTATTCTTCTTTTTGCCAGCACACCTATTAACATCGTGGAACAAAACTCATTTCAGGAAATGCTAGGCTAAGATATTCCTGGCGCCACCAGGAAAAAGCGTGAGGGGTTTGAATTTCTTTATTTGGGAAGGAGAAGTCCTTCTCAACTGCAAGGAGAAGATCACACTACACTTCTTAAGGAACTCTGGTGTGCCGCTGTATTTCTCAGAAAAGATCCAAACCCCTAAGAGTGGCATTCGAGGCCCTCGACAACTGGTGCTGGTCTCCCTCTAAGTCTCACCTCCTGCCGCTCTCACCTCCCTTCACTGCTGAGGATTTCACTGATCCCTCGGCATTCTGTGCTCAGCATCCACTGTGCCTCTAACAACACGCCCTCAGCTTCCAGAAAAAGCCCTGGTAACAATCGCCTAAGCTCACCAGGCAGGGGAAACTTTTCAGAGGTAAGAAAAATCACAAATTTATTTTCCAAAAGTGTTACAAGAAAGAGGAAGTGTGGTGAGGGATTCTTAGTGAAGTCAGTGTTACGGTGCCCATTTCACAGATGAGAAAACAGAGGCTGATACCCCTTCTCAGTACCCTCTTGGGATTTCCTGCTCTTGAGCTATCCTGGCCCCTGAATGGAACCTGCAGGCTTGTTGGCAGGTAGGACTGAAGGACTCATGCTGAGTTCCATCTAAGTGATCCATCCAGAAAGACTCCTCAAGTGGACTAGTTTCTCCTACTCCTTCCCTGCACTCATATAACTCCAAAACACTCTCATTTTCCAAATCAAATGTTATGGCCCATTAGTCCCAGGGTTGGGGTTGAGCACTTAAAAGTACTCCCCTGCCCTTCCTTTCTGAAGACAAGCATGACCTGGACATTGTTCAGATAATGTGAAGATTATACACTAGGAAAGACCCAGCATTCACATAGCTCAAGACTGGGACTGTCACTGACTGGGATGAGACCGAGGCACGCTGCTCCCACTGTGACGGAGTCACGAGGGAGAGCAGGGAAGAGGCCTTGCACGCAGTGTCTTTCACTGTCAGTGATACGACGATGGTGAGGTGAGTGACGATGCTGCTGAGAGTGACGGGGGTGACGATGGTGATGATGGTGATACTGGAGGTGGCGATGAGAGTGATGGTAACGGGGTAGTAATGACGATGATGATAGTGATAGCGGTGACGGGGACGGGGGTGGTGGTAATGATGGTGACGGTGACGGTGATGAAAACGGCTCCCGCTGTGGCCAAGTGCTTCTTTGAGCCTCATCAAATTTGACCGCTGCTGTGACACTTCCATTTCACGGCTGCGAACGCCAAGCCTTAGAGATTCTGGGACATCTCAAAGCCACACGGTTGGTAAGTCATAGGAGTGGGCTCCACAGCTGGATCTAGCTCTAGACCCTCTGTTCTACACTAGGCTTAGTTCGTGTAATTCCGTAGCACACGTCAGCGGTTACGAAACCAGGCTCTGCAAACAGGCTGCTTGGGTTTGAACCCTGCCTCTGACTCTTTGTAGCTGCATGTACTTGAGCAAGTTACTGCACCTCTCTGTGCCTTGATATCCTCATCTAGAATGAACACAGTAATACTGTATTTCATCAATTCAAAGACGCACAGCCTAATCTCCCTTAAAGGCGATGTGGTAACGAAGCTCTAGGTGCATTCTTTTCTCTCTTAGATGTACATAAGAGAATGCAATATCTAACAAGCAATGGTCTCAGATTTGCTGAAAGATGGTGGTCCCTACCGCACAGAGTTGTTCCGGGGACAAAGGGAGACAGTATCTACTGAGTGCTTAGAACTGCACCAGGCACTAAGCGAGCAGTTATAAGCATTTGCTCTCATTTTGAAATGTTTAGAGTTTAGCCAGTCTACAAAACTCATTCAAGTGTTAGTTCAGTGATCACCCTGCCCCTCCCCTGAAAGACCATCACAGACCCCTGCCCACACATCAGGCCTCAAGCTCACACGGCTAGGAAGCGCCAGAGGCGGGACTTGAACTCAGAACTCCTAACTGCCCACACACAGCTCAAAGCACGCTGGCTTGCAGCTTCACTGCTGTCACGCTGGCAGTAATTCAAGCATCCCAAGGGGAACAGGGGAGTAAAGGAAGGGAGCAGGGCAGCATGTCCCAGGCCCCAGCTGCAGCCTCAAGGGCCTGTCGTCACGGTGTTTACTGTGCACTAATGGGTGAAGTCAGCCTCCGCGTGGGACCTTCCTTCCCGGGGCCCAGACCGTCACTCTGGAGACCCGCTGGCTCCACTTAGGGAAAAGTTCTCTGTTCTCTGCAGCCCCGCCTCGCCCCTGCTCTGAGCCTCCTAGAAAACTGGGCCAGCGACAGCTTTGGAACCGCCTGGTGGTGTGGCGGCTGAGGTCAAGGAATTCAGTGCCAGGGTCAATTCAGTCCAAGTCGGCTTCTCAGGAAGGTTCTGAGCTGCAGAGGAGACTGAGGGATTCCCCGCTCCTCCGCTGCCTGACTTGATCTCAACTACCAAACTTTTCTGTGCCTCAGTTTCCTCCTCTGTAAAATGGGAATGATAATAACAGGTCCCTTGTTTGAGTAAAAGTTAACTGAGATCATCAGAGTAAAGCATTGAGCATGTACTGAGCACACAGTAAACTTGGTTCATCTTAGATATTACACTATAAGGCAACTCTCCTTGAGGACATTCCAGAAGCAGCAGGGAATGCCTCTTTGAGCTCCATAAAGTGGGAGCAATGAATATCCCCTCTCTGAGAAGGAAAGGACAAAGATTTCAGTAGATGACAATGTCCTATAGAAATGTTCCTCCAGCAACCACTTAATGAGCACCTACTGTGCTCCGGGCCCTGTGGACACTCAGGGGACAGTAACAGTCCTTGCCAGGCCCCCTTACATTTGGTGCATTCCGGCACTCAGTACTGGTGGTGAAAGCACTGACGGAGCTGAAGTGTGACTATTTGCTTAGGCGTCTGACCCTCTGCCGGGTCTGTGAACCTGACAGCAGGGACGGTGACCCGTCCCCCAGAGGTCACCCATGTATCCCCAGCACGGACCCCAGGGCCCAGCACATCAAACCTGCTAACAGATGGGTGAAAGAAATGAGCAAAGGTCAAGGGCTATTTCAGGTCAAAAATCAAAGCCTCTTTCTTACAGCAACACCCATCATCTTTCCCTCCCTCTGTTTTTTGGTGAATGAAAGTTTCCTGATTTGTCCAGTACGAGCGCCTCCAGGAGTTCCCAGTTTTCGCCAAACCATCATCTCTTCCTGATGGGTCACGCAGACACCACGAGCCCAGGACAGGGCCTGCCCAGTCCGGCTGAGCCAACACGCCAGGTGCCAAGCCTGGCAACTCCCCCCCACACACACATCCTCCTATCTGCCAGCAGGAGGACTCCTGGCGCTGGGAAGTTGCCGGGGCCAGGCGCCGGGTGGCCCCGGGAAGGGGCAAGAGGCTACCAGGAGAGCTGGAGGGGATGCAGACTCACAGCCTGCCGCCGGATGCGGAGCTTGGGGAAGTGCGCAGGTGGGCTCCCCGGCAGCACCCACCACCCCGCCCCCGCCCCGGGGTTCAGCGCTCCAACGCAGCGGCCAGGGGTGGCTACAGGGCTCTCCAAGAGTGGCCAGTGCGACTGCAGAACTGCGTTCCTCGAAAGTGATTTGAACGCAGCGTGGCTAGTGGCTACAGTACTAAGCAGCCCAGGCAGGGACTCCACAGGTCAAGCCCAGGATTTGGAGGTTAAGCTGCAGCCCAGGAAACCAGCCAGATGCAGCACAGCACGTCAGAGCCCTGCTCTCAGACACACGGTCTCCCCTCTGCTCAAGAGGCCTCAGACGGCTAACAGCTCACGTTCTCGAACCCGGGCCTCGCGTTAAGCGCTGCACTTCCCCTAACCGGCTTCAGCGGGCACACCCACCCAGGGAGGCGAGCGTGACGGCAACGCCCACTTCCCAGAGGAAGAGGCTGAGGTTTGTGTTGCCGGAGGGACACAGGATTAGAACTCAGGTCTGAGTATTCCGGGGCTTCAGCCGCCATCCTATGTCGCCCCATTCTCCCCACCCCCATCTCAACACACTCACACACACCCCTCCGGGGGCGGGGCTGTCCGCCAGCCACCCTCCTGCAGCGGGGTGTGCTGGGTTGTTCCCCCATTTCGTGCATCTGCTGAACAGGGATGCAGGGCAAGTGTGGAGGAGGGCGCTGGGTGGTGAAGGCCTCCGGGGGGTGTCCAGTTCCTCTCAGATGGCCCACCATCCACAGGAGACGGAAGGCTTTGCCAGAACAATACGGAAAGTGACAATTCCATCGATAATGCTTCCTTCAACTAAAGTCAATTTCTGTTTCCACATCTCCCCTCAAACTCCTCCTTCCAGCTCGGGAGAAGAAAGACTCGGCTCTCAATGAGCGTGGGTTGGAGGTCTGTTTCTCTCCGACTTCTCAACGCGCAGTGACACCCCGATGTGGGGGCACGCTGCCCCCGCCTGGACCTCCCCACCTCCGACCTCTGGAGCACCCACTCCGCAATCTCCCCGCTCCCCTCAGCCAACGGTCAAATTCCTCACCGCTTCTTCCCAAAGCCTCCAAGGATGAGATAGCAGGGAGCACCTTCCTTTTTAAAAGAAGGTTCTCGTGCTATGGCTGCATTCAAAATCCTGGCTGTTCCCATAGAGGAATTTCCCGATGACAGCTGTGATAATTAGGGACAGGAGGTCATTTCACGATCTTGTATTTACATTTCTCTCTCAATCTGAAACTCGCCGACACTTGAAGAAAGTGGGATGTGAAGGACCAACCATGCTGGTCTGCCCGGGATGGAGGAGTTTCCCAGAACAAGGGCCTTGCAGTGCTGGGCTGGGGAAGTCCCGCTGGTCACTGACCTCGGTCACAAGGGGCTGACTCTCCCAGCCCCGTGTCACTTTCCACGAGAAGCATCAGGCTGATTTCACAACCATCACCAGGGACCTGGGGCACCTCTGACTAAGGGGTCATCAGTCACCAGGCAAGGAAGGGCCGTCAAGAAAGGAGCCTGGATTTGAAGGCAGACTGAACGAGGTTTGGATCCCAGACCAACCCCAATCCCAGACCTGCTCCGTGCTGGTACGTGGAGCAAGGAGTTTCTTGGGGCCTCAGTTTCTTCATCTGTAAAATAAGGACAGGAAGGCTCCCCTCCCAGGGCTGCCGTGGGGAGGACAAAGAAATAAGAGCACCTTAGGTGCTCACAGAATACGTTTTGCTGCCACTATTAAAAAAGTCCAGAAGAAGAACTAACTTTTCTGAATAACTGCAAGGAAAAACTCTAAATATCTCATTTAATTAACGTTCCCACACCCTGTACCCCATCTGTACAGGGGGGAGGGACTCTTTCCAGGACAGACCTCAGAGCCCAGCCTTGGGATGGGGGGCTCATGCCGTGGCCCACCATCCACAGAAAGAGCTGATGGGGGCCACGTGCTGCTCTGAGCAGGGTCAGGGCAGACACGGTAGCCAAGCAGGGGGCCGACCTGAGGGACAGAAATGGGAAGCTGAGTCTGGGGCAGTTGCCTGAAATCACCACTCTGGAGATCCAAGAAAGAGATGGCCGCTCAGATGGCGAGCTCAAGGTCTCTGAAGCCTTGGCAAGAACACGCAAAAGAAGTCCCGGGCAGAGAAGGAGGGAAATTGGCCCAAGGACCGGCCCAAACACTACATCAAAGTGTCCTGGGCTGGTGCCCAGGGCTGGGGCCAAGGACTTCCTGGTGATGAGTCCATGAGGGTCTGATGGTGGAACTCACTTCCCAATGCCCTTCCTCCCGTGAGATGAAGGCTGAGGGAGCTGTGGTGGGCAGGACCAGGACAACCAGAGAAGAGGTCATTTCAGCACAGGTCCACCCATCAGTACAGGAGGAGGCTGGGACTCTTCCTGGGCATCACGGGAAAGGCTCAGAGCTCGGGAAGCACTCCTGGCTTGGGAGGCACGATCGGGGCTGCCGTGCGCTGGTCAGGGTTGCCATGCTGGGAGCGGGGTGGGGCCAGCCAAGGCGATGAATGGGACGCCCTCCAGTCCACGCTGCGCTCTCTACGCATGCGTGCGGCTCAAGAGGAGGGGGCTGTGTGAGCCCGCAGCTCTCTGGACGGCCTGTTTCTTTTCAATGGATCTTATTGTTTCAAACAGCTTCAGATTTATAGAAAATAGGCAAGACAGTACAGTCAGCTCCCATGTACCCCGCACTCCATTTCCTCTATTTACACTAGTGCGGTGCCTTTGTTACAAGTGAAATAATATTGATGCCTTATTTTAACTAACGTCCATGCTTATTTCCGATTTCCTTATTTTTCACCTTTCCTGCTCCAGGCTCTCACATCACATTTAGTCGTCATGTCTCCTTAGGCTCCTCTAGCTATGACGGCTTCTTAGATTCTTCTTGTTGTTAATGACCTTGAGTTTCCAGGAGTGCTGGTCAGGTGTTTCGGAGGAGGTCCCTCAGTTGGGATACCTGATGTTTTCCTCATGACTACACTGGCGTTGTGAGTTTTGGGGAGGAAGAGCCAGGAGGTAAACCACCCCCCCCCCCACATCCTATCAGGGGTGCAGGCCATCACGGGACTTGTCGCCGTGGTGGTGACCTCGAGCACCTGGCTGAGGGGTGTCCGCAGGTCTCTCCACCACACGGGTAGTCCTTTCCTTCCCTTTTCCATACTGTGCTCCTTGGCAAGAAGTCACTACGAGAGCCTCTCTGGGTATGGCCAGTACTATTCGTACCTCTTGATGAAGCAACTGCTCCAAGGCTGTGTGAACGGGGTGCGGAATCAGCCTCTGGAGGGAGACAAACGGGGCTGCTGATCCGGCTTCGGTCAGTCTCTGTGATCAGGCAAGAGACATGCGCATCGGACCTCTGCTTGCGGACTGTGCCCCCCAGACGGGAACGATGAGAACCACGCCGCAGGGTGGTCGTAGGGACCAGAGGTCGTGCCTGTAAAGCGCCCAGCACTCGGTAGGGCTCAGGAAACGTGGTCCTCATTTCTGGTGGCTACAGTGGGGGGCTGATGACCTGAAGGCCCGAAGGTGAGACACAAAGGGGATCGGGAACCAGAGACCCCAAGAAACGGAGCAGTGTCTTCTTCCAGAGCTGCACTCAGAGGACCCAATTCACACGGGATGATGTTTCACCAGGGAAAGAAAGCCCTTTCCCTCGTCCCTCCTCGCTTCTCCTCCCAGGCCTGCTGGCGCCTAGAGGAAGAAGGGGGCCCAATCGGGAGACTCTCGAAGTCCCAGCCACGGCCCAGGGGTGACGCAGCCGCTTGGCAGAAACACCGAGAACACAATGAGCCATGGAAAAGGGCTTCTCAGCACCGGCCTCGTCAATACCAACCCTCCGCCACCGGCGTGGAAGCTGCGGTCAGCACAGTTTTATAGACGGGGAAACTGAGGCTCAGAACAAAGCATCACGGGAAGTGGCCAGGTCAGGCTCAAGCCCAGGCTCTCTGGCTGCACCTGCCCCATGACTGTAGCACCTGAAGCACCAGGTCACGTCCTCTGAGCAGACAACACGGTGCGCCAGCATTGGCTGTTAGAACACACGCGGCTCTGGGTGTGGGCTTCTCAACCCTTGTCAGCCACAGCCAGGCGGCCACATAAACGCAGATTGCTCTCCTGGTAAAAACACACTGCCCTGGGCTCAAACCACAGCCAACAAGGGGCAGACCAGGCCCCTCTGGAGAAGGGTCTCAGGTTCCCCTTTGCTGATTCTCCAAAGGAGAGAGGGCAAAGGAAGATTCCAGCATGGTCCTGGTGCACAGTGGACCCTCAATGAACAGATGCTGACGGACTGAAGGAGTGACTGAAAGCTGGATGAATGAATGGATGAACAAATGAATGAAAAGTCATGCGCACACAATAACAACTTAGCACCTACTCTGTACAGGCACTGTACCAAGACTTTACCTGTGTTCACCTGTTTAATCTTCATGAGCAACCTCATAAAGCAGATATTATTCCCATTTCACAGATGAGGAAACTGAGCCTCAGACAACGAAGTGATCTGAACAAGGCTCCCCACCGGGACATGGAGCAGCTGTGGGGTATGAGCTAGAGCTGGCTCTAGACAACTATTCACATCTCTGCCCAATTCTGCAGTCAGTGGTCTTGCTTTGGCCACAGCAGGGTTAGTTACACTGGAAACTGGCAAACTCTATAACAAGGCTTCCCCCCAGAAAATGCACCACTTCCCAGAAAGCAGATTCACAGGCAACCACTGATTCAAACTCAGAGAGTCAGAAATCGTGCACTCTACCACCAGGGCACATCCCCTCTCTGAGTGTGGGTCTATGTGTATATGGTGTGTGTGTGTGTGTGTGTGTGTGCGTGTGCGTGCACACGCGCACACGATGCTCTGCCCTTCAGGCTCCCAGGTTTTGTGAGAAACCCACACTCCCACACTCAGAGTTCAGATACCTATGGGATGATTTGTCTCAATGAGCAAACACCACGTGGCAAAGCTATGGATGCCCACCTACAGCCCAGCGGCCTCCTTGGCAGGGCTGTCCTCGCGAGTCAGCCCCTGCAGACCACAGCTGCTGGAAGGGCAAAATACAGACCAGAGATGCCAGGACCCAAAACGCGAAGGGAGGCAGAGAGGAGGAGAGCATGGCCTTTGGGGCTAGTTACCTCTGGGTTCAATCTCCAGCTCCACTACCCACCGTGGGGCCTTCCTCAAGTCACTTCGCCATCCTGAGCCTCAGTTTTCTCATCTGCAAAACGGAGCAATAAGCCGTCCTACGTAGGATGTCCAGAATAAGATGATATGGGCAGAAGGCCTGACCCAGAGTAGGTGCTCATGCGCGGTGGCTACTAGAGCCTCGGCAGACACGGAGCAGGGGTAAGAGAGAACAGGGACAAGGCCACTGAAAGACTAACGGACTTAGAGGAGGGGGCTGGCACGCCCAGAAGGGAGAGGGTCCACTACAACGATGCAGACACCTCTCTTCCTTGCAAAATGCATTATCATGTTTCAATCTTTGCTAGTTTTCCAGGTGAAAAACTGTATCCCATTTCCTTTTTAATTCACATATCTGATTATTGGGAGGCTGACCCTTCTCAGACAGTTACTGGCCATTGCATTTCTCCTTTTGATCTTTGCACATTTTCCCCTTCAAGTGATCACGGCTTCTCACCGATTCACGCACCCTTTCTGCACATTAAGGTTTTTTACTCTTTATTTGCCAAACTCTTTATTTGCTGCAACTGTATTTTCCCAGTTCATCACGTGCCTTTCAAATTGGTTTATGGTGAGGCTGATCTGTTTGTCTGTTTTTCCATGCTCAAGGGTCACTTTTTACGTAGCCAAATCCAGTTCTCCCTTCCTTTGTGGTTTCTCGAACAGAAAGAGCCAAGGTTCAGGGCTGTTGTTGATCTGTGAGGTTGATCCCCACTAATTGGCTTGCAGAGTGAGAAACAACTGTAAAAGTTTCCGCTCTCCTCCCCTCTCACCCAGCAAGCCAAGGGCCGTGCCTGGGCCTCCTCCCCGCCAGGGCTTCACTCACTGGGGTCACTCCCCTGTCCCCTGGACCTCCTCTGCCTGGCATGGAGAAGGAGTGACTCGCCCCCGAGGCACCGCACCCTAGCAGCCCAGAGGCTGCGGGGTTTTCACAGAGCAGCCCCTCACCTGAGGGTGGGGGACCCAGCTCTCTTCTGATGCACGCGCAAGCCTGATGGACATTCGCACATGCACACGCCCGTGTGGCCGCCACCCAGCTCCCAGCAGGCTTCCTGGTGCCCCTTCCCGGTCAACGTCCCCCAGAAATAACCACTCTTGTGATCTCTGTCACTACAGGCTAGTTCTGTCTGCCCTTGAACTTCGCATAAATGCAGTCGTGCAGTAGGTACTCATCTGTGTCTGGCTTATTTTGCTCAACATAATGCCTGTGAGATTCATCTGCGGTGTTTATTTTTCATGGCCGTATAGTACTCCCCTGTGTGCTTATGCCATAATCTGTTTATCCATTCTACTGTTGATGGATACTTGGGTTGTTTCCAGTTTTAGGCTATTACTCAGGCTGCTCTGAACGCTCTTGTTCATGCCTCTTGGTGAACATCATTGGGAATAGGATCACTGGGTCCTGGGAGAAACAGGAATGAACAGTAGAGCCTTGCCAAGACCCGGTAGGCAGGCAACACGAGCCTCATCATGTACATGAGGAAACAGAGAGGTCAAGCAGCATGCCCAGGGTCACACAGCTAGAGCGTAGCAGAGCTGGGACTGAAACTCAGCTATGCACAGCTCCTCTCTCACATGGGTGGATGCCCTGAGTGGTACCTGCTGGAGAAAGAGATTTCAGAGAAAGGGAGATCTCTTCAGGGGCAGGATAACGCTCCTTAACTCCCTGGAAGAGCAGCAAGGCCCCCGTCTGTCCCCAGGAGGCTGGGAGACCAGGGATGGGGCCCGGAGGGCTGAGCAAACAGAGACGCATGAATGAGGCCTAAGTCCACCAAACCCCAAGCACATAACTTCACCTGGAAGCAAAGGCGTCCAGCCGCCCGGCGTGCCCTCCTTCTTGGGGAGAGGGCAGCCTCCGATCTGAAGCGCCTTTGTCTCCCTGGAGTGTCCAAGACGGAGTGGCAGAAGCCTCGCTTGTCCAAACAAAGGACAGTCAACGGTCCCCCACGTCCCCTGATGCCTGATTTCAGCTTCAAAGGACCAACTATTTCTCCAGTCTCTCGAGTTTCTCGCCTGAAGTTTCCTGTTGGCTGTGAGGACACACTCTGTCTGGTCCTAGTCCTGAAGCCTAGAGGAGGGGGCATGTCCCCCCGTGTGACATCTGTGCCTGCTCACCCTTTGCCACCCCAACACAGGGCTGGGAAGAGACGGATGGGGCTAGCATGTCTGGAAGGAGGAGTTCATGTTCTCAGAGGGAGATAAATGTAACGACAGACAGATGTGTGTTGAGGCTGCCTTTCCACTGACAGGATGAGTGAAGGGCTGAAGAATCAGAGAAGCCAGGAGGCACCCAAACTCTTCCTGGGCGTGGGGTACCAGTGGCACAGCTGCTGTCTCTGTGTCACTCCCTCCCCTTTCGAAAACTCTAAATTTCCCCTATGAATGTCCCTGCCTCCATTGGCTGTAGGGTCGCCATGGTTACCATAGGAAGCTGCCCTGTGTACACTATGACCCGGCCCGGTAGCCATGGTGATGGTCCAGAGGTCGGTATCTGCCCTAAGCCTGGCCATATGGGGTCCCTTCTTGGGAACTTGGAAACTGAGAGTGAGAGCAGACAGTCTTCTCACCAACGGGGAAGCTGCAAAGGGTAAGCCGGGTGCACTGGAGGCCGTGTTTTAGCCTGAGAGAGGCAGAAGGAGGAAGCAGAAATGCAGAGAGCAGTGAAGATGAAGGCGCCAGGGGCTTCTGGTCCTGCTTTCCCACGGTCCTGAGTTGGGCTGCTGTGATGTGTGCCTGGAACTGGGAAGGTTATCTGAAGGCAGCACCTTTCAGTGGGTCTTGGAGGATGCATAGGAGTTTATACAGTAAAGACCAGGGAGAAAGGCTCGTCTCCTCTGAGTAAGCCCAACGGCACCCGAAGGAGCAAACTTCCCTCTGGAAGGTCTGCCATGTAGCCGGATGCACCCCACTCCACGCCCAGCTGGGAGGCAGACTCTGGGCTAAAGTTCACAGTACTGCCCTGACCTTGGTCCAAGGAGGGACTTTCCGTAGGTTCCACAGTAACCGTGCCATTTCTGCCTCACTCCCAGAACTGAGCCCATAACCAGCCAGAAGGTCCTGAGCTCCCTCCTGGATCGGCCAGCCCTCACACGGCACACCAGAGCAGCAACCCTTCAGTTAACCCACTCTGGAGGTCGCTTCTCCACCCTTACTGCCTTGGAACCCCGATCTGCGCACGTGCGCCCGGCACGCGCGCGTTCGCTGCTGTACTTCGGCATGTTATCATTTGCAAACTCATTCTCCGTACACTCACCCGTCACCTCGTGCACGTTTTATTCATTGCTGTATACACGCCTCCACTCATCACATATTTACCGAGCACCTATTACGTGCTGATTCTTCCCCCAGTGCCCAGTTTCTAAGAGTGTGATCTGCAGGGTCACCAGCCTCGGAATCGCCTCGGCTTGATTGTTTGACATACAGAGCAGCCCAGCCCACTGCCACCATCACCCAGGACCACGTTCCTGTAACAGGCTCCCTGCGCTGCCGGCGCGCACTCCAGTTTGAGAACGGCTGGCAGAGTGCTGACGCAGGCCAGCTTTGCCCCCTCCTGGTCCTCGTGATTCACTCCCCACCCCCCATCGATCCTCAGAGATTCCAGGAAGGGGCTCAGAGCCACATTACGTGGAGAAGAGATTCCTCTCTGATAGCTTTATGGTTTGATTTCTGCTCCGGAAGCATTAAATATATACATAACACGCACACACAGAGATCTAACATCTGTTTCTAAATGTGTCTGTGGGTGTATACACTTTTGAGTTGAGTCTCTGGAGGTCTTCTTGAACATGTCTTAGGGAAGCTCCCCCAAGAAAGGTGACTTAAGTGGGCATGCAGAGGGCGATGCCAATGGCCCCAGGGCCAACAAGTCTTTATCTGCGGTCCCTCTGGGCCGCCGGCTCCCCTGCCCGTGTGGGGGGCTGAATTCTCTTGTCCCCTGAGAGACTGATTTGCCCAATTAAGACCTGGACTCCCCCGTGACGTAATAGCCGCCTGCTTCTCTCCCACCCACCCCGAGCTCTCTCAGACCACAAATATCGATCTGTCCTAAAACTGCGAGCTGGGCGAGAGGAGGGAGGCGGTGTGGCTGGCCTCCGGGCCCTGGGCTCGGGCTCTGCGGCTCTGGCAGCTGCACGACGCTGGGCTCCGCCGGCCGGGCCGAGGCACCGCCAGCTGGAGACAGCTGAGCCGCAGCAGGGCTGGGCGGTCCCCAGCCTGCGGTCTGCAATGGGAGTCTGGCTCTTCGAGGCAAGGTAGACGGCCAGACTGCAGCAGGAGCAGGGCCAAAGGCGGAAGCTTTTCCAGGTATTGATCTGTTTTCCAGGGCACCTCATCTCTGCACCATGAAGCCCCGTAAAGATGAGAGTATGAGAGAGGCGGCCCGACACTGCACAGCTCATAAGAAGCAGGAACACGCCCACCAAGAGCGGCGTGGTGCCTCTTGGTGTTACAGAATTACCTCGTGCAGTTCAGTTCACCCCGGAGCTTCTCGCGTTTAACGTGCATACGGATCGCCTGTGTGTTTTGAGAAAACCCACATTGTAACGCAGTAGGTTCGAGAAGGGTCTAGAGCCTGCACTTCTAACAGGTTTCCAGGTGACGCTGAGGCTGCTGCCGCATGGACCACGCCTCAGATGGAAAGTTATTTCACACCAGATGGAGGAGGTTATCGTCATCATCGCTCCCATTTTAACAACAAAAAGGGAACTGGCAGCTTGTAGAATTCAGGAGCTGCCTGGAGCCACAAAGGCAGAAGAGGCAGAGGCGGGATCTGAACTCGGGACTGGGGGCTCCACGGCACAAGCCCGTGACCACGAAGCCGAGGTGCCACCCCGGTCCCCCTCTGGGCTTTGCTTCATTCTCGCCAGTTCTCTGTGTCTGCCGTCCCGGGTGCCAGCCAGCCTGTGGGAATCAGAAAACGAAACCCCCTCGCAGCCAACACGGGTCATGGCCTGGCGAGCTGGGGGAGCCTTTGTGCAAAGAACAAGATGCCCTTTTCTCCGGGTGGGTCAGTGCCTTGCCAGGGCACGTGGGATTCCGGCCCACTCAACCCTTGGCCGTGCCAAGGGCTGAAGTGAAAAGTGCACCACCGTCTGCAGGAGGCCGTGCTCCCCAGTGTTTCAGGCTGAGGTAGCAAGTCCTCGCGAGGGCAACATGAGGGATTCCAGCAGCACTTAGTTTAAATTCCGCCTCTACTAGTTAGCCGCTGTGTGACTTTGAGCAAGTGACTGTACCTCTCTGAGCCTCAGTTTCCACATGTGGAAAATGGGGGAACTACCCACCTTCCTCACGGACCTACTGTGAAATACGAACTCGGCGCCCTTTGACGCCGGCACAGAGTCGGCACTGGATAGATGAGTGAGCCAGGCGGGTGTTCAGGGGCCCAGCGGGGCAGCCTGCCCGTGGTGGGGGAGGGTGAGGTTGGGAAAAACGGGAGGACACCTCGGCAGCCTTGCTTTGCCGCGTGACCCACTGTCATGGGCCACAGCCCAGGGAGCACTGCCCTGGCCCCCAGGCCCACACCTGGGTGCCTGCCAAGCACGGCCAACACTCCGTGTCGGTCCCAGATGAACTCGCTCGGGGGCAGGAGGGTCTGGCACCTCGCAGGTGGTTTCCGGGATGAGAGAACGGCCAATGAGCCGCTCCCTGTGAACAGCTCAGAGCGGAGAAGACCCAGGGTCTGAATCCTGATGCTCTGAACCCCGAGGCAGATGAGCCTGGCAGGCCATGGCCCTCCGTGGGGCCTCCCCTGCTCCGCTGACAAAGGGGGCTCCAGGAGAACCGGCACAGGCCGTGTACTCGGTGGGTGAGTTCCAGTTACGTCTGCGCCCTCATCTCATAAATGCCTCGCAGCCAGCCTAGCTGCCCTCAGCTTCCCTCCCTCACATGTTTACACCCAACCCATGAGCAAGTCCTGTCCTTTTCACCTCCAACCAGGTCCTGCAACCAACCCCTGGTCACAAGTAGCCAAATATCAGAGTCGGCTCTCACCTGGACGATTACAGCAGCTCCCAGCAGGAGCCCGGAGCGCACTCTCCCCCCTGCCCCCCTTACACAGCACTGTCCACACACACGAGAGAACTTTCTGGGGCGGCGGAGGTGTTCTGTGTCTGCAATGGCTAGTGAGTGCGCGAAATGTCGCTGCTGCTGTGGAGGGAATGAATTTTCGGCTCTATTTCTTTTCAATTAATTGAAATTTCAATGGTCACGTGTGGCTCGTGGCCATAGGACTGGAGGTTTAGGCTATTCTCCATCCAGCAGCCGAGGGCTGCTTTTTAAAGCCAAAGTCAGTCAGACTGTGTCCCTCCTCTGCTCAAAACCCTCCAAAGGCCCCCTTCTCACTCAGAGGAAAACCCTAAGCCCCGGCACGTGCCTGCAAGATCCTCTGTGATCTGCCCGTCTCCACTCTCTCCAGGCTTAGCACCTATCTCTTCCTTACTCACTCCGTTCTGCCCCACTGGCTTGCCACAGGGCCTTTGCACGTGCTGTACCTACCCATCTCTCTCTCTCTCTCTCTCTCTCTCTCTCTCTCTCTCTCTCACACACACACACACACACACACACACACACACACACACACACTCCCCCAAATATCTTCACAGCTGCTTCCCTTAATTCAGGGCTCTGTACTTGACCCCACGAAATGACACCTGGGTCCCCTGTGCCTCACGGCCCACTGCTTTGTTTCTTCAGAACACCTATGACCACCTGAACTATTATGTATCTGTTCACATGTTTATTCTTTCTTTCCTTACCAGAATGTGAGATTCATGGAAACAAAACCTTTGTCTGTCACGCTCGCAGCTGTATCTCCTGTGCCTGGGACAGCCCTGGATGGGCACAGGGCAGGCCCTTGATAAAGGTGAACGGAAGAATCGTTAAGATGCCCCGTGCACAGTAGGTGCTCAATAAATGGCTGCCGCTGCTGCGGTAACAGTAAATTGTCACCATTATTCTTACCCCGAACCCAACCAGTCCGTGTCAGGGCCTGATGTCACATCACCTGGTCCACTCAGCCAGGCCCGGTGTTCGCCTTAAATAAAAGCCAACAAGGGAACGACACCCTCTCCTCTGCTCGCATGTCCTGCCTGCAGGTGCCAAGAAGCTGGAAGCCCCACACAGAAGAAGGAAGCCCTGTGCAGGAGGGCAGCGGGGGGGAACCCGTGGTCCCGGTTGCCGGGCAACCCCACCCCATCACTCACAAACACGGGCGAGCAGGTTCCACCGGGAAGGACTGTGTGTTTGTTTACTCGGCTGTCTTATCTGCCAGCCTGGCAGCCAGGGCTTGCGCCTTGCTTTCAAAAGGACAAAGTACCTTGGGGAGCGACGGCTGAATGGGACCAGAGTCACGATCGCAGGGCACGTGTCTGCAGGGGGGAAGGAAGGCGAGTTCAGGTTGCTGAGGACCCGTGCAGCCCACATTCAACGCTCCAGACCACCCCTGTGAGGCCGTGGGTTTAAAGGAGAAAACACGAGAAAGGTGCTTCCTGCGGCGCCCGGCACCCCGAGGAGAGCTCGGTAAACATTAACCGCTGCTGTGGTGGTTAGTTTTATTCTTCTGGAACCTGCTCCTCGCAATTTTCGCAGCAGCCTGCCTGGCCAGGCCTGCCTCCACCTTCCCCCGCCTCGTTCCGAGTCTGTCCCTCTGCCCCTCCCTCACTCTAGTCCAGCGTTTCTCCACCTCGGCACTGCTGACCCTTGGGGCCAGATGGTTCTTTGCCGTGGGGCCTGTCCTGAGCACTGTCTGGCGTTGAACGGCAACCCTGGCCCCTACCCACTATTGGTGGCAATGGAGGATGGAGGCCCCTCAGAAAATGAGAACTCGAACTACCATAGGATCCAGCCATTCCGCTTCTGGGGTGGGTACACACCCCAAAGAAGTGAAAGCAGGATCTCTAAGAGATATCCGTACATCTGTCTTCATAGCAGCATTATTCACAAGAACCAAAAGGTAGAAGCAACCCAAGTATCCACGGAGAGATTAATGGGTAAAGAAGATGTGGTTTATACACTCAGTCTTAAAAAGGAAAGAGATTTTGACACATGCTACAACACAGAGGAACCTCGAGGACATTACGCTAGACGAAATACGCCAGCCACGAAAATACAAACGTTGCATGATTCCACATATAAGAGCTACCTACGGGAGTCAAGGTCACAGAGACAGAGTGTGGATGAAGGGTCACTGGGGACCACGCCCCTCAGGAGGCTGAGCCGGGCACCTCGGTCCTGCTGACTCTCCCCCACAGAAGGCTGTCCTCACCCCACCATCAGGTCCCCACTCAGAGGGAACCTCCTGTGGGGCTGCTCACCCCAGTGTGCAAAGCTGAGCCCACACATCCCAGAGCCCCTGAAAGTTCCCTGGGTTTTAGCACAACGAGGATTATTCGGAAACATGACTGGGATCTCCCAGGGATACAGAGAAAGGTTAAAGATGCGAAAAGTCTCGAAGAATATATTCCAAAATATTAACCGCACTATCTCTGGGTTGTGGGATTCCAAGTAATTCTTTCTTTACTTTGCTTCGCTGTATCTCCTATAAGCAAGTATTTCGTTGGCTTGTTTTTTGCTGTAAAAGTTAAAGTAGAAAAGAAACCAAACAGATAAAGGCATTTCACTCACAAAGAAAAAAGCTAATATTCAAGGTATTAGTATTAAGAAGCCAGTGAAGTAACTAACAGGGTGTTGGCACTTGGAAAAGAACAAGCTCCAGGGACCAGGAATGTTCTCTTGGATGGTCCAGCAGTCAAGGCAGTGGGGATTCAGTTCTTTTAGGATCTTAACTGTTCAGGCTGAACTCTGAGCCACCTTGATGGGTGTTCCTTCTGCCCACACACTCTTCCCTCCATGCTTCACCCAACAGGTCCCTGACAAACCTCAGATTAACCATCATCACTTCTCCTGGAGGCCCTCCCTGACCCCACCCACCCAGATCAGACACGTCCCCCCTCTTAACAACTTTTTAAAAACATTTTTAAATCATTTGAGTTTTACAGAAAAGTTGCAAAGATAGTACAAGGAATTCCCATGAATTCTGGTATACCTCTCACCCAATTTCCCCTAATGTTAACATCTTCATATCCATGGGACGTCTGTCGCAAGCCAGAAGCCAGTGTTGGTACGTGACTATTAGCTAACTCGACATTTCATTTGGACTCGACTGCTTCCCTCTAGTGTCCTCTTCCTGTCCCAGGATCGCAGCCAGGACTGCATTACACTTGTCATCACATCACCCTAGCCGCCTGTGGTCTACAACAGTTTCTCACACGTTCCTTGCCTCCGAAGTTCTGGACAGGTTTGAGGTGCGCTGCTCAGGTGTTTTACAGAATGCCCTTCAAAGCGGGTTTCTCTAATGTGGCATCTCATTTTTTTTTTCATTGTGGTAAAACATACATAACATAAAATTTAGGATTTTAATCGTTCTTAAATAGCATTAAATGCATGCACGTTGTTGTACACTCTTCACCACCATCCATCTCTAGAACGTTCTCATCTTGCCAGCTGAACCTCTGTCCCCATTAAATGTTAACTCCCCTTTCACCACTCCCCTGCCCTGGGGGAACCAATATTCTTCCTTCTGCCTCTCTGAATGCAAACCACATGGAGATGCCGCTTCACCCCCGTTAGGATGGCTATTATCAAACCAACAGAAAATAACAAGCGCTGGGAGGACGCAGAGGAACTAGAACTCTTGCCTGCTGCTGGCGGGGATGTAAAATGGTGCAGCGCCCAGGGTGGAAGACAGTTTGGCAGCTCCTCAAAAAATTAAACACGGAATTACCACATGACCCAGTGATTCCATGACTAGGTATATACCCTCAGGAATCGACAGCAGGGACTTGGATGGGTATTTGTACACTTGTGTTCATAGCAGCATTATGCAAAATAGCCAGAAAATGGAAGCAACCCACGTCCGTGGACACCTAGTTCCTTTTAGAACTGGCCTCCCCTTGTAATAGCCAGTTCAACACCTGTGTCCCCACCTCCCTACCTTCCACCTGTCGGGGCTGCGTCTACCTTGCTCCTTGGGGCATCCCAGCCCCAGTGATGTCCAGCACGGAGCATGGGCTCCATGAGGGCACGCTGAGGTCACCTGCGGCCACGTGAGCCTGCGCCACGATGGAAGTCCCCGGCTGAGGCTGCATCAGAGGGCAGTGCTGTGGTGGAGATGCCACAGCGGACACCCACGGTCCCCCAGGCAGCTGCTGCCTCCCTGGAAGAGCTGGGGCCCAGGGCAGGGGCACTGGGCGGGGCCTGCACTACTGACACCACCTGGTGGCTCTTGAAGCACAGGTGGGAAAGAGAGGCTCCCTCCCCGGAGACTCTGACCAGCAGCCCCTCCCTCCCCAGCACACACACACCTGGGAAGTGACAGCCACAGCTGTGTCCACCAAGAGAAGAGTAACAACCTGCTAACAGTCGTCCTCACTGGGCTGAATGAGCACTTGACAAGGGATGTGACTCGCCCAAGGTCACATAGGTATCATCCTGGTCAGTGTGACTCTGGAACCCAAGTTCTGATGCCCACGGGATGTCCCTCCCGGCTGGAGGCGTTAGGAGTTAAGGGAGCCCATTGCATGATTCCCACCGTATAACTGGGTCTGCATTTGTTAGGGAAACAAAGGCTAAAGCAAGAGAAGACGGTGATTGTTTGCGGTGGGACCGTACTCAAGTGGTAAGAAGAGTGAGTGACAGCCGCAAAGGAGTCGCTATTTATTAGGCACTTACTGTATGCTAAGGTTTACCTCCTAGCCGTCCTCTTCATGGCCCCCCACCTGCAGGCATTATTGTCCACCCATTTTAGAGGTGAGCAAACTAAGGTTCAGGGAGGAATCAGGCTCCTCCATTCAGGGTAGATTGTCAACAGCCCCAACGGCAGTAATTGGCACCAAGGAGTGTCACCTTCTCTAAAGTGCATGATTGGATGCACTAGGGCAGGAGGGGTCCCACAGCCCCGCAAGACAGGAGCGGAGGGTCTAAGGGGAGGGGACAGCTGTTCTAAGGCCAGGCATGGGGCTGGGAGGGAAGGGCCACGAAAGCAGCCCTTCTTTCAACCCTAACCCACATCAGAATATCCTTCCGGGGCTTCCCTGGTGGCGCAGTGGTTGAGAGTCCGCCTGCCGATGCAGGGGACACGGGTTCGTGCCTGGGTCCGGGAAGATCCCACGTGCCGCGGAGCGGCTGGGCCTGTGAGCCATGGCCGCTGAGCCTGCGCGTCCGGAGCCTGTGCTCCGCAATGGGAGAGGCCACAACAGTGAGAGGCCCGCGTGCCACAAAAACAAACAAACAAAAAACACCCTTCTGAATTTCACATTTCTTGCCTGTTAATTTTTGAGTCTCTTCCCCCCCCCTCAGTTTTATTTACTCATACGTGGAAAGTTCCAGCAAAGGTCCAAGGTGTGTTCCAAGGAGGCAACACAGTCCCGCTGCACTTGCACTGGAATTGGAGGATCGGGGTGCACTTTCCTGCTGTGCCACTGGAAGCTGTGTGACCTTGGGCGAGTGGCCTCACCCCTCTGAGCGTCAGTCTCAGCACTGCAGGATGGAAGGAATCATATGCACCAGCAGGCTTGCCGGGCTCCTTAAATGAAATCGTGACTGTGGGAGCACCTGGAGCAGAGTCAGGCACGTGCAGCTCTGCAGGAAGTTGGGCGGAATCTGAACGGGCGGACAAAACAGAGGAAAAGGCCCTTGCGCCCAGCAGGGGGCGGGGAATGTGGCACACACCTGCCCAGGTAACACACCTGACACACTGCGGCGCGAGCCACACAAGAGCCCAGGCCCTGGTTCCCCGCTCGGTGCCCCCTCCACCCGCTTCCTGTCCGGCAGGCCCTTTCCATTTGGGCGACCCTGGGGCCTGCAGGTTCCCCTCAGATCTGCCTGGGACCCCCTCCCTGGGAGGCCTGGCAGTGGCGTTAACAAGCCCGTGGGGTCACCATCTCCCTGTGTCCCCCGCCAGGGTGTAGGTGTGTTCCCCAAAGGTAAGTCAGAATGGAGAAGACGTCCCCACCTGAGGCCAGGGGTACCCTGAATTCCCCAGAGCCACGGTGACCGCTCTGGAGAAAAAGGCACGAGGGCATTTTCCCCGAGTCGCTCCATCGTGTTTCCCACCCCTAGATGATGCCTGTTGCTTATTATAACGATGACAACATCGGAAATATTTCTTGTGGATTTCCACAGGGGGAAACGACAGGCCTACTTTTCCCTCTGGCTTTGCGTTGGATGCTGCAGACCTGAGATGAGGTCTTCAGGTGTGCGATGGTTCCCTGGGCTGGGAGGAGTGAATGCGGGGTGGCGGGGGTGGGGGCATCAGAGTGAGAGGGGGTTAGGGCGTGTGCTGAGGAGGGCTGGCTGGAGACCCAGGAAGGGCGGGCCTCCCCAGGCGCTTCAGCCCAGTGCCACCTGCTGCCGGGGCTTCAATCTGCTGAGGATTTAGGGGGGAGACAAATGTATTTTTAAATTGCTATCATTTCCTGAGTGTCCATTAGGCGCTAGCAAGTACTGTTCCAAGTGCCCTGAGCTTTGGTTGGGCCTCCGGGAGTCTTGCCAGACATTATAATTATTTCCATCCTACAAACAAGGAACTGTGGTCCACAGAAGACTAAAGTGGCCTGACCAGGGTTACACGGTCAGTGAAGTGGCCACAGGAAGAAAGACACCTATTGACGCTGGTAACTGAAGAAAAGGAGAAAGTACAGGGACCATCCTGAGTCAGAAAGTAGAAATTTGGAGGTTAAGGTACAGATGAATTCGATTATATGGAAATGCTTGTCAATTTGGGATTTTGCAAACATCTCAAGTGCCTGGTGGTGACTTCCTGGAGGTGTGTTGTGAAGGATCCTGCAGCTGCATCTGGGCTCAACAGGAAAGAGTGGTGATTGATTACTGATGTCTGCTCTGGGCACAGCTGTGGGAAACACTACAACAGATGCCACATTTATCATCACCAGGCAACTGTACATCCTCCTGACGCTGGAGAATGAACCTCCCTGGTCCTTAGCTTCCCCTTGCATTAAATGAGCTCAGATAAAGAATAAGAGGTAGAAATACTTTTGGAGAGGAGGGTATTTTTGTCTGAATATTAAATGACACACTTGGCATTCAATTCTTACAGGCAGTGTACACTTATTAGACACCCACTGTGTTCTAGGGTCTCTGCCCTCACAGTGCTTAGCAAGGAAGACAATTAACTTAATAATTAAATACAGTTGGTCTAAATGCCTCAAGTGGAAAGTCCAGGGGGCCACCACACCCACCAGTCCCTGCCTCTCTGGCAAGGATTTGACCCTGACGTGGAAAATTACCTTCCCGTCCACAGTCCACTGGAAACACTTGCATGTGGGCTCTGGCGCCCAGCAGGGTGTTGAAGGCTGAGGAATGTGGGCACGAGAGGGAAAGGGCACCTCGGGAGGCTGCAGCACACGAAGCCCAGGGTGGTCCCTCCACCAGCCATGTGTCTATCTTTGCTAATTAGAAGGTCATGCCTCGTCCTTTGATTCTTCCACCCCAAAGAGGAATCTTGGCCACGCCGCCTAGAGTTTTTGGCAGGGGGCAAAGGCACAGGAGAAAGAGAACGCCAATGGCATCTCTCAGGGCTCAGAGGGAAGGTGTGTTTACAGCCAGTGGAGCGTGTCCAGCTTTTATCTCTAGGCTGTACTTAGAGGTCTCGCTCTCCCCTTGGCCTGAACAACCTCGCCCACCGCCATGCGGGAGGGGGGCCACAGCGCGTCACAGTCACCTCCCCTGTTTAAGGCTGGCACCAAGACCGGCAGCGGGGTTTGTTTGGAGGATCTGTTCTTCATCAGAGGAGCCTTAGACAATCCCCCTTTCTGGCCCGAGGATGAGGAAGGCATCTCTGAGGCCGGCGCTTCCCCCAGTGCAAACAGCGGAGCCCAGGCTGCCCAGCCCGGCTTTCGACTGTGGTGCTTTTGCAAATATCAGTAGGTCCTGGGTCCTGTTTCCCACCTCCCTGCAGCCAAGTCCGGCCGGCCTCCTGGAGGCATGGCCCACGCTGGGGCCAGAGACCCGGACCAGGAGGAAGCCGTCGCCTCCCACCTCCCTGAAAAGCGGTGGGTGGGCAGAGGGGTCCACGAACACAGCAGGCATGATTAGCGCAGACAAAAATGAGGAGTGACTTCCAGAAACTGAGGGAGCCCAGGCCCTGGGCACTGGGACCAAGCAGCGAGGAACCCGTCTTTATAACGTTATCCTCCAGCTCACTTCCCTAACCCCTCCTCACTGCTCAGGTCACAGCTGACAAATCCCTGCCTGGGGCTTCCCTGGCAGCGCAGTGGTTAAGAATCCGCCTGCCAATGCAGGGAACAGGGGTTCGAGCCCTGGTCCGGGAAGATCCCACGTGCCACGGAGCAACTAAGCCCGTGCGCCACAACTACTGAGCCTGCGCTCTAGGGCCCGAGAGCCACAACTGCTGAAGCCCGTGCTCCTAGAACCCGTGCTCCGCAACGAGAAGCCACCACAATGAGAAGCCCGCACACCGCAACGAAGCGTAGCCTCTGCTCGCCGCAACTAGAGAAAGCCCGTGCGCAGCAACCAAGACCCAACGCCCCCCCCAAAAAAAACCCCTGCCGTGCCCCACCCCCCCAAAAAAAACCCCTGCCGTGCCCCACCCCGAGCAGGCAACTGGGCCGCCCCATAAAACGTGCCCACTGTTCACGTCAGTCCCCCTCGTCCCCCCACCCTGGAATGGGCTGGCAGCTCCATGAGGAAGGGGCTTCGTCAGCCCCAGTCCCCAGCACAGTGTCTGGAGGGAAACAAAGAGCAAGGGAGGAACAGAAGCGGGGGAGGGGAGGGAGCCTGGTTTTTCCTACCAGGGCTGGCCTGTGTGGTCAGCAGAATAACGGCCCCCCGAGATGCCCACGTCCTAATCCTTGGAACCTGTGAATATGTGACATGACAAGGCAAAAGGGTCTTTGCAGGCGTGATTAAGAGCCTTGAAGTGGGGAGATGATCCTGGGCTACCCAGGTGGCCTCACGTCATCACATCGTCCTTATAAGAGGGAGGCAGGAAGATCAGAGGCAGAGACCAGAGTGATGCCGCCAGGAGCCAAGGGGTGTGGGCAGTCTGGAGAAACTGGAGGAGGAAAGGGAAGGGATTCTGCCCCCTCGTTGACAACTCGATTTTAGCCTGGGGGACCCATTTTGGACTTCTGACCTCCAGAACTATGAGATGATAAATTTATGTGGTTTTAAGCCACAAAGTTTATGGGAATTTGTCATAGCAGCCAAAGGAAACTAAAACACCCAGGTAGGACACTCGAGACCTCCAGCCTGCGATGATCAGCCCCACTGATCCCACATCCATAACAGGCAGACAATACTAATGGCCACTGAGTCCTGGTTTCCTCCTACTCCAGCTACCGGAAAGATGGAGAGTCCTGCCCCCTTGGAGCCAGGCCACAGCTGCATGACAGATTCCGGCGGAACCTATGTGAGACAAGTGACATGAGTGCCTTCCCGAGGCCAGCGGACTATACTGCCGGCGCTGAGGGCTCCAGTACTCCCCGCCCCTGAGAACCCGGGTGTGGAGGTGACACATCACCAGGTGGAGGAACCTCCACCAGCCTGGCCCCCAACATACCGCCACGTGGAGCAGGGTCCCTGCTGACGCTTCATGGACACGTCAAGGGAGCAAGAAGAAACCGACGTATGCCCCTGGGGTCGGGGGATCTTCTGTTACAAACACAACCTTGCCCATCCTGACGAGGCCCGTGGGGACCCGTGTATGTAAGCAGCAGTTGTCACCCCCGTGCATCTGGTGGAGCTGTCCACTCAAGAGCTCTCAGCCGCCTTTGGAAGCCTTGCCGCAGACCCTTGCAACGTCCCCAGGGTCCCCTCAACAACTTCCACCAGGGACAGGGGAAGTCTGCCGTAGTCATCAGATGACCATGAAGTGAAATCACTTCTTCCAGACAGTGTGGAGGGAAAGGGGAAGACGGAGCCGCTTCCCATGCCTCCCACGCGTGTCCTGCGTGTGTCTTTGAGGCAAGTACCCGCCGACACGCCCAGTGTGACCTGGTCCTTTGTGCTTCCTTCCTCGGGACCCACAAACGTCTTCCCGTTTCTGGGCTTCTCTGCCAGGCCCTCTGCCATGCCTATGGCTGGGATTCTAGGAAGTCAGTGGATACTTTCAGAGCTTTATCGTCCCATTCTTCACTTGCTAATTAGCAAGGAGTGACTAATCAGAAAACAGTGGCGAGGCAGAGAAAATACTCCCATTTTCTTGGCTTTCGGTTGCCCATGGTTACTGAGAACCCTCTGGCTTTATCTGATGGAGCTGGGGTGCGGGGTGTACAAAATGGGGGTGGGATTTTCTTTGTCCTCTCCTGGGCAAACGGGAAGAACCTGGGAGGCTGTCGCTACGGGAAAGGGTGGCAGCGTCACATAAGAATGGCAGTGTTTTGGTCACCAGGGGGCACAGCTGGGGTCTCTGGAGCCCCTGACCCTGAGCGGAAGAGCTATGGGAACACAAACGGCCCCACTGAGTTCTGGCCTCTCCAGGCACCAGAGGCCACGTGACCGGGCCACACCATGTGTGAGGAGATGCGTCTACCCAGGCCTGCCCGATGCTGGGAGGGGAACCAGAGTCCCCACCTCCCCAAAGCCTGAGGGTGGGGACAAACCTCTACCCGCTGCCCTCTCCCAGCCAGGCTCCCAGCCACATTGTCACCTGTGGTCCTCATCGCAACTCCTCCTCAAGGTTGCTGTCTTTTATTCTCCCATTTCACAGACCCAAACGCTGAGGCTCAGAAAGTGGGTGTGACTAGCCTCAGGTCAAGTGAGTAACTGGCAAAGCTGGGGGTCAAGTCCAGGTCTCTCTGTGTCCACCGGTGTGACAACGGGGGGAGAAGGGGTCATGTCACACACAAGCATGCAACACGTATGCGTGCACACAGGAGGACACATATGCATGCACAGATTTAAACACACACAGGCACACAGACACGTGTACACACATGCAAATGCACACAAATGCGCACACACACAGATGCATACGCAGTGGTCACCCAGACACAGGTTAACATGCACACACACACAAGCACTTGTATATGTACACACACAGCTTCTCAACACGCAGAAGAAGAGGACACTCGCCACCCTGTGCCCTGCTCTGCATTCTGTCAACCCAGCTGCCAGTTTAGCAAAGGCCAGGCCTTGCCGCCTCTGGCCCTGGGGCGATTTCATCACTGACGGTGATTTCCAAAGACAGTAAATAAACAAGCAGGACTCAGGCCTGCCTCTCAGGGCCATCTCCTCAACACGTCCCAGAAACACACACACACACACACACACACACACACACACACTCACACACACACACACACTACACACCACACACATACACTCACATGCCCACACCACACCCTCACACTACACAGACACACACACACTCACACCACACACACCACACCACACACACTACACACACACTATACACACATACACACACACATACACACCACACACACACTACACACACATACACACCACACACATACTCACATGCCCACACCACACCCTCACACTACACATAGACACACACACACTCACACCACACACTCACACACCACACACACACTACACACACATACACACCACACCACACACACTACACACACACACACTCTCACACTACACACTCACACCACACACGCTCACACACACACACACAACCCGGCCCTGAAAGACCCCATCTGGGAGTTGTCCGGAGGGCAAGCGGCAGACCAGGGCTGGCAAGGGAAAGACGGAGGGATCTGCCTGCGGCTTCCCCAGTGGGCCCTCAGCACGGCTCCTGACCTCGTGGGTAATAAGAGCCCGATGAAGAAAGAGCAGATGAAACAAACGGCCCCACTTCTGCACGGCTGGCATTTTCCAGGGAAAAGTTCTGCCTCTCAAATGAGTGACCAGCTCAGGTTAATTGCTGCCTAGAACGGGCGGCTCCCTCATCCCTCAAGGCTGCTCCCCCTGGTGCTACTGCAGGTCCCGCAACTCAGGGACCAGCTGGGGGTCAGAGAGCCCACCGTCCCCGCCCTGCAGCTCCAGCTCCAGCTCGGCTGACCGAATAAGCCAGTGATCGGTCATCAAAAGAGCCCTTTCACTGACCACCTACTACGTGCCTGGCCTTGGGCTACACCCTTGCCATCTAGGCCAACAGTAAAACAGAGTTAACGGCCCGAGCACCCAGGCCCAAGTGGACAGACGCCCGGGTTCAAATCCCAGCGCTGACAGCTCAGCTCTGACGCCTGCTGGTTCCACGTCTGTCAAATGGGTTGCTATGGGAATGCACGGGACAATGTGTGTTAGGGGTCCTCAGTCACGGGCATCTGGCAGTGTCTGGAGACATTGTGTTTGTCGCAACTGGGGGCGGGGGCTACTGGCACCTAGTGGATGGAGGCCAGGGATGCGCTAAACGTGCTCCCATGCCCAGGACAGTCCCGAGCGCAGAGGATGATCCGGCCCCACGTGTCCAGTGCCGAGAGTGAGAGATGCTGGTGCAAAGGGTGCAACACAATGCCTGGCTCAAGGTAAGCCCTCAGTAAACGCCTGCTGCTGTCATCGGCTCAAAATGGTCCCGGTGGCCCTACAGCGTGACATTATTGTCACCAGGCTGCAGAGGAGGAAGCGGGGCTCCGAGAGGCTGCGACTCACTCAGGTGACTAAAGGAGCAGAGCTGAATGGGCCACCCGGCTCCACCCGCATTCCTGTCCCCCACGGCACCTGGAGCTGTGGCACAGGCCCGGGGTAAGCCGCCCTCGCCGCCCCAGCATCGCAAGCCAGCCTCTCCGCGCGCTCCGTCCTTCCGCAGCTCCGCAGAGGGAAGAGGGGTCGTGTCTGGACCAGTTTTCTGGGGTGCCGAAGGGACGAACACCGAGTGTGGACCCTGCAGACAGCTCGGGGCAGACTCTTCCTTCCCCCTCCTCCTCTCCTCCTCCCCCACCTGCCTTCCGGGCTTTTGCTCAAGAGGGGCCCTCTGAGCAAGATGCCCGCCCCAGCCCTGCGAGCTGGACCCTCCCCCCGCCTCCCGGAGGGTCTGCAAGAGCCGGGACGGCCTGGTCTCCCTCCACTTCCTGCTTGTCCGTCTCCGCACTTACAGCCACAGAAACGCACGGGGTCCATGACTAGCCACGCTGAACTCCTTTCGTCTCTCCAGCCTCTTTCTAGAGCCCAGGCCTTGATACATGTTCCTCCCTCTTCCTGGCACACTGTTCCCCTCCCCACTTGCCCCATACCCTCTTCACGAGACGCAGATTTCACTGCAACACCCCCGGCCTCTGGAGGCCAGGCTCGGCTGGGCCGCGCCGCTTCAGTGCACCCACGCCTCGGCACCTACCACCCTGCGCCTTAACGGAATGCACGCTGCTCTTCATCCAACACCAAGAGCCGCCAACCCCAAGGGCAGAGCCTTCCTGAGCGCCCCCCTTCGCGGCCCGGCGTATCAAGCAGCACTGTATTCCCAATGCAACTTCCTGCAGTGTTGGAAACGGCCTGTTTCTGCCCGGTCCGGTATGGGAGCCAGTACCCACATGCGGCTAAGGGGTATGTGAAATGGGCTTGTGCACCTGAAGGACTGAATGTTTAATTTTGTTTCATTTTAATTACATGGAAACAGCCACACGTGGCTAGTGGTTACTATCTGGGAAGTGCAGGCCTAGAACCATGCCTAGCGCGTGGTAAGTGCCAGATACCCGCTGGTTCAGTGAATGAATGAATGAGTGATGTTCATTATCCCACTTTATCGCCCCACATTATGATTGTCGCACGGCAGTCGTCTCCGGCGGGCTGAGGGCACCCCGAGGGCAGGATACAGTGGGTTCCTGCTCAGCACTACATACCCAATGTTTTATATGGTTCCCGGGACCTCAATAAATAGTCACTGAAGGAATGAGCTGTAACTCAGTCCCCCTCTCCCTTCCTTACAACATCGAAGGAAAACTGTGGTGAGAAAGACAGCAGTCCCACTGGGCTGGTTTCTGAATGTATTTCCAGCCCAGTTCTTCCTTCTCGCTAAAGTGACCGCCTGCCCCTTGCGTGCTGGTGTCAACTGTGAGATTCGGCTGCCATGAGCAAGCATCCTTTCTCTCGTGCCCTTCCCTTTCCCCCGATGCCATGGAACAAGTAGAGCAAGTCTGTTTGCTCTAGGCTCAGAGGAAAGGATGAGGACTCCTCCTTTCCCCGGGGCTGCTGTTCCCTGCTTCTGTGCACAGGCGGCAGGGGCCCCCCAGGAACTTTCAGGAAAAATTCTAACTCATGAGAATGAGGATGAATGTGAGATTCTGTTATAAATCAAATGCCTTTCATCTCTGACTGTCGGCTGCGATGCTCTCCCACACTGTTATTCTCCCCCCGCACCGCCCGCCCCACTTCCTCCCAATGTAGGTCACGGTGGATTCTCCCTGCGTTCACTAGGTGTGCCACCAGTGACGGGGGTGGCACCGCTGGAAGCAAATTTAGGCATCCTCTCAAGGACATGTAGGAACGCTGTGCTCTCTCGGTCAGCTGACACCCAGACTTGCAACCGCAGGAGGAAACCCTGTGCAAAGACCCTGCGGCACCTGGAAGGGTGGGCAGGGCGGTTCCTATACCCAAGGAAGTTGGACGGGTAGAACTCGAAAGCCATCATCACAAGGATAACGATGCCAAGGAAGGTTTAGTGTCCAGAACAAAAGCAGATCAGGCGAGTGGTAACCGGCCTTACTTGACGGCGAGTGTCTCACTAACCGTGTGACCTCGAGCTAGTGGCTTCCCTTCTCTGGGCCCCATGTTTCCACCTGCAAAGGGGGAATCATGCCAGAATCATGGATTAAATGCATTCACAGAGGCCGAGGGCTTCGCAGGGGCCCAGCACAGAAGCCACCCTCAGTACGCATATATTACTACTGATGCCGATGTGTCTGCCAGCCTCTTTCAGCAGCACATCAGCATCTTACTACAGAACCTAAGCTTCTGCTCCTCGGTTCTGACCAGCACTGAGCTCGGACCCCTGCCGGGCAATGCACTTGGTGCCGGCGACACGGAGACGGGTCAGAGTCTGCACCCCTTCTCAGGTAGCCAGACACCTGCTGGACGACGGACACAATAAATCAAACACAACAGTGCACGTGACAAGAGTCTCGCGAGGATAAAAGAGGCTAAGGAATCCGGCGGAGGAAGGACTCGATCTGGGCAGGCCTGGGAGGTTTCACACCCATGCGAGCTGGGCCCGGAAAGAGGAATGAAAGGGGATCCCTGGCTGTGGGCCTGGCATCTTCAAAGGTCTAGAAGGGCACAAGATCATGGGCTCTTTGGGCAATAGCAAAAGGTTGTTTGTGGCTGGAGCAGAGGGTGCTTGGTAAGGAACTGGCAGGAGATGAAAATGAAAAGATTGAGTTTGGGCCAAATTCAGGCTTCTCTGCCAGGAAAATAAGGAGCTGAACTTTGTCCTGTGGATGACAGAAGGGTTTTAAGTACCACTCATAAAGTTACTCAACTCTGGAGACCGGTAGCATGCCCCCTACACACACACACACACACACACACACACACACACACACACACACACACAAGCAGACACACAACACTCCACACACATATACCCTCTCCACGCACACAGACACGCACAAATACACACACACACGTGCACATATGCACGTGCACACGCGTTTACCCATTGAGGACGAGAGCTCTTATGGGTAATTCAACGTGATGCCTTTGCAGGTCAGGGCGACCACATGTAGCACCAGAGACTTTACAATAAAAATCCAGTATTTTTCACTTGCACAACTTTCCAGCCTGATCCTCATTTAAAAAAAAAAAAAATCCTCCCTCGCTCCAACTTAAAAGGGAAGTGTGGGTCTGTCTGCACGAACTCAGAGCCACGGTGCAGAAGGTACAGTGATGGGGGCCCCATGAAAGATGGAACGATGGTGGGGGAGACTCCACCATGTGAAGAGAGACCACACTTGGTCTCTTCCTTCCTCCCTCTCCTGAGCTGATGAACTGTTTTCCAAGGAGAATGGTTAACCCAAGGAGGCTCCTTCGGATTTCTTGCGGCAGGTGGGTGCAAATAAAGATGAGTTCAAGTTCCTTAAAATAGCTGCATTCTCCTCAGTAGGATAAACCTTTTCCCCTGCAATATGGTTCATACCAGCATAATAGCTCAGCAAACCCTTCTCTTTCGAGAGAAAGCAGAAGTTGAAATGGCAAGGACTTCAGGGGCTGGATTGGAGGGAATCAGTTTTTAAAAACTGAATTCAAACTCAGTTATTTCCTCGGAAGGAGAGACTGCCTGAACCAAACAAGGATCTGCCTTTGTCCCGGAGAATTCAACGCCGTCTCCGTTAGGGCTGATACAGAAGCCAGGCGCTGCTCCAAGACAGGAGCTGGTTTCATCCCCGCCGTGACTCCTGATGGGGAAACTGAGCAGTGAAGTGACTTGCCCAAGGTCACAGAGCAGAAGCCAGGACGTGACCCAGGCCATCTGGCTCTAAGGGTCAGGCTCTTACCCCACGACCCTGACCTCCCTCTCGGCACATTCGGCCCTCTCGTTCTGCTGGGCTGAGGCCGGGCCACACGCACACTTAGCAGGGCCCAGGAAGACAGCGGCAGAGTCCTGAGCGGCCCTGAACTTTGACGTGGGGACGGCTGG